>NC_060129.1:22742474-23076641 GCF_021461395.2 Schistocerca americana | reverse complement strand
GGCCTAAACCTAAGGTAACTTTCTGTCCCCTCATCCAATAGTGTGTGTGTGTGTGTGTGTGTGTGTGTGTGTGTGTGTGTGTGTGTGTGTGCGCGCGCGCCATCCCCTGTCCCAGTACCCACACCCAATTCATGTCAGCAACTTGTGTGCTGCCATCTCATGCCCTCGTCTGTGAAATCGCGTCCCCTGCTCTCCATCTACCTGCACCTCTAGCTAGCCCACAGACAGCTCCTGTCTCTCTCATGAGCCACTACACACTACCCCCCAGCCCCCTCCCTTCCTCCTGCCTCTCTCCACCCCACCCTGTACCCCACATCACCCCAGTACAAGGAAAGAGCTGCCAGTCAGCTGATCACATTGTAGGCAGACAGGTGTGTGTGTGCGTGTGTGTGTGTGTGTGTGTGTGTGTGTGTGTGTGTTGTGTGTTTTCTTCCTGCAAACTTGAAAAAGCAATTTCATTCTGAAAGCTAGCAAATTTCTGTTCCTTTCGGTTCCTACCGATGACACACACCCTTTTGGTGAGTCATTGCCTTTATTCCCGAATAATTCAGAATTCTTATTTGTTAATTGAAAAAGTCTAAATCCCCAGTGTTTTAAAAATATTAAGAGCATTGCAGTTGAATAAATGGCAAACAAAAGATTCTTAATGTGCGTAAACAGTGACAGAATTTTTCCTCAAAAAAACAATGATGCACTGTATACACAGGGTATAAATGATAACCGTTTACAGAGTGCCACAGTGACGAAAGTGAAGTTGAGATTAACAAATTGGTATGGGCACTTTAGGTCTGTGAAGCCAGGGAACAACCGCAGATTGGCCAACAAAATCCACCTGGGCTACAGTAGGCTGTAGACTTGGAATGTGCGGCATGTGTCTACAAGAGTAAATTTTAGCACTAAAATGAATTACTTTACCGTTATCTAAATGCGGAAGGTCAAAAATACTATTCTCGCCTTCCCCCTCCCCTACCCTTTCGGTGCGTATCATTTAACACACACACATATTTTGATCCACTCAGTTTTGTTTTAATATTTTCCACTGTCTTTTCATTCAGTGTGAGTATTTTTACTGTGCAGTGTAAGGTGTGCCGTTTTGAAACTTCCTCGCACATTAAAACTGCGTACCGGACTGTGACTCGAACCCGGGCAGTGCTCTCGCCCACTGAGCCGAACGGGCACGACTCGCGGCCCACAGTCACGGCAGTCGCGTGTGGATAGCTGGCCAGCAAGGGGTGAGGTTCAGGGTTTGAGCTCCGGTCCAGAATGCAGAGTATTAATCTGCCAGTAAGTTTCGAGTGGCCCGTACATCGAGAGGGGAGCTGAGACAGAAGAAGGGACTAAAAAGAAAGAGAGATGAACAGATGGAAGGTGGAGGGAGAGATTACACTGGAGTCTAGGTCTGTTACAGTGTCGGTAGTACTGAGGTTATAGCGTTTCTTCTGCTCAGCCGTCAGCCCTTCTCGAATGTATCCTGTCTCGAGGACTGACAATTAGACACAGGTAACTATCACAATATTTTGCTTTTGTTTCAGACACCGGACTCGGACGTTTTGAAGAAACGAGCAGAGCGCTTCGGTATCACTCCTGAGACGGTAGGTGAAATTGTGAGATGTTACTATGTGAGTTGTCAGATGTAGAAACTCACTTTATAAAGTGTACCGGTAGCTGTCGGACGATCTATTTAAAAATAACAATAGGTGGACAATACCAGGAAACTACATTTCAAAACAGACTTAACTGCTATACACGATTGTATATAATTGAATACCTTACATATTGACTGCTTAACTGATGAGGCACAGAGGGGCACTTATATTGTAAATTTGTCTGTGCTCTGATTGTTGGAGCTTATTGCTAACAGTTTAGCACAAACAGTGTAAAGCTGACAAATCGCCAGTATAAGAGAAAAAGTGTTCACAACGTAAAACTGAATGTGAAAGCCTTGAGAAAGTGAAAACTAGTAAAAAAGAAATATTAAAATTTGTCTAGATAAGATAAATGTGGGTCAGAAGCAGGGTAGTAACTGCACTGCATGTCTAATTTATGCACCCCAGTAGTTAAACAACTTCTTTAGCAGTTTTCACTCTGAGATGGCTTTCACATTGTGGACATTTTCAATCTTAATTTTTTTATTTAAGAGTTGCCACCTTTATACTGTTACACTGTGAACTGTAGCTGAAAGTTCTATCAATTGAAGCACAGATGTATTTGCACTGTAAGCGCTTCTCCGAGCCTCTCCAATTAACAAGTAAGTATGTAACGTATTCAACAATATAATGAAAAGGATATTTGCTACTCACCATATAGCGGAGATGCCGAGTCGCAGAAATGCACAATAAAAAGAATGTTAGAAAGTCAGTTTCCAGCCAATGAGGCCTTTGTCAAAATTAGACAACACACACACACACACACACACACACACACACACACACACACACACACACACACACGAGACCACATTCTGTCTGTCTGTCTGTGTGTGTGTTGTCTAATTTTGACAAAGGCCTCATTGGCTGGAAGCTGATTTTCTAACAGTCTTTTTGTTGTGCATTTCTGCGACTCGGCATCTCCGCTATATGTTGAGTAGCAACTATCCTGTACATTATATTGTTACATTCCATTCTGGATTTTCAATTGTCTTATGTCAAGTACATATAGTTGTTTATAGAAATTACTTTGTTTTGTAATTTAGGTTACTGACACCTTTTCTCATTATTTTTGTGCAAATCATCTGATCATGTAACCCCTCCCTCAGGGGCTCGCCGCTGTTAGGTGGGTCTGTGTTCGGCTACCACAGGGCCGCAGCCTTTGCAGCATCTTTCCTCTTTCATACTGCTTGCCTATCCTCTTGCTGTTCTTTTTCCCCTCCCTTCGGAAACATGTCTGTGCTGTTTTTGGCAACATATTCTGTATTTTTGGTAGTCAATATCAGAATACTCTCCACTGTTTTCTGTGCCTTTTTTCTTTCTTCATTCACCTTCTCCTATCGTTCCTCTGCTTCGGTATTTGTGGTTCCTCTTTTCCTTCTTCCCCCTGTGCGCTCCTGAAGGCCAGCCCACGCATCTGACGCATAACGGGTGACTGGGTAATGCGTAATTTCCAGCCCTGGGTCGACAGGTAGGGTTCACATGTACCCCCTGGTACAGGCCGGGCCCAGGAAGCTGCTGTCTTCCCAAATTGCCGATTGGTCCCTCTGTCAGGTGTTCGGGCGGTGTGAACAATCATCTGAGGCAGGTGCACCCCGAGGCAGGTGCGCCCCCATTTGGAAGGAGCGCGCCGTCGGAGACGCTGGCAATCGTGAGTGACTTTCTCGCAGTGAGTCGGTCGGTCGCCTTCACAACCGACATCTACAAAACGTAAACGGAATGAGGCTAAAGATTGAAAGTGCTGCACCGTGTTTCCTCGTGGATTTGTGTACCGAAGACAGAGTCCTTCACTACGGTAAATCCGTTTATTATTTAGAATGGTGTTGATGCAATTACTGGCCCTGTGCAATCCTGCTGTCATTTACGCAGTGGCACTTTGCTTTTAGGGACTCCTCCTGATTCTCAACCAGCTTCGCTCCTTCAGGGCTATCCTGTTCATTTCGAGGCCCGTCGAACACTGGGCTGCTCGATGGCCTGACCGAGGCAGATATCCAAACGTACCTCTTTAATCAGGGTGTCATTGCAGTCCCTCGGGTGACGGAAAAGGTAGATGCCTCCTTAGCGTCCACACACACTCTCTTTCTCACTTTTGATAGAGTGGTTCTTCCGTCAAAGATTAAAGCAGGTTATGAAGTTATCATAGTCGGACCGTATTTTCCGAACCCGATGTGCTGCTACCGGTGCCATCATTACAACTACTTTCGAGTGTCGTGCCGACATCTTGCCAAATGTGTAACCTGTGGTAGGGTAGGGGTGCTCACGAGGGCGGTTATCCCCCTCCTCCTCCTCCTTGCCGCATCAACTGCAACGGTGACCACGTTGCCTCCTCCGGCGACTGTCCCGCGTATCTCGATAAGTGGGTGGTTGTCCGGGACATCGGGGTGAAGGAAAAAGTGCCCGACCAGTCGCTCGCAAGTTGTCGGCTAGTCGGAAACCCCGCGTTCTACAGTCTGGCGCCTACACTACTGTTTTCGGTACATCTCGCTCCGCACAGAACGTGGCCACACAATCGTGCGACCTCAACTTTAGCACCACAATTGTGAAATTGCCCAGCGTCTTGGTAGCTTCTCTGTCTCCTACTCCAGCTGTGCAACGAGCCACCAAACTTTCGACACACGTGGCGAAGTCACCTGCTACGCAACTGGCATGGCTCGAAGGACAGAAGCAGTGCTCTCCTGAAGACTTCCTACATCCCTCCAGCCGACCGGCATCTGGTCTTCCTCTGCCAACCAGAAAGGCTCCGAAAAGCCAAACAGAGGCAAACGATCTTCTCCTTTGCTGACCCGAAGATCCTCTCCGACAGTGTCGCCACGTGATAGCCTCACCTGACCGACGTCCGTGCCACCGGTGTGCACCGCCAACCATTTTTCTGCCCTGGACTCCACAGGACGACGGAAGGTGAATGCCGACGCTTCTGCAGACCTCGTGGACAGTATCCCGCTGCCTCTGTGCCCTTTAGTAGTGAGTCTCGGAAGGCTGGCACTCGGCAACCGCGAGGGTGACATCCCTTCATTTTTTCCTCGTCACGACTCTCCTCCAGTGGAACGTTCGCCATCTTCGATCCGACAAAGATAATTTACAGCTGGTCTCAGAATTGCAGCGTCCACGTAGCCTCTGCCTTCCGGAAACAAAATTGTGTCGTCGTGACCGCTTTTAGCTCTCGCATTTCCTCCCTGTCTGTTTAGACCTTCCCTCCCGAGGACACCATTCCGTCTCGTGGGGGTGTCGTATTGCTCGTACTGGATAATGATCGTAGTCAACCCGTCTCCCTGAGTACCTGCCTTCAGCTGTTGCAGTTTGCCTTTTCCTTCCTTATTTGAACTTTTCTCTTTGTACATTTTACATCCCTCCATCATTCGAAGTCACCAGGACCGACTTCCTCCGGCTTATTGGGCACCTACCTAAGCCCTTTCTGCTGCTCGGGGACTTAAATGCGCACCATCCCCTTTGGGGTTTTTGCTGAACCTGTTCGAGAGGTGCCCTCTTGGCTGACCTTCTCAATCAGCTTCACATCTTGTGCCTTAACGCGGGAGCACCCAGATTCCTTTCAGACTCCACACACACCTATTCCCATTTAGATCTATCCTTCTGCTCTGCCCAGCTTTCCCATCGCCTCGAGTGGTCCGTTCTCTCCGACACATACGCGAGTGACCATTTCCCGTGTGCCGACTCCTACCCCACCTACGTGCACATCCAAATGGAAGCTTACTAAGGGTTACTGGAGGCTTTACTTTCCGTGGCGACCTTCGACGAACGTCATTTCCCCAGTCGTGACGATCAGGTAGAACATCTTACAGACATTATCCTTACTACCGCGGAATGTTCCATTACTCGCAGTTCCTCTTTACCACCCCGTATTCCGGTCCCTCGGTGAACTGAGGCGTGATGCGACACAATTTGCGCGTGCCAATGTGCTCTCGACATTTTTAACCGTCATCCTACGGTGGCAGACTGCATTCGCAGACTGCATTCGTTATAAACAGTTGCGTGCAGTGTAGTCGTGTTCCTTGGGATAGCAGAAAAGCTAGCTAGATGTCATTCACTAGTTGTGTTAACAGTTCCACTCCCTCTTCCATCGTGTGGGCCGGCCTCCGACGACCCTCTTGGACTGAGAGCCATTCCCCAATTTCCGGCCTGACAGTAGCAGACAATGTCGTCGTGGACCCTGTTGCTGTCTCCGACACCTTGGGCGCCATTTTGTGGACGTTTCGAGCTCCTCCCACTATCACCCTGCCTTCCTCCTTGGGAAACGAGCAGAGGAGGCTCGCACGATACCTTTCTCTTCTCAGAATCGTGAGTACTACAATGCTGCCTTTCCTATGATGGAGCTAGAGTGTGCTCTCATTTCATCCCCATCTTCTGCCCCAGGGCCAGATGATATTCAAATTCAGATGTTGCAGCACCTGTCTCTTGCGGGCAAGTACTCTCTTCATATGTGCAAGCACATCTGGGCACGTTTCCCAGGCACTGGCGTGAACCCACCATCATACCCGTACCTAAGCCCGTTACGGACAAACACCTCCTTCTAGCTACCTCCCCCCCACCCCCCCATTTCTCTCACCAGCTGTGTTTGCAAGGTGATGGAACATGTTTCCTGCCCAGCTGGTACAGTGGCTCGAGTCTCGCAATTTATTAACCACTGCACAGTGTGGATTTTGAGCACATCGTTCTGCAGTTGACCATCTCATCACTTTGGCATCGCCACCAGTCCTCCCTTCACGGGAACAGCTCTGGTTATCAAGCCTCTCCCAGCGGCTCGGACGACCTCCTCTCGGCCGTCTCGCCACGAGGAGATCTGTTTCACTAGGTTACGTATTGGGCACTGTCTTTTTAGCCGTCACCATTTGTTAAGTGGTGCTGCCCCACCACTTTGTGCACATTGCACTCAACTATTGACTGTCTGCCAGTTCCTGACAGAATGCCCTTTTTCAACCACTTACGTTCTCATTTGTGTTTGCCATCTGAGTTATTGGTCGTTTTAGCGAACAACACGTGGGCTATCGATCACATTTTACTTTTTATCTGCTTTAGAAATATGGTGAAAGCCATTTAATTTTTAGCTCTGGACCTCCATTGTTCTATGACATATTTTGTAGACCTTTCTCCAGGTCCCTGTTTCTAGCTGTCTTCTCTTCCGTTGATAAGGATTGACATGTAGTCATTTTTAACTCCTCTCTTTGTCTGCATGTTCTACAGTTTGGCACGGGCACATGTGGCCCTAGTTGGTTTTGCACACTAAAATAAAACAAACAATTACAACTGAAACTGCATACATTAGCTCCGTACCACTCTTAAAGAATGTTGCAAAGAACCAATCAGTTTCTTTCTGTGCAAAGACTACCATTTTGTATATACTGCGTGTCCCGGAAGGAATAGTCATTGTTCAGGGATATGACAAGAGTGATCATTCACGTCAGAGCAGTCTTGGTAAACGTGGACTGTAAATATCTTACGAGCGATGAGCACTTTGCCATCTTTGCAAGTGTGAAACACATACTGAACAAGTGTCCATAGTTTGTAAGGTATGTATTTTGTTTACTAGACAGTTTTTCTTGTTTTGGTCCATACTATCTCATCCCAAAATATGGAAAGCAAAGAGCCTGGTGTAGAAGAGATTTGTTTCACAGTATCAAAGATGAAGAAATGCTCATAGCTCTGGAGGAATGCATTCTAGAGTCCATGTTTTTTGACTTTATTGCTTCAGATGCCATTCCTGCCCCTGAATATTGACCATTCTTCTCGACACACACACACACACACACACACACACACACACACACACACACACTCACTCTGCATATCTTTTGTTTTTATTTTATTATTTGTTTTGACCAACTAGTTTCAAGTAACAGCTTCATTTCCTCTCTCTTCTTTGTTGTTTCCTATATTTCCAGTATTCCCTCTTCTCCCTTGTTATATCTGTTCTGTCCATGCTGTTTTTCATTTCTTATTTGTTTCTGCTACAAAAGCCTTCTAAACTCAATACATTTTTCTTAAAAAATTCTTTTGTTTATTTCTGTTTATTTCACATTATTTCTGTCTCTTCTCGTGTTTCTACAATCTCTTCTATTATTGGCACCATTTTTCACAAACAGAGGTGTATTTGTTCATTAGACTGTCCTCATTGTTTAGGAAGCTACGCCAAAGATTGGCCTTTTCTTTGCCATTATTTTTGATATTTCTGTATATTTTCCTAGATCTCTTCATCAGTTCTCATTTTCGAACCATCAGTAGCTTTTGTTAATGCACCATTCGTGTATCCAGGCTATGGTTCATTGATGTTTCATTCTTTTACTATTTATATCTTTGTCGTCCATGTACGTATGTAAGTAATCAATTTCTTCCCCCCTTGTTTCAGGCTCCAAGTTCTGACGTGTTGAAGAAACGGGCTGAGCGATTCGGAACTACAGTCTCGAGTGCTCTGACAAAGGTACTGAGGTTATCAGTCATATAAAGGTTAAAATAATTTTTAGAGCAAGAATATCTTCACTTTGTTTTCCTGATTACTAGTTTCTTTGTCCGCATTCCACTGACACGTGGCTTCCTGCTCCACAAAGGGGAGCCACAAATGTTGGGTGTTTGTGGTGTGCAGCTTTTCTCGTGCCATATTGTAGCTAATCAAACATCGAGAGTTTAGAAAGTTCAGTCCCCAGTTGCCCCTAGGATTTTCTATGTTTAATTAATTATTTCAGTTATTTCTTAATTCATTTCTGTTAATGATGTTCCAATGTGGAAAGTGTCGGCTCGCACTGCGGTTCTGTATCCCCTTCGATGCCCTCGCTGTAATAGGGTGGTAAGTTAGTCAGTAGACAGAGAGCTGAGAACCTCTCGTAGGAATGTGCCCAGTAGATAAGTCTGTGTACTGTTATGATCAGCCTTCAGGTAAATGACAGCTGCAGTTACGCACTACCGAGTCTGTCACCGCAGTGTCTGTATTAGCAGGGTTGTAGTTGGTAGCTTGTCATGATTATGAAACACCGTAAAGCTAAAACACGTGTACACTACCTTATCAAAAGTATAAGGACACTCCTGTGTAATACGGAATTGACCACTAGATGCCACGAGAGACAGACCCCTCAGTATATGAGGAGGCAAGGAGTGTTGTATTGTCAGTAATAGAAGAACGGATCAGTCGGGGGAGCTCGGTGACTTCGAACACGGACTAGTCGCTGGATGTTACCTGAGTAACAGATTCGGCAGTGGCATTTCAACACTGCTATAGCTGCCCGAGTAGACTCTCGGTGGTGTGATTCTGAAGTGGAGATATGAAGGAACAGTGAGCATTACGGAGAAAGGTTGTAGAAAATTGAACAAAACCTGCAGAAGGAATCTCTTGTGAGTTTCTGAGTGCTACTAGCAGACCAGTAGCACAGTGACTTTGTGCAGGGAGTCAAAAAGAGTGAGGCACTGTGCATGAGCAGCTCAGAGCTGAGTGCCACTCGAGACGGTGTAAATAACGACGCCATCGGACAGTGGGTGACTGGAAGTGAGTGGTTTGGACCAACGAATTGGCAGCTATAATTGCTGTCGATCATTTGTACATGTTTCTGGCAATACGGGCACCGTAACTATTTGATTAGTGCTTAACGTTGTCAATTTACATAACGAGCTACAATTTTTCATTTCAGGCAAAGTATTTCATATTACTTGTCATATATTTTGCATGTTTTTATTGTATCACATTTCAATATTTTTTCTCATTATGCGTATATGAGTCTCGTGTTTAACTGGCGCAAGTTAGTTCAAAGAATACGAACAACATTTTAGATTGGAATGTATTGCATAAAGGAAATTCAAATATTGAGTGTATGCCTAATATTGACTTTTTATGTACAATTTTCTGTATTTTACCTCGGAAGGTGGCTCATCAGTGAGCCAAAACCGGTAACCGACAAAGAAAATTTGTGATCTTGACACGAGTTTTATCTGCACGTGTTTTAAATCAAAGGATCACAAATCTCTCCATTCAAAATGTCAAAGATAACATTAAGATAAAAGATAGCAAATTCTAGTTGGAAAAAGACTGAGCCTTTGTAACTGTCAGGGTGTATACGGCCTAGGACAACCGGGAGATCCAGGAAAAACCCGGGAATTTTTTCATCCGGGAGAAAACTGGGGAAAACCTAGGTATTTTTTAGAATTCTGTGAATTTTTCATGGTTTTAGTTATCATTTAAATTTTTGTGATTTTGACTGGTAAGAAGCAATACTCTAACAATGGATATTACTCTATCCCGCTTCTTCAGAATAATACTGCAGCAACAAAACATGAACGAGGGAAAAAAACAACCTTAAGTCCCAAAGGAAATGTGCAATATGCAACAATAAAACACAGTGCTCATACAAGTGTCTGCCAACAGCAAAGTGTGTCAAAAGGCTTTAGGAAGAATATGCAATGCTTCCTAACAATGAATTGCCTCCAATGAGCGTGACATAACAGCTGTTTACATTAGATTCATTTGAGCAGTTGTGGGCGGGCTCTTGCCCATGCGCATTTGAGTCGCTTAATGAGTAGTACCTTCTCCCACTTCTGGCTACAGATGTGTGGCTGGGCGCCACTATCTAATATTGCCCCAGTTCAGAAATTTCATAGATCCGGGGCTCATACACAGAGCAATCTGAGTTGTAGTGGGGAGGTGGGTAGTCCCACGTGACCTGTGTTTACGTTTAGTGATTTTGCTGTTTCCTCTTCATTTATTGCTCTCACATTAAATGAAAACAAAACGGATTTCTGTGGCCGGGAGCTACCAAGTGAATTAAAATACATTTGATTAATTACACAAGGCTAAAATATATTATTAGTTTCAGGTTTTATTTCTACCTCTCTGACAGTCAAGCATTAATCGTCTTTCAGAACAATGAAGTTATTTTTGTCGGTTTGCTAAAGAGATTTGGCTTTTGTTAATCTTTTGCGCTCAGCCAGTCAATTTAGTTGAAATTAAGTGTTCAGTTTCACACTGTTGGCTAGTTTCAACTGTTCACTGCATTTCAAGTGTATGTTTTACATCTTCTAGCTCGTATGGCGTTATACCATAATAAAGGACCAAACATGAGATAATACAGTACTGGTACTCAAGAAAATTTACTTCCGAATCTGGACAAACTTTAATCCGATTTATGCATTTTAGTATGGTCCACGAAATTCCGATGCTCTTGAAGTATCCTCTGATGTCTTGTTTCTTTTATGACATAATGCAAGTTCTTTTAATGTTTTACACGTACGAACATGCAGGCTTCCTGCGTCATCGTAGCTGCGCAGGCGCAGTGACACCTGTTATCTGGCACTCTCTGGCAACTGCTGAAACGAACCAATTTCTAACAGGCCACGGGAAAATATTGCGAATGGTGGTTTGAAAAGCATTACTTTCAGAGTAAATTTCCTTTTACACAAGATGAACTATGTGCGAGAATGTACGATGAATTTTTTAAATCACAGAGCGTTTGACTCTCATTTAAAAATCAACTCTTTGAGGACCATCTAGATGAATTTCGAGCCCAGAAGATCAGACATGTAACACGCGCAAACAGGTCATCATTATACGTGGAAGCTTAGCTTCTCTTGCAGCTTATTAATCTGCGAGACCAATATTATATGTGATAGTTTTGTTTTTTTGATAGCAACCCTATGTATATAAATTTAAACCATTAACTTTTCTTATTTGTGTGATTGCGGTGCTTAAGAGTGATCTTGCTGTTGGCTGACTACATTACGTGACGTGTCCTGTGCTCGATTTCAATGCTTCGGAAAATAACATGCGGTGTTCGGTGGAATTCGAATTTATATCTTCGAAACACGAAAAATGCAGCGTACGTGTTGCTGCTATCAAAGATCTTTCCAAAATGTGTTTTTTCACTGAGTTTCAGTGCCGGGAGATTCTACATCGGTGTATAAAACCAGAAACATGGTAAGAATTGATAAGTTTTATAGTGCCGAGGAAAAGTATACTGTCACTTAACACGGATAAAGTGTATTTCCACCCGGAGAAGTGTATTTTCAACTGGGAAATCTGAAATTTTTTTTTCCTTGTCCATGTATACACCCTGAACTGTGGAAAATCCAGGATGGAATAATGATAATATTATGAAAAGCAGTAGGAAAGTTCTTGTGAAAAGTAAATACTTTATGTTAAAGGAGACGACTGACTAAAAAGCAGATGCATTAACTTGTTGATAGCCCACACAAAAAAGAAAACTTGCCAGCTTTCAGAGTTATTCTTTGACGAGTACACACACACACACACACACACACACACACACACACACACACACACACACACACACACACACGCCTTTGCCCCTACATGGTGCCAGCTAAACTGACAGTAGCAGTGCAGTTTTGCGGCAGGTGGGCAGGATGTAGTTGTTGTAATGTCAGATGGGGTGGGTAGCAGCTCGGAGGGAGGACAGTTTGCCGGCTAGGAATGCGGGAGGAAGGAGTGGCAGGTACAGTCGTAGGGGCCTGTGGGAAGCGGCACACGTGGAACACGACGTGCGGACGTGAATTGGAAGGGGGTGACAGGTCGGAGGAAGGAGAAACTGTCGGGTGGAGGGTGTGGGGACAGTGGGTTACCTGAGATTGAGGGCAGGACGATTACGGGAACAGATGACGTGCTTTAAGGATAACTCCCATCTGCGTAGTCCAGAGAAACTGATGGAAGAGAGGATCCAGATGTCTCGGGTTGCGAACCGGCCATTGAAATTCAGTATCTTCTGCTCAGCTGCTCGTCGTGCCACCGGGTCGTCAATATTGTTCTCGACACAGTTCGGCAGTGGCCTGTTCGTCCTGG
Organism: Schistocerca americana; assembly: GCF_021461395.2. Lineage (NCBI taxonomy): Eukaryota > Metazoa > Arthropoda > Insecta > Orthoptera > Acrididae > Schistocerca > Schistocerca americana. Next base: position 23,064,209 of record NC_060129.1, on the reverse strand, counting down.
TGGATAGCTAGTCAGTAGCCGCACTGACGTAAAAGGGTGTGCAGGGTTTGCAGCAGGTCGTATCCCTGTGAGAGACCGAGGTGTGAGACCTGCCCAGTCCCCTGCCCTGGCACCTCCTACCCCTTTCCTGTCACAGGCTTATCCTACCCCATTGTAGGCTTTTTAAGTCGGTGTGACGGCGCTGACCACCCAGTGTTACAACGTGCAGGTGAACACGACACGATCAGTCTCAGTGGCTGCTCCACGACACAAACCGTCTGGATAATTCCCACCACCACCAGTTCTGCTTCACAGCATCCTATTCCAAATAAAGGTGTTGTCATAATTACATGGGTTTCAGGAAAGACTAGGTTTTCTTTTAAGTGAAGGAAATTATAGCTGTCAAAGTTATGTCATTCCTAAAACAGAGGCTTATAAGTGGGATTGAATTTTTCATTGCACAGATTATGTGACTGGTAAATTTCAAATATTTATTTAGAGATAATTTTTATACACAAAGCTGTTATCATCAGCACCATTATGTAAATTATACACTGAATAATACGCTTGAGAAAAATTACGGCTTGAAAAAGAACTCGGCAGTTTGATGTACAGGTTGTTTGTGTGTATATACGTCGTCTGACGAAAGAATGAAACACACGGGGGTGGGGGCAGGGGGAAAGGGGATAAAATAAAATTTCACAGCTCGAGAGTGTTATTTCAGTGATTGCAAAATAGTCCAATTTACAAAGAACTTCGTAAAGTGAATCTACTTTTCGGCACAATATTTGCTTCCCCTCTGGCCCGGATGCATTTTCTGATTCATTTGGGAATGACGTCATAAAACTGCTGGCCTACAACTGCAACTGTCATAACTGGTCAGTGGTATCCCGAGCACTTCCACTGGGACAAAGTCGACATCCTATTCGGTTCCACACTTTTTCTCTCACGGACATATCTCGGGATCTCGCCGGCCTCTGCAGTACGTTGACGTTGCACAGACAGTTCGTAGAGACACGTGCCGTGTGTGAACGAGTGTCATTCTGTGAAAAGTGGCTCGGGGACACTGTCGCAGGAGGGGTGACACCTGCCGTCACGGGACGTCCGTGACGTACTACTTGCGATCGGAGATCCCTCGGTCACCAGTACCCGAAGGTGCCCCACACCTCGACACCGAGAGTAACACCGTCACGTCTCTCCAAAATATTGAAAGAATAGGACCTTTCCCCAGTCACCATTGTATGCCGTGACAACAGTAATTCATAATTCGGGGTTGTGCAGAATCGCAGTGCGTCGCCGAATACGGCATGACACCATCCGTCGGCAGTCCGTGCTTCCCAGTCACGGCACCACTCCAGACGCATCCGTTCGGGTTCTGGCGATAGCGGCAGCCTACGTGTCAGATGGCAGATCCCTAGTACTGCTGCTGCTAGTCTCCAGTCGTTGGTGCGAGGTGCCACAGAATGTCACGAGTAGTTCGTTACCTGTTGTCACGTGTCGGGTGCAGGTGTGAAGAGGTTACAGCATCCTTGGTGCACAATACATCAATCCTTATACGTGGCAGTTGGACGTGGTCTGCCGGAACTTTGTCTACGAGTGTACTTCCGTTCGTGCTGACATTGGCCGAATGCCCGACAGTTGGAGTTCCACAGATTGACCAGCTAGCCAAAAGGAAAGGCGCACTGAAGCCCCGTTTAAAATCTGCCACGTGGTTTGCGTGTCGCAGATAATTGCAATTCTAATTATTTACATACCTGCAGATAATGTGTACGTATACAAAGTTATGTCGACACCTGACAGAGTCCTCTGGGGTGCTTCACATTTTTAAACAGGCAATATCTATTAAATTTGGGAAAGAAATGAGAAAAGAATGGGAAAATAGTGTTCATGTTCGGAGTGGTGTTGCAGCGAGTGGACCTGTTGCAACTCGCTACTTTTTAATGTGATCAGATTTTTTACAAATCAATTTCTTATTAGTCCCCGCATTACCAGAAGTAATTCGTGGGCACATCTCACCGCAGGCCGAGCTGGAGGAGAAGATGCGGAAGAGGCAGGAGCGCTTCGGCACGGTGACGGCGGAGCCCGCGAGCAGTGCAGCCGCTACGACGGCCAAGGCGAAGGCGGCTGATATGACGGCGGCAGAGCGGAAGCGGCTGCGCGCCCTGCGCTTCCAGTCCGAGTGAGGCCGGCGTGCAGTGTAGCAGTGTAGGAGGACTTTCCCGTTCCACTTTGTATTGTCTGTCAGCCGTGGGTCGTACAACGAACTCGCAAAAGTACCTGATAGCGAGGAATGCTGTGTGTGATGAAAAATTTATTATTGACTGTATAAATAAATACATTTCTATTATTTACCTAAGATGTTCTGTTCTTCAGTCTTTAACACCTCCCAAAAAGCAGTGTGTGTGTGTGTGTGTGTGTGTGTGTGTGTGTGTGTGTGTGTGTGCGCGCGCGCGCGCGCGAGAGGGGGGGGGGGGGGGTAAAAACAGCAGTTTCACTTTGTGGTGCTCAAATCAGTCTTGTGGACTCCACCATTGAATCTGTATTTCTTGTTTAAAACTCAAAAAATATTAACTCCTCTACATGACATTTCAAGAACAAACGTTCTCCACTACATGAAATCTACCATTGGACATGTTTGTCCATACTTCCAGCACATTAAAGCTTCCACAAATCTGATATATTGTTACTTCAAATCACAGTAGCATTCTGTAGCACAAATGTTCCTCTGGCTTAATTTTCATTACATATGCATCACTACGATGCAGTTTCTTGGGAAGTCTGTGCTTGTTCAGGGCCAACATTATACATCTACTTTTACTAGATGTACTGTTTTATGTCACTATTCCTCAATGTGTAAATTACTTTTATTGAGAGTGTAATTCATCAGTAAGATGACTTGGGGATATTCCTCACATTCGTGAACAGCCGAGACACTCAGGAAATCTACCTTTTCCGGTCAGCAGTGGACTGTGCTTCTGAAACCAGCAATCATTGAAAATTGTCTCAAGTGCAGGTAGTAATTGAATGTTGTCTGAAATGAGTAAAAACAACTGTGTCAGCTATTTAACTCACCAAAATTATTTTATTCTTTCTAGTGCAGAAATGATGCATTTCCTATCAATTTTGTGTCCGTGCAATAAAACAGTCAGAACAGGAGAAAGTCTATCTTTCTTTTTCCTTTTCTTCTAATAGTTAGTAGATCAAAAATATTTCATTATGAGTGACAGAAGTTGACTACACAGATAAGTCAATAGACCTACGTAATCAGTTTAAATGGCGAAAAGAATACAAAAATATTGCTGGTGTGAGACTGTTAGTTGCATTACATCCCTTCCAGGGATGGCAATATGACAGCTGCTACTGTGATGGTTGCATTCATTCCTGCACCATTCATATATCGTGTCTTCTGTTGCATACAGTAAGTAAAATTATACAGTAATTGGTATACCCAGTCACTGTAAGCTCTTTTAGTTAATTATAGTTATTACAGGTACACACCTTTCTCGTTTTGATTTGTAATCCTGTAAATTCCCCCATCAAATTGCATATGGGATTGTCACCTGCACTTTTCTATGCCCATTCATTCACTCAACTGGATGAGATATATTGAAATATACACATATTTATACATAGAAATATAGACCGAGATAAAAGAAATTTTGGGATACCTCCTAATATTGTGTCGGGCCTGTTTCTGCCTGTCGTCGTGCAGCAATTCGGTGTGGCATGGGCTTAATAAGTCATTGGAAGTTCCCTGCAGCAATATTGATCCATTCTGCCTCTATAGCCATCTGTAATTGTGAAAGTGTTGCTGGTGCAGGATCTTGTGCACAAACTGATATTTCAATTATGTCGCATAAATGTTTGATGGGATTTGTGTCAGGCGATCTGGGTGGTCAAATCACTCGCTCAAATTGTCCAGAATGTTCATCAGACTACACTCGTGCTCATAAATTAAGGATAATTGCAACATGTGGTGCCACACAACGTGGCACTACACAAAACTGGTGCTAATAGCAGAGGCACATAGGGAACACACACTCGACACAGATCTGTAAGTCCACAGTATTGGTGATAAGCTGAGAAAACTGTCCCAAAACACATGTGCTATAAAGTGCCACTGTTTGCTGCGTATGTACCCCGACATCAGTATGGGATATGATCACCATGCACTCGTAGACAGGCCGCCCAACGGGTTGGCATACTCTGGATCAGGTGGTCGAGCAGGTGCTGGGATATAGTCTCCCATTCTTGCACCAGTGCCTGTCGGAGCTCCTGAAGTGTCATTGGGGTTTGAAGACGTGCAGCCATATGTCGACCGAGAGCATTCCAGATGCGCTCGATGGAGTTTAGGTCTGGAGAACAGGCAGGCCACTCCATTCACCTGATATCTTGTGTTTCGAGGTACTCCTCCACGATGGCAGCTCGGCGGGGCGTTATCATCCATCAGGAGGAAGGTGGGACCCACTGCACCCCTGAAAAGGCAGACGTATTGGTGCAAAATGATACCCCGACACACTTAACCTGTTACAGTTCCTCTTTCAAAGACATGCAGGGGTGTACGTGCACCAGTCATAATCCCACCCCACACCATCAAACTATGACCTCTATCCAGGCCCCTTTCAAGGACATTAAGGGGTCGGTGTCTGGTTTGTGGTTCATGCCAGATGAAACCCAGCGAGAATCACTGTTCAGACTACACCTGGATTCGTCCGTGAACATAACTTGGGACCACTGTTCCAATGACCGTGTACTGTGTTCTTGACACCGGCTTTACGGGCTCTCCTGTGACCAGAAGTCAGTGGAATGCACCGTGCAGGTCTGCGGGCGAATAAACTGAGTCTGTTCAGTCGTCTGTAGACCGTGTGTCTCGAGACAACTGTTCCAGTGGCTGCGGTAAGGTCCCGAGCGAAGCTATCTGCAGCAGTACTCTGTGGCCATCTGCGGGCACTGATGGTGCGATATCGGTCATCTTGTGGTGTCGTACACTGTGGACGTCCCGTACTGTAGCGCCTGGATGTGTTTTTTCTGCTGGAATCGTTGCCATAATCGTGAGATCACACTTTGTGCCACACGGAGGGCCCGTGGTACGACCTGCTGTGTTCGACCAGCCTCCAGTCGCCCTAGTATTCTACCCCTCATAATATCAATATGTGTTCTTTGAGTCATTTTCGACACACAGTCACCATTAGCACGTCTGAAAACGTCTGCACACTTACTCGCTGCACCGTACTCTGACATGCACCAACACACCTCTGCGTAAGTGGACTGCTGCCAGTGCCACCGTGCGACGACTGCAGGTCAAATGCACCGCACGGTCATATCCCGAGGTGATTTAAATCCACAAACCGCCCACCATAGCATTGTTTCACCATCTGTCAGCATTGTCCTTAATTTATGAGCCTGAGTGTAGTTGCCAAAAGTTGTGACATCGCATGTTGTCATCCACAAAAATTACGTCATTGTTTGGGAGCACGGTAGTCCAGGAATTCCTGCAGGTGGTCTCCAAGTAGCCAAATATAACCATTTCCAGTCGATGATTGGTTCAGTTGGACCAGAGAACCCAGTGCATTCCATGTAAAAACAGCCCTCACCTTTATGGGCCCCCACCAGCTTGCACAGTGCCTTGTTAACAATTTGGGTCCACAGCTTCAGAGGGTTTTGCACCGTGTTTGAATACTACCGTCAGCTCTTACCATCTGAAACTGGAACTCGTCTGACCAGGGCACAGTTTCCCAGTAGTCTAGGGTCTAACGATATTACGAGCCCAGGAGAGGTGCCGCAGGCAGCGATGTGCTTTTAGCACAGGCACTTGCATCGGTCGTCTGGTACCAGAGCCTATTAACACGAGATTTTGCTGCACTGTCCTAACAGATACGTTCGTCGTTCATCCCGTATTGAGTCGTGCAGTTATTTCACACAGTGTTGCTCGACTGTTAACACTGATGTGGTCGGTTAGCACTGACAACCCTAAGCAAACAGTGCTGCTCTTCGCCGTTATGTGAAGACTGTCAGCCATTGTATTGTCTGTTGTAAGAGTTAATGCCAGAAATTTTAGTATTCCTGGCACACTCTTGACACTGTGGGTATCGGAATATTGAATTTCTAAAATGGACTGTCCGATGCGTCTAGCTCGACTACCGTTCCACATTCGAGATCTGTTGCATTTGTGCGGCCACAATCTCGTCGGAAACCTTTTCACGTTAATCGTCTCAGTACAAATGACACGTCTGCCAATGCACTGCCCTTTTATACCTTGTGTATGTGATACCGTCATCTGTATATGTGTGTATTGCTATTCTGTAACTTTTGTCATCTCAGTGTAGGTGTTCATGTGGAAGGTCAGTAGAATGGAATGGGTAGTGCGTCGAAAAGAGCTTATAGGATCAAAATCGAGAAAAATAGAACAGCGGTTCTGTAAGCTGATAATGCCAGAAGTAGAGAACACACAGAATGCGAAGTGGTGATGACAGCAAGAAAAGCATTTCACTAAGGGTTATATTCATGTACACTGTAAAAATAATGTTAAGAAGTCTTTTATTGAAATTATTTGTCAGAAGTGTAGTGTTTTATGGGAGTGAAACATAAACAACAAATAGTTCAGACAAGATAATAGAAGCTTTTGAAATGAAGGTGTACAGAAGAATGCCGAAGATTAGATGGGTAAATTGTATAACAAATAGCAGCTAGTCAACTGAATTGGGAATGTAATTTATGGCATAATTTGACCAAAAGAAGGAATCAGTTGATAGGGCACATCCTGCGGCACGAAAGAGTCGTCGATCTGGTAATGCCGGCAAGTGTGTGTGGTGTGTGGTGGTGGTGGTGTGTGGTGGTGGTGGTGGTGGTGGTGTTGGTGGTGGTGGTGGTGGTGAGGGTAAGCACTGTAGAGGGGGACCGAGGCTTGACAGCAGGAAGCAGTTTCAAGTGGATCTCAGTTGCAGCAGCTTCAAAGAGGCTTACACAGTGAATAGAATAGTGTGGAGAGACGCATCGAACTAGTCTTCAGACCAAAAACCGTGACATCATCATTAAATAGTAAACAGAAACAGCAGCCTCATAGTGCAAGAGGAAGGGCACTGACTTTTTATCTAAAATGCACTACTGTTTGTTAAAAGTATGACACACTGAACCAATGGTCTGCAACGTGCCATGATAAGGAAATGTGTAGAAAAGTGGAGCCACAATAAGTGCCCTTTTTGTGTAGCTGGACATGTCAGTGCTAAACAATACTCAGTCCATTAGAGCCATCGTACAATGTGGAAACGTGTAACCGAGTGCCACTACGACTCGCCGATATTACACCCTAGAATATCGGCAGACGAGTTCATTCGAACGGGGCAGAATCGTCGGTCTCGAGGAGGCAGGTCTGTCGTTCTGTGGCACTGCAGCTCGTGCAGGGCACGCTGCTTCGACAGTGAGGTGTACTCGGAACCAGTGGAGAGAAGAGGACCGTACATTGCACCGATAAGGTACCGGAGGTACTGGACGATACAGTGTGAGATGACTGTCATCTCATGTGATTGGCTGTAACAAGTCTGTTAACTGACTACTGAGGCCCCATACAGTGTAGACGATACTAAAATTTCCAAGTACTGAGCACTGATTCTGACAGCCAGTCACAGTTTCACAAACTGAGGGTAAGTACAAGTCCTGACCGTTTGTTGTATCACCAAATAAATCTAAATCCCAATTGAGACTAACATATGAAAAATTCAAACATTCAATTAGCACATACAAAGGGGGCATTATAACTCTGTGAGAACTGATTTTAAATTACTTTTTTTTATTAGTAGAAAAGCAACTACACTAATCTTTGGAAAAAGTGAAACACCAAGACCAAGAGATGTGATCACAATGAAATTTATTCCATTTACAGACATGACACTACACAAAGGATTAGCATTAGATTGGTACATACACTGTGACTGCGGAAATTCAGTACAGATTATGTGTAAATAAGCTCCAAAACAAAAATAACTTATGTTAACCTATGTAAGAAATGCTGTATTTTTGTATTAACTCCGTGTATTGTCTTTAAATTATCTTATAATGTAAAACTGTAATTAACTCTTAAGGGTATGTGGCTGCTGTTTCTGTTTACTATTTAATGATGTCATGGTTTTTGGTCTGAAGATTGGTTCGATGCATCTCTCCACACTATTCTATCCACTGTGTAAGCCTCTTTGTAGCTGCTCCAACTGAGATCCATATGAAACTGCTTCCTGTTGTCAAGCCTTGGTCCCCCTCTACAGTGTTTTCACCACCACCACAACAGCCACCACCACCACAACAGCCACAACCACAACAAGAGCAGCACCAGCCACAGTGTTGGTGCAATGTCAGAGCACTGCAACGAGTGCGGACACGTCTGTGGACTGGGCTGGTGACACGTGTGCCATTGCGTTGGCTCCCATTGACCAGAAGACCCGGACACTGAGGACTGCACCGGGCACTTGAATCTCGACACTTGTATGCCGAGTGCCAAAATGTATTGTATTCGGACGAGTCCTGCACACACGTTTGACACCGCCGTAACGAACAAACCGGGCAGACTGTACTGCTGAACGGCATAGTGGACAGACACCGAGTGTGACGGTTTGGGGTGTCATTGCCTGTGACGTGTGATCTTTCCTCCTACGTCTGGAGAGGAATTGGAACAGCTACCGCTACGTCAGGGATGTTTTACAGCTTGAGACACTGCCCTGCCTGCAGGCCATTCCACATTCCATATTTCGGCAGGACAACGCGCAGCCGTATGTGGAGAGAAATTGAGTGTCTCCTTCAGAGAATGATGGTTACCACTGCTTTGCCAGCCTTCCCTTTCACCTGGTGTTGAATTATTATTAAAAAAAAGAGTTTCTCTATTTTGTGTAGTGCTGTTTAGTGGTAATTCAAAAATAAATTTTGGTAAGAGGAAATTAACTGGAGTGCTGTTAATTAAAAGAAGTAGCCAAGTATTAAAAAAAGAAAGTTTAAATTATCACACGCGACAGGTAAATTTAATAACTCAAGATTTTCTCTAACCTGTTGTGATACTCTGGAGTGGACTGACTGCGCAATCATTAATATTATGCACAGAAGTGCTGCCTGGAAACTGCATTTACAGATTGGCTTAACAGATCTCAGGGACACACAAGTGGCCACCACAACTTCGAACATCAATGATGGCAATGGCCAGCAAACGATATGTCTGCAGTCTTGCGGTTCTTGTAGCTGAAACAAAGAAAAGTTGGCAGGCAAGATTAATGTTGTTGAAATAAAATGTTGGTAAATAATAACAATTATTCATATATTCATGATACTTTTACGTAGATAAATGCTTTACATACCTTGAAAATATCTTTCCAGTACAACTGCCTGTTACAAAATCATTTGAGAGAACGATCATCAAGGGATGTCAGTAGAGAGCAGGCCTCGGGAGAGGGGGAGGTTTATATACAAGTAGACAACTTTACTGTCATTTGTCCTCAGTCTCTTCCTGTTCTGAAAGCCTGTTTCGTGGAAAAATGTTTGAGAGACTTCGCTGCACTCCTTTCCGGTGCGGCTGATCCCGTAAAATTTGATTGTTGACGCCGCTTGCACTGTGTCTGATGCATTATTTACCAATTTAGAAATACAATTACTCTCCTTTAATTAATACAAAAATACAGCGTTTCTTACATAATTTAACATAAATTATTTTAGTTTTGGGGCTTAAGTTTGTTTACACATAATCCGTACTGAATTTCCGCAGTCACAGTGTGTGTACCAATCTGTAATGCTAATCCTGTGTGTAGTGTCATGTCCGTAATAAGTGGAATAAATTTCATTGTGATCACATCTCTTGGTCTTGGTGTTTCACTTTTTTCAAAGACTAGTGTAGTTGCTTTTCTACTAATAAAAAAAGTAATTTAAAATAAGTTCTCACAGAGTTATAATGCCCCCCTTTGTGTGTGCTAATTGAATGTTTGAATTTTTCATATGTTAGTCTCAATTGGGATTTAGATTTATTTGGTGATACAACAAACAGTCAGGACTTGTACTTACCCTCAGTTTGCGAAACCGTGACTGGCTGTCAGAATCAGTGCTCAGTACTTGGAAATTTTAGTATCGTCTACACTGTATGGAGCCTCAGTAGTCAGTTAACAGACTTAAACATTTTTTAAGGGCACTGGATGCATAACATTGCTTTTAGTACCTGTGAACAGTTAACGAAATTTGTTTAAATAAACTTTGAGCACTGTATATACAGCATGTGTGTGGCCAGAGTGGTTTGTCCTCGTCTGCTCCACCACTGGCCACACATTTATTTATCGTTCACTTTCAGGAAAACTAGATGCAGGTGTTCTATTTATGTACTCAAAGCAGCAGATACAGCTGACCCCTAGATACCAAAAGCCATAAACAGCAGTGTGCTAGCATTCTAGTTCAGCCATATTCCTAACGATATTTTACCTTATAACCATAAGGAGTAGGCAGTGTTGCACATTGCTACTTGCCATGTATTGAGTCTGTCCTGAGCAGCCAGAGAAAGAGTTTTTTTGTGTGTGTGTTTTCCTCCTCCTGACAGAGGCTTTCGCTGAAAGCTTAATGTAGAGCAGTCTTTTTGTTGTGCCTGTCTGCAATTCCACTATTCATCTTTGAAGTCTCCATAAATGTTAACATAACACTTCAATCCTTGAATTAGATATTCAGATAATTTGTGGAATTGTGGTTAATGAGGGATGTTCTTAATTGTCTTTTGAAGTGATTGGAGTTTGCAATTTCTTGCTTTTTGGTAGAATGGAGCTTGCCATCAAAGTATGTAAATCAATTCCAAATGCTGAACAAGGAGACTAAGTGTACATGAGATTATTTTTGTGTCATGTATTGTGACTCTGTAAGTTACATGTTCAGCTGAAACTGATTTTAATTATCAGCAACTACAATCATTTAGGAGTAAGTGTATTGGGAAGGTAGTGTAAGAATCCGAAGTTCTTGAAAATACCTCTGCAAGATGTATGGTTAAGTAATTTACACAGTATTGTTACTGCTCTCTCTTGCTAAACAAAGACTTCATTTACCTTACTGCCCCAATGCACTCCGTAGGAAAGCCCTCGGAACAAATGGTCACCTGTTGTCTGATCTGGATATTAACAAACCGAGCAGCTCCTCAAGCGTTCACAGTGTGGATTTAGGAGACGTCGATACGCTGTCGACAACCTGACCCTGCTAGAGGCAGCTATCCAGCAGCTTTCCTGCTTTAACAGTGCTGTATAGGGATAGTTTTTGACATCGGTAAGTCACACGACACTACTTGAGGCACAGTACTCTAGACCACCTCCGCCAGTGATGCTTTTATGGCCAGCCACCCGTATTCACACGCCTGTATCAAAATCCCTAAGTACCAGGGTGGTGATGTGCTATTTGGATAGTTTAGAGCAGGAGAACGCTGTTCCCCAGAAGTTTGTTTCAAGTTTTCCCCTCTTTGCCACAGCCGTAAACAGTACAGTACAGTAATGAGTCACGGGCAGTGCTGCTTATTTGTCAATCTTGCAGTTTCTTGTTCTTCCCCGACAGTACGACAGGGACTCGTCAGTTACAACTTATAATGGAGAGGTTGGAGCAGGGGGTTCAAAAGATGAGTTTTTCTGTGGACAAGTGTCGGTTAATTTGATTTGTTCCTGTCATATTTTTATGTACATTACTTGCATGTAAGGGCACCATTCTTCATTTTAAAAACCGGTGAGATTTCGGAGCCTCGCCTTTGATCCAAAGCTGTTACGGTTATCGCATGTGAAGAATCTGAAGGCAAGGACGCAGAAAGCGACGAGTACCTTAAGGTGCCTCAGGGAGCGGACGAGCTACATCTGCTGCAGCTTTATAGGGCTTTTGTGAGATTCTGGCTAGACCGTGGGTGGACGGTGTACAGATCAGTGAGACCTTCTTATGTCAGGGGATCGGGCTGACTGCTGGCGCTTACAGGACCAGCCTCCCCTACCCAGTCCCTGTGCCGGGGGGTTCGTGGGCTGCCACGTACCATTCGGCGGCAACTGCCTTAGTAATGTCTCAGAGTGGTGTGCTTTCTTCAAAGAGTGCCGTGTGAACCTTAGTGATTCACCACTCTCTGGGCGGCCGGTAACAGCTGCAGCCCCACAGTGTGTCGGAACCATCGAGGCAGCAGTTTGAACGATTGGCGTCTGGAACTGCGAATCGTGTCACAGCAATTCAACATTTCCTATGGTACGGTACTGTTTGTGACACATCGATATTTTGTAAAGTTGGTGCTCGCTGTGTGGCCGAGAACCTGACGCACGACCTTGAGGACCAGTGAATGATGACAAGCTCGGGTCTCTTAATGCCTTATTCCGCAGGAGGATATAACTTTCCGAAAGGAATTGTGGTGACGAGTCGTTGGCGTACCACTGTGTGCTCAAAACTGAGCATGCCTTTGTGGAGCGCAAATGTGCTGGGTCCCCAGTGAAGAAAAAAAAAATTAAAATGACTCAGTGTGCTATCAAAGCACTTGTGACAGTGCTCTAGGATGTGCATGCTGCGCTATTAGTGGGCTTTGCTGAACACAGGACCACTGTGAATGCTGCAGCCTGCACTAAAACTTTGGTTAGGTTGTGTCGCACTCTCTGTGACAAATCCCACAACACTAATGCTCTGACGGTGTCAGACATCTTCGTGACAATGCTCGCCCCCACGTTGCTGCTCCTATTTGTGAGAAAATTCCCAAATCTGAGTGAGAGGTGTTCCAGCATCCACCATACAGTCCACACCTTGCACTGTCGGACTTTCGTCTGTTCGGTCCCGTTAAGAAATTCCTGGCCAGCCAACACTTTGCAACACGTGCAGAAGTGAAATAGGCAGTCCCCAGATGGCTATACTCCAAATAAATGTACTTCTACAAACAGGGCATACTGAAATTGCTGTCACGGTGGGAGAAAGGTATTGAAATTGTTGCTGAATAGGTAAATGATGTAAGTTCATTTGTGGTTTTTTATGTTAAACTATTTGGTAATAAAATTATTGTGCATCACTTTCCGATCTTCCATCGTAGATTCATTGTGGTATAAGAGTATAAGAGAGGCTGTAACACAGTATTTTATGAAATTTTAAATGTGTCCCATAACTATACAGCTGTTTTCATGGGTGGGTCTAAAGAGGTGACTCCCTTGCTTGTTCTGTTGTTTTGCCCTGAGCGTATCCTCAAGATCCAGTTACCTCGAGAAGTCGCTTTGTGGAGTTACACGAGTTATGTGTGGAAAAGGATAAATGCAGAATTGTTTCCGGAGTGTTCCACTCCCAAATAACACCACTAGTGAGAGCTGCTAGGTAAGTCCCCTAGGTGCTTATGACAAATAAGTAGTTCGATATAAGATGTAAAGCACAAATTTTTAATGGTGAGTAGGCTAGTGAAATGTCTTGCCATAAATACTTTACTGCATACTTACAATAAACACCTACAGTCCTCATATTTTTAACAGATACTTCCTTTAATTATAGCTTTCTGCTGTTAAATCAAACTTTGTCTTCAAGTAATACATTTCATACAGTTGGAAAATGTATTGAAATAAATATCCTTTTGAAACACAATTCATGTATTTCACAAATTATTCTCAGCTCTGAAGGAGTACTTCTTACTTGAATGACACGGAGGTAAGAAAAAGGTGCCAAAGAAAAATGAAAATCATCCAATTCAACTATTTTCACTGATACTGCGTCCTGTGCATTCAGACGTGTACACGCAAATTATTTGAATAAAAAGACATTTAGTACATGAACAAGAATTTTAAATTATTACTTGTCTGATAAACAAGATACAGCACAACGGTTCCCCAGTGACTGCTGGAGTCACGAATTTACAAATGAATTACTGCACCGGTCAGTCGTATATCGGCTATTTTACAGTGTGCGGGGCATCGAACATTCGATGCACACTCCAAAAAACCACAAACGCTTTGTGTTTGTACTGTTCTTAAGCACCGTGACAGAGTATATTGCATAGAATGAAAACTGTTCTACAGTTGTATGATATATTCTTAAGGAAATTTACGTATGTAAGCTGCATGTCAGTAAAACATGGATAAAAGGATTGGCATCCACACTCTTCATACACTTTGGGCATGTATCTACTTGTTTTGAGGATTGGATACATAAATTGTATGAAACACTACTTTAAAAGTAACAATAAAAACATTTAAGTTCAAAGAATATGTGAAAAGCATATAGATAACCCAAGTGGGGAAAGAACAAGAAAACCATCCACACAGTATGAATACTATCTTTACACGAATTCACATAATAATCATCATCTTTACTCATTTTTTATTTTATGGTTTGTCTTTCCTTTGGTATTAACAAACTTTTACTTTGTTATTAAATGACGTTGTTCAAACTTCGTCATGACATTGGAAGAGTTCCATAATGATGTAATCAACTGGCGTTGTTGCTTGGCATCAGTGACATGTAGGAAACCGCAGGTGGAGGTAGCAGGAGTGAGAGTGAGTGCCAGAACACTGCGGCATGTCCAACACTGGTTTGCCTTGTGCCACCAAACTCATTTCTTTCGAGATTACGATGACACACGAGTTTACGGCGTAGGCTGGAGAGCCGCAGGATGCAAAATACGCTACTTGCGTCTCAGTCAGGTAAGCTGCTATGTACTTAGTTTTTTATCGTCTACAGAAATATTCGTGTGGCGATCACAATTTGTCTCGTCGGTTCCGTAACACGCTTTCCGGTAAATGTATTGTGTCTTAATTAATCCGTTGCTTTGCACAGTGTTTGTTTTGCATCACTAACGTTTTCATGTATTTTGTTCTGAAATTATTATAGTGGTACAGTACTAGAAACATTCTTTCACATCTAGTTCCTCAATGCCTATTTATTCACATAATATCTTTACACTTAGGATAACGTGAGCTTCTGGAATATAGTTTTACATTTCAACAGTATTATTTTTGTGAACACGTACTTGACACACTATGCTCCGCTGACACATTTGCTTTAATATTTCTTGTATTGTAATACAGTTTTCTTTGGGGGTAAAGTTAGTCTAGCTCTGCTCATATTTAGTCTGTACTAATGTGAAAACCATTCTTACACACCAGATAAGTCAGATAAAGGTGTTTGATACAGTTCCCCACAGTCATTTAATGAACAAAGTAAGAGCATGTGTACTATCAGACCAATTGTGTGATTGGATTTTGGATTGAAGAGTTCCTAGATAACAGAACGCAGCATGTCGTTCTCAATGGAGAGAAGTCTTCTGAAGTAAGAGTCATTTCAGGTGTGCCACAGGAGAGTGCCGTAGGACCGTTGCTATTCACAATATACATAAATGACCTTGTGGATGACATCGGAAGTTCACTGAGGCTTTTTGCGGATGATGCTATGGTATATCGAGAGGTTGTAACAAAGGGAAATTGTACTGAAATGCAGCGAATTGATGCATGGCGCAGGGAATGGCAATTGAATCTCAATGTAGACAAGTGTAATGTGCTGCGAATACATAGAAAGAAAGATCCCTTATCATTTAGCTACAAAATAGGTCAGCAACTGGAAGCAGTTAATTCCATAAATTATCTGGGAGCAGGCATTAGGAGTGATCTAAAACGGAATGACCATATAAAATTAATCATCGGTAAAGCAGATGCCAGACTGAGATTCATTGGAAGAATCCTAAGGAAAAGCAGTCCGAAAACAAAGGAAGTAGGTTACAGTACGCTTGTTCGCCCACTGCTTAATGCTTACCGGTGTGGGATCTGTACCAGATAGGGTTGATAGAAGAGATAGAGAAGATCCAACGGAGAGCAGCTCCCTCCGTTACAGGATCATTTACTAATCGCAAAAGTGTTACCAAGATTATAGATAAAGTCCAGTGGAAGGCTCTGCAAGAGAGACACTCAGTAGCTCGGTACGGGCTTTTGTTGAAGTTTCGAGAACATACCTTCACCGAGGAGTCAAGCAGTATATTGCTCCCTCCTACATATATCCCGCAAAGAGACCACGAGGATAAAATCAGAGAGATTAGAGCCCACACAGAGGCATACCGACAATCTTTGTTTCCACGAACAATACTAGACTGGAATAGAAGGGAGAACCGATAGAGGTACTCAAGGTGCCCTCCGCGATGCACCATCGGGTGGCTTGCGGAGTATGGATGTAGATGTAGAACCTTCCTTCTTTATTTTACTAGGAAGAATTGCAATTTACGTTTGATTGAGATCACATGGAACACAGCATAATCTCGAATTACACGTATGATGCCATCAGTTTGCAGCTAACTCCAATAGCCTTGTAGAAGAGAATCTAGACTGACCCAGTGACAAGGTTTCAGCTGTAAAAATGCAAGCAAGGTATATATCCTACTAGTAAAGTGAAACATAGCTAATTCTACAACAAAAGATGCATTTAGTTGAAAAACACATGGACTCTACAGCAAAATCATGGCTCATCATATTCCCTCTTCCATGCACCTCATGGTGGTTTTATAGAGTATAGATGTAGGTGTAGATCCTCTCACAGATCTGTTTCTTAACTTGTGTGAACTTACAAAGATGTGTTTATTGTATCCACTTTTGTATTCTCCAAAAGTGGTCATTCACAATTAGTTATTACGGTTCTCAGTTGCTACATTCATTACTATCAATAAGAACCAAACACATAACATGTCGGGGTGTAGAAAATAGCATGTAGTGAATGTGATAAATTTTACGTTGGGCAAACAGGAAGAAATTTCAAAATGAGAGAGAACATAATATTGTTAGTGAAGCAAATTCCTCACCATTCAGTGGTCATTTAAGAGAATACTAGCATTCTGCTAATAACACTAAGGAAAATCTCATAATTCTCCGCAAAGCAGAAAAAGGTAAATTATTAAATATGCTAGAAGGAACTGAAATATACACCCATGTGATAAAGCAACCAGACAGTATACTTAATGAACAAACAGGGTTACAGCATGAGATACTATATTTTTTCATTTTGTGAAGTTCAAAATTTTACGTTTATGAACATTTAAAGCAAGTTGGTGACCTCTACAGCACCTCAAGATCTGACTGAATATTTATGCATCTTCTTTCAGAAAGTACTTCATTATAGATAACTGCATCATCTGCAAAAAGCCTGGTTTTAATATTAATGTCTGCTAGGTCATAAACATACAACATTCACAGCAAAGGTCTCAACAAACTTCCCTGGGGCACACCCAAAGTTACTTTCACATCTGACAATGACTCTCCATCCAAGATGAAGTGCTACATCCTCATTCTTGTCACAAATTTCAGTTGATACCCCCATATGATTGCACTTTTGACAATAAGTGTAGGTGCGGTACTGAGTCAAATGCTTTTTGAAAAATCAAGAAATACTGTATCTGCCTGACTGCCCTGATTCAAAGGTTTCAGTACGTCATGTCAAAACAGAGCGAGTTGGATTTCACGTGATAAGATATTTTCACAATCCGTGCTGGTCGGCACGGAAGAGGTCACGTTGTTTGGGATACCTCAGTATGTTTGAGCTCAGAATATGTTATAAGATCCTACAATAAATCTGTGTCAATGATATTGGATGGTAGTTTTGTGAATCACTTTTACTACCTTTCTTGTAGATGGGTGTGACCTCTGCATTCTTCCAACTGCTGGGCACAAGCTTTTTGTTCGAGGGATCTGCAATAGATTATAGTTAGAAGATGGACTAACCCAGCTACAAATTCAGTATAGAATCGTAGGGATTCAATCGGGCTCTGGAGCTTTGATCAGTTTTAACAGTTCCAGCTGTTTCTCAAAATCACAGACGCTAATACTTATTTCACTTATCTTTTCAATGGCACGAGGATTAAATTTTGCAATTCTCTTGGGTTTTCCTCTGTAAAGGATCACTCGAAAACTGAGTTAAGCATTTCAGCTTTTGCCTTCCTACCCTCTGTTTCTATCTGTTCTAGGTAGTTTTCAGAGAAGGCATTCAGTAATGCTTCAAAGGATGTCTTACTGTGCCCACCGCTAACAAAACTGTAATTTTCCCAGTTAATGTTGGATGATTAAAATCTCCACTGATGATTACAGTACGATTGGAGAACTTATGTACAAGTGAACTGAGGTTCTCTCTAAAGTTTTCGGTTACATCGGGAGATGAGTGTAGTGGGTGATAGATACAATTACCATGTTTTACCCACCCCTGATACTGAGTCTTACCTTCAATTTCTGTATCAGTGGACCTTAGTTTCTTGTCTGCTGTGACAAATCCACCACCCCCATTTCCCATTTGCCTATCCTATTGATGTACACTTAAATTTTCTTGAAATATCTCACTGCTGTCAATTTCAGGTTTCAACCAACTTTCTGTGCATGGCATTATGTAAGCTTCACCGCTTTTCAGGAGTGCTTCAAACTCTGGCATTTTGTTGCAAATGCTTCAGCAGCTTACCATTAGGATTTTAATACCCTAACCTGTGGGAGGCATTTCTTTCGATCTTACACTGATACTTCTGGGTTTCCTGCTGCTGCCGTTGTGTGGATTGGATGGAGAGTCATCTGACCCAAAAAAAGGCTTTGTGTGCACAGCACACATAGTCAGCTACTCGGATAGCAGCCTCTGACGTGTAGTGTGCATCAGACCCTTCCAAGGGCACCCTACACTTCTCAACCCTATAAGCCCAGGAAGTCACAGCCTAGCTTAGATGGATTAAATCAGGTACAAAAAGGAAATGCTCTAAATCTGTTACTGGCACAGTAAATAGTTTTTCGCAAATCTCAAGTGATTAACTTTTCTTGCTTAATTTAGGACATCAGTGTGTGAAATTGGCTTACTTCAACATCTTGTTTCGTTGATGTAATGCTCACAGTACTTGAGTAAGTTCCCTCCATACTATTAAAGAATTCTGGGTTAAATTCCTGTCTACGAAGACGCTCTTGGACAGAACTAGACCATAATTTGTCCAAGAAAGCTTGTTTAAATTGTGTGTTAGTGTGATATTGTTCAGTTATGTCTGCCACTCAGAGTGAAGCATTTCCTTCTATAAAGCCTAATATGTAATGAATCATCTATGCTTCTGTCCATTTACTGGATAGTACATTATGAAAAGATCTTATAAAAACTTTACAGTGTACTTTGTTTTGAAACAAAATACCTGGCATTGTTGACTTTTCAGCAGACACTCAACAAGTAATACTGAAGAAAGCAATTGTGACACTGACAGGGATATTGGTATTTGGTAATCTACGTGACCAGTAGGAGGAATAAATAAATTATTGCACTTGCCGTTGTTTGCTTCTCTAGCACAGTGTATTGGTAAAGCTGTATCAGGACTTCCCTGTGTAAGAGATAAATCTTTGTGCATATTCCCAAAAATCAATTGCAGTTGCTTCAGGAAGACTGGTTTTACACGGGTCTAACTCAATAGGTTTCTGTTGCATTTCACAACCTCAGCATCGTCGTCGACCATTATAATGATTTTACTTCCTGTGTCAGATATGAAATTTTGAATCTCTTTCATATGATTTTTTTAAATGAACACACTATTTGACTGTATTGTTGCTTATTTGATTACAGGTTTCAGCCTTTTATGCCGTTTTCAAGTGATTGAGGTTTTGTCATTAACATATTATATTGCAGGACATTTTGTGCTTGATGTTCTGCAATGTTAATGACATAAACTGAATCACTTAAAAATGGCATAAAAGGCCGAAACCTGTCTCATAATTAAATAAACAACAGCGCTGTCAAATGACGGTGTGCTCAGTGTGGTGTCACTGCCAGACACCACACTTGCTAGGTGGTAGCTTAAATCGGCCGCGGTCCATTTAGTACATGTCGGACCCACATGTCGCCACTGTGTGATCGCAGACCTAGCGCCACCACAAGGCAGGTCTAGAGATACGATATAGCACTCGCCCCAGTTGTACGACGACATTGCTAGCGACAATACGGACGAAGCCTTCCTCTCATTTGCCGAGAGACAGTTAGAATAGCCTTCTGCTAAGTCCATGGATAAGACCTAGCAAGGCGCCAATTGTAACAGTGCATGTATCTTACGAGTCTCATTTGTATAGTCAAGAGAGATGTATCACAAGGAGTGATTAAAAGTTAAGTATATTCCAAAGCTACGTATTTTCTTTATAGCAGTCATAACGTATCCTGTTCCAGACTTGACGCCAGTCGGCGTGTGTGTACGCGTGCCTTTCGGCTCCCTTCTCAGTGTGGCGTAAATAGCTTGTTACGCTACAACAGATTGGCGACGAGAGAAGTGTTCTTTCTGATTGCTTACATTTACTTGTGTCATGGCTTCGCCAGATGTACTGTCCGAATTTTATCGCTTGCAGAATCAGCAGACGCAGGCGTTATTGGATGCCCTTGGACAGCTCGTCCAGGGTCAACGTGCCATTCAAACCGATGCGGCAGCCGCCGCTTCACCGCTACCGCAGCCACAACTCGCAGTTGCACCGCCTTTTAGGCACTACAATCCAGCGCAAGAATCGTGGCCAGAATGGTCCCGCCAGTTTGCCTTCCACCTCGCCGCCTACAGAATTCAAGGTAATGAGCGGCAGCCGTTTTTGCTTTCTTGTGTCGGTGTGTCCACCTACCGTGTTAGTGAAATTGTTTCCCCGACGCGACGTAGCAACACTGTCCTACGAGGAAATTTTGTCGGCATTGGACGCCTATTTCAAAGAAACAATTAATGTAGTTGCAAATAGGTATACTTTCTTTCGTACAAAACGTACGGCCGGTCAAACTAATAGGGAGTGGGTAGCAACATTGCAAGGACTTACTAGGGACTGTGCCTTTGACTGTGACTGTGGCCTTTCTTATTCAGATACAATGGTACGTGATGCAATTGCACAGAACGTTTCTGATGTTCGCATACGGGAGCAAATTTTGAAACTAGTTAATCCCTCCCTTCAACAAGTGATAGACATATTGGATAGACAGGACACACTTGACTGTGCTCAGGAATCTTTTGAAACTTCGCCAGCAGTGTGTAACATTAACCGGCCCGCCGGGCGAGCTGCGCGGCCCGGTCAACTGCCCTCGCGCACTTCGACGCAGCTGCCGCCGCGCTCTAAACCAGGTGTGCCGCGCCAGCACACAAAGGCAGTGAAATCATGCCCGCGGTGTGCTACTAGACATTCGCGTGAACATTGCCCGTCACGCCAAGCTATTTGCTTTTTCTGTAATAGGAAAGGACATGTTCAAAGTGTTTACCAGAAAAAGCTCAGATCAGACAATCACAACCATTCCCGGCCTTTTGCTTCACGCCGGAATCGAACCAAGGACACTCAGGCTCGTGGACCTTCGCCCATGGACATTCATGTAGTTAATTCCACCCTGTCCAGTGCCAATTTCTCTAACAGTGACTGTGTTCGTCCCACAAAAACTGTGCGTCGACGTCGCCGGAAATCACGTCAATTAGCAAGTGATTCTGTACCAGTGTCTGTTCAAATTGCCCAAAACAGTCGCTCTTGTCGTCAGCAGGACAATAAACTTTTTGTAGATTTGGACTTTAATGGCAAGGTCATACCATTCCAGCTCGATACCGGAGCTGCAGTTTCACTGCTCAATCACGACACGTACAAACAACTGGGCAAACCTCTGTTGTTTGCCGCAAATGTTCAGTTAAAAAGTTATTCAGGACAGCAGATCCCTGTGTTAGGACAGTGCACTCTTCTTGCAACATACAAGGGACAAACAAAACTTGTGTCATTTTACGTTCTTCGTTCTTCTTCTGCAGTGAACTTGTTTGGTTTAGATTTATTTCAATTGTTTAACATGTCTATTGTAAATCAGGTCCTATCAGTGAATCAGACTGTGCCTGCAGACAGTGTTTCTCGGCTATGTGACGAATTTGCAGACATTTTTGCACCGGGCTTAGGTTGCGCTAAAAACTATGAAGCACATTTGGAACTGAAAGTCAACGCGCAACCGAAATTTTTCAGAGCGCGCTTCTTCCATTTCAGCTCCGCTTCATCGCTTACGCCGTAAAGGTGTTCCGTTCATCTGGACGACGGAATGCGAACGCGCCTTTCGCCAGTTGAAATCGGCGTTGCTTTCTAATACTTGCCTTACGCCATTGGATCCCCAGAAACCCCTTTTGTTGATGGTAGATGCATCGGATTTCGGGATCGGTGCTGTGCTTGCGCACAAAGTTGGCTCGCATGATCGCCCTATTGCCTTTGCGTCAAAATTGCTCTCGTCTGCGCAAAGAAATTATTCCCAGATAGAGAAAGAAGCTTTGGCTCTTGTGTTTGGTGTTACTAAGTTCCATGATTTCTTGTATGGTCGTCACTTTACCATCATCAGAGACCACGAACCTTTGACATCGCTTTTTCATCCGAACAAGCCTGTACCTCCGCGTACAGTGCAGAAATTCATTCGCTGGTCTATTTTCCTCTCGCAGTACCGCTACGATATCTTGTATCGGTCCACTGCTAAGCACGGAAACGCCGATGCGTTGTCCCGTTTGCCTGTTGCTGAGGATAAAGCATTCGATTCTTCCGAACTTGCTTGCATGTTCATTGATGCGGAAACCGATGAAGTGGTCGAATCGTTTCCGATTGATTTTCGTCGTGTAGCTACAGCCACAGCTGCTGACCCTGTCCTTGCTACCGTTTTGCGTTTTGTTGCTACGCAATGGCCTTTGTCAAAGTCTCGGATCGAGGATCCGTTGGTTCGCCGATTTTTTGCTCACAAGGAGAGACTTTTTGTTCGACGTGGTGTTTTGTTGTTGCGTTCTGATAATGATCAGTCCAGAGTCGTGGTCCCACGTTCGTTACAGTCCTCTGTTTTACGGCTTCTTCACCAAGGACATTGGGGTATAGTGCGAACGAAATAACTTGCTCGTCAGCACTGTACTTGGTTCGGAATCGATGCTGCGATTACGAATATGTGTTCTTCTTGCATGGCGTGTGCCGAACAACAATCCGCACCGCCGCGGAAAGTCTTTGCATGGCCAAAAGCCACTTCCCCTTGGCAACGCTTGCACATTGATTTTGCTGGTCCATTCTGGAATGCTCGATGGTTGGTTCGGGTAGATGCCTTCAGTAATTTTCCTTTTGTTGTCAGGATGTCTTCCACGACGTCCTCTGCCACCATGCAAGCGTTGTCTGCTATCTTTTCCATTGAAGGTCTTCCGCAGACTATTGTTTCCGACAATGGCCCACAATTCATGTCCGCGGAATTTCAGTCATTCTGCCAGGCTAATGGTATTCAACATCTGACATCCGCGCCGTTTTCGCCTCAGTCAAACGGTGCCGCTGAACGAATGGTCCGGACTTTCAAGTCCCAGATGTTGAAGTTGAAAGAGTCGCATTCTCGGGAGGACACGTTGTTGCTCTTTTTGTCTTCGTATCGCTCTCAGCCCCGAGATGGTCGCTCGCCGGCTGAGTTGCTCCACGGTCGTCCTCATCGAACCTTGATGTCTTTGCTGCATCCGCCGCATCAGGTTCCAGTGCAGCGGCAGACTTCTGCTTTTGCTCCAGGCGACGTTGTATTTTATCGCAACTATCGAGGTTCACGGCGTTGGCTCGCAGGGCGCATTCTTCGCTGCCTCGGCCGCGCGATGTATTTGGTTTTGGGGGCCTCTGGTGAAGTGCATCGGCATCTCAATCAGCTGCGCCTCTGTCGTCGCACGGGTTCTGCCGCTCCCCGTCTGCTTTCAGCGACGGTGCCGTCCGGTCAGTGCCCTGGGGCCCCATCTACTGGCTCGCCTCAGCCCAGGTGTTACCGACGCTGCCTTCCGTTTTGCCCCATGGCGACGCGCCGCCGCAGCCGCCGCCGCCGCCGCCTGTTCTCCCGCCGGCGCCGCCCGCAGTGGACGCTTCGCTGCAGCCGTCAAGCGCCTCCCTGGGTCACGCGCCGCCGGTCGCTTCCCGTGACCAGCCGTCCTCCGCCATGGACCTCTTGCCCGCTCCGGACCACATGGCGTCTTCGCGCGTCGGATACCCCGACGCAATGGAGGTCGACCCTTCGGCCCCTCCTGTCTCTTTACGGGCGCATACACCGCATGTTGACGTGCACCCTGGACTAGGTTTTCAGGCGTTTCCTAGCTCCCCTCGGACCGAATGGCCGGGTGCGGGTGGCACAGCCTCGCCTGTTGTTAGGCTCCCCACCTCATCGCATACGTCAACATGGGGTCCTCCCCACAGCGGGCGGAAGCCTTATCTCACGGCCGTTTGCCGATTTGCGGGGGAGGAATGTGGTGTCACCGCCAGACACCACACTTGCTAGGTGGTAGCTTAAATCGGCCGCGGTCCATTTAGTACATGTCGGACCCGCGTGTCGCCACTGTGTGATCGCAGACCTAGCGCCACCACAAGGTAGGTCTCGAGATACGATATAGCACTCGCCCCAGTTGTACTGACAACATTGCTAGCGACAATACGGACGAAGCCTTCCTCTCATTTGCCGAGAGACAGTTAGAATAGCCTTCTGCTAAGTCCATGGATAAGACCTAGCAAGGCGCCAATTGTAACAGTGCATGTATCTTACGAGTCTCATTTGTATAGTCAAGAGAGATGTATCACAAGGAGTGATTAAAAGTTAAGTATATTCCAAAGCTACGTATTTTCTTTATAGCAGTCATAACGTATCCTGTTCCAGACTTGACGCCAGCCGGCGTGTGTGTACGCGTGCCTTTCGGCTCCCTTCTCAGTGTGGCGTAAATAGCTTGTTACGCTACAACACTCAGCAACATCTAAAACTCTGCCATACAAGTTCGGTGTGAGTGTGAGTGTACTGTCTGTACAGCAGAAGTAGTGTGGCTGCCAGAAGGTCCTAGCTCAGTGTCGTCATTGAGGTTTTTTAAATTGTCAGTCATATGTTTCTGCTCAAGTTTGAGAAAACCTTTTTCTTCTGAAAATTTTAGTACTTTATCAAGAAGTCTGCTACAGACAGATTGCCTTTCAGACGTCTCTGTCTGAACTGCAGACACGTCTCCTGTCAATTCGTCATGTGCAAAAGTATTGTGTTGTTTTGTAAGATCATCTAACCTGTTTAAAACCTGCTGCTCATCAAGCATTTGTTTAAATGGCTGCCACGCGAAGTGGCCATGCGGTTCGAGGCGCTATGTCACGGATTTCGTGGCCTTTCGTGCTGGAGGTTCGAGTCCTCCCTCGCTCACGGTTGTGTGTGTTGTTCTT
Organism: Schistocerca americana; assembly: GCF_021461395.2. Classification (NCBI taxonomy): domain Eukaryota; kingdom Metazoa; phylum Arthropoda; class Insecta; order Orthoptera; family Acrididae; genus Schistocerca; species Schistocerca americana. Next base: position 23,039,127 of record NC_060129.1, on the reverse strand, counting down.
ATCATAAATTAGTTTAAGTTAGTTTCAGTAATGTGTAAGTCTAGGGACTGATGAACTCAGCAGTTTGGTCCCTTAGGAATTCACACACACACACACACACACACACACACACACACACACACACACACTTAAATTGCAGAGGTAACTTATTATCCATTCATTCAAACTATTTACCTGTAATACCTTGTTGATTTGGTGTTGTTTGCATATATTTAAGCAGTAAGTTACAGTACTTGGTTCATTTATGGGTGCATTATCCTGCATTGGTGACACGGTATTACTACTGGATGTTGCTTGGTTTTCAGTCATGAAACTGATAGGAACATCTGACCCCAGTGCTGCAGAAGCATTCTACTGTTCCCAGCATATATTTTGTGCGAGGACCACGAAGAAAAGATAAGAGGTATTAGACCTCATACAGAGTAATCTGGACAGTCTTTCCTTCACTTTCGTGTCAGTTGGCTTGCTACCCCTTTGGTCACATACTTTGATATTTAACATTTTGTCATTCGTGTGACAGTTTAAAGAAGGAACTACAGTGGAATCTTCCTCTGTGAAACAGTTTTGGGAAGAGACGTTCAGTATTTCAGCCTCTTCAGTGTCATTCTCTGTTTCAGTGTTGTTACAGGCAGAGATTGTCTGGACAGATGGCTTAAATCCATTTGCGGAATTAAGATAATACAAGAATTTCGTGGTGGATAGAGTTTTATTTTCACGTGTTCTTTACGCGTAGTTCCTTCTTAAAACATTGTTACACCAAATTTACTTTGAGGTACATAGTGTTGTTACAGTGTGACATTTGCATTGACACAATAAATAGCACATAGAGCTCAGTGGTCGAAGTACGAGGGTTGACTGAAAAGTAATGCTTCCATCTTCGTAACTCTTCAACAGTTGGCAACATTGGTATGCGGCAAGTACTGACTTGTTCCGTAGCCTCTTCTCTGCAGCTCCAGTTTGTGGGAAGCCTCAGAATTGAACGGTTGTGTCGTTACAGTGTAAAGTATGGAACCCTGCACAGACTGTCGGTCAATGTGATTTAAGCAACGTGCAGTCATTGAATTCTTGACTGCAGAAGGTGTCACCCCACAGGAGGTTCATCAGAGAATGAAAGCAGTTTATGATGATTGTGTCGACGTGAGTACTGTGCGTCATTGCATGAGTAACTCTGAAGATGTCGAGGCGGGGACATCTGACCTGCGTGACAAACAAAGAGTTGGACGTCCCGTGACAGCAACTACAGAGTTTCACAAGTAAAATGTTGACAAATTGATTCAGGATGATCGTTGTATCACTCAGAAAGAAACTGCAAGCACAATTGGCATTTCATAAGAACGTGTGGGTCGCATTATTGCTTTGCTCGGATATCGGAAGATCTGTCCACGATGGGTACCACAGATGCTGACTCCTGAAATGAGAGTGCACAGACTTGAAATTTGTCAGGAGCTCCTCTCGCGTTACAACAATGAAGGTGATGCCCTTCTCCATTCCATTGTGACAGGAGACGAAACACGGGTAGACCGTTGTGACGCAGAGACGAAACATCAGTCTACGAAATATCGACACAGACTGGCCCCGGAGAAAGAAATTCAGAACTCAGCCCTCAGATGGAAAAATCGTGGCCACAGTGTTCTGGTACGCAGATGGTGTTATCTGTGTCGATTTCCTCGATTGTGGAGCAACAATAAATTCAGAGCGTTACATGACAACACTGCGAACTCCGGAACGACGGCTAACAAGAGTCCGAAAGGAAAAGAGAAATGTTTTCCTGCAGCATGACAATGCCAAACCACACACTTCACGTGCCACCACAGCAGAACTTCAGAGACTGAATCTCACCACCATACAGCATCCTCCATACAGTCCGGATTTAGCACCGCCTGACTTCCATCTGTTCCCAATAATGAAAGACGATCTGTGGGGCATCATTATGCTTCCAGTGAAGACGTCAAAAGAACTGTGAGGCTGTGGCTGCGGAAACAGTGTGTCGACTTCTGTGACGGCTTCACAAAACTTGTTCATTGTTGGCATAAATGTAACCAATTGGCTGGTGATTATGTGGAAAGGTGAATATTGGTAACTAAAGATCACATTCTAAGGATTATTTCTGCGTTTGATTTATTAAAATTTTCCCACCCAAATCGAATTAACAAAGGTGGAGGCATTACTTTCCATTCAATCGTCATATGTAGTGGGGACGGTACATGCGGTGTGCGAATGGCCTGGACCCGACCCCATCGGAATACTTTCCCTCGGGTGTATTCTAAACCTGTGGACTCAGAGGCGGCATTAGTTGCAAGAAGTCTCACACATACAGAACACCTCATGCATTTTCAATCGAATAGGCACCACCCTGTCATGTCGATGCTGGCTACGGGCTGTAATTGGTGGTGCTGATTTTGAAGACACTGTGGGAAAAAAAGTACACTCTTTTAGAGGGTTCCAACTCAAGATTTATTGCAGCAACAGTGCATATGGAGTACATGAAATGATCACATTTTCAGCTTAATAGCAGAAGCGGTTCTGAGGAACCAGGTATCAAACCGTTCTGAAACACGTTCAGTTTGATGGGCAGTGTGTAGCAGAGCATTATCGTATTGGGGTAAGAGTTCACTTTCCTGTTGTAAGAACGACAACAATGGGTGTAACAGCATTCTGCCCCTACCGAGTGGTGGTCAGCGTCCCGTCCAGAGACACCAAAGGTGAAGCGGAGTTGCAGCTTACAGCACCCCGGACCATAACGGGGGGCCAGTGTGTCTCGGACAAATGCACTCTACAAAACAATGCCACTAGGTCAACATGGTACGTCTCTTGCATGCAGCCAGGGTCTGCTTTCATCTCTGAAGACCACAGTGCATCATCCCACCTCCCAAGTGATCCTCTGACGGCACCATTCCAGCTGTGCACGTCGACGCTGTGCTGTGAGTGGAAGGTCGGCTAGAGGTGTGCGTTCCCCTACCCACACTGCAAATGGTTCAAATGGCTCTGAGCACTATGGGACTTCACATCTGAGGTCATCAGTCCCCTAGAACTTAGAGCTACTTAAACCTAACTAACCTGAGGACACCACACACATCTGTGCCCGAGGCAGGATTCGAACCTGCGACCGTAGCGGTCGCGCGGTTCCAGACCGATGCGCCTAGAACCGCTCGACCACTCCGGCCGGCGCCACACTGCAAATAAGTGGTTCACGAGCGCTCTTACCTGTGCTCGGTAGCCGTACGATCTGCCACTGCTACCCTTACAATACGACGATCGTTGTGGGTGTCTGTGCTGCTCGGACATCCAGAAACTCTTCTACGGGTGTGAGAATATATGCGTGACCACTGATACCAGCGTAATTGCACGACTGACGCAGCACGTCCAACTCGTGTGGCAATCCACTCTGAAGGTCACAATTTGACCCCTTTCAAACTCGCTCAGAAGGATGTAGGAAGCACGATCAGATTTCCCTGCAATGGCTGCATACTTGCTTCGCACTGAGCCTTCTGGCTGTGGGCATTCCCTCTCAATAGAGGTAGACGCAGATGGCACTCTGGTAGCTGTTTGTTGGTAGATGACACTGAGACCATTATCAGTACAGTACACGTAATATACCCCAAGTGGCATATGCCATCATCGAATCAAAATCTACATCGTCTTTCCAGACGTACTAATTTTTTTATGGCAGTGTATGTATTGTAACATTGCTCAGAACAGTAAAGGACCCTTTTAACATTGTTTTATTCTCAATGCCACTTCGCCACCTACTCGGTTCAGAGCACACAGTCAAAGTGCGTTTCTGACACCTGGTTGTTACTGAATATTTGCGACAGTCTCCGCCATCACACCTGTTAGTTTGGGCATTGAAGTCTCCAACACCCTGTGTGACGTCAGTCTCACGCTCCTCATAACTCCGCCAGGTCAGATTCTAGTAATTCCTGTCTGCTGTAAAAGTAGTGCACTAATTGGAGTGACGTTCGACCTGTTCTAAAATCCTTTACTTCCGAGATGTTATTTCCGGGCATTGGGAGATCGTTGTACAATTTTATTTCCGCACACGGGAGTCCACAAAAAGAAAAACCTCTCCAGAAGACACAGATTCTAAAATGAATACCTGAACATTTCCGGGCATTTGTTCATCATCACTACCGCCAAAGACATCTCCCGTCTTGCGAGATCTTTGCTATTACGAGCAGCCGGCTGTATGTAAGAAACAAATGAGAACACAATCCTCTGTTGTTGTCCACAAATATAGTACGTAGTAAACCCCCGTTAGTGTTTATGTAAACTGTACTCACAGTTATGGTTAAGTGCAGGGCATGTATTAGTTCTAATGGAACCAGCTTGTGCTTGGTAATGCAGTGCATGTGTTAGTTCTAATGGAACCAACTTGTACTTGGTAAATTTATGAAATGCTTTTGTACTGTAGCATTATCTTCGGACTTACCAGCGTAATGGGAACCTATAATGCTACACGGAGAACAGAAGACACGAACTTCTGTTACAGTCTGGCAAATGGGAGCAACTGTTGAGCCCGTTTCCTGTTTGTTGAAAAGTATGTAGAACACTAACAGAGTAATGTCTTCTCATTTATTTACCTATTTGTTTACTGCTTCCTGTAGGTCTCATTTGTAAAAGCAGTAGGAGAGAATGTTTCATGTAAGTGAAGATGTACGAGTGCTCCTATCTCTCGGGGTATCCATTTTAGAGCCCGCACTTCCTGGACATTTTTGTCTCTTTTTAACACCTGTGCACTACAGTTTGATCTTGTGGAGAACTAGGTCTATTGCAGGGACGTGAGTGATGTGAAACCTGTCCCGTACATCTTCCCACTACCTCCTACTCCAGTTCTGTAACAGGCATCTGTTTTTATAATTTAGTAAGGGTAATATAGTATATTAGCAGACAAACATTACTTACCTTTCTATGGGTGTCTTATCGTCTAGGGTGTCTTCTTTGTTCCTGTTTAGGCTTTCCAATTAATAGGTCCAAGGTGTTGCAATAACAAGTCTCTGGAATTTTGTTACTTTTTATCACAATATCAATTTATTTATACATTCTTGACACACTTTCTAGAATATCACTTGTTAAGCAAATATATTCTGCAACATTTCTACACAAGATAACGAAAGTAATTTTTAGACAGTCACATGGACCAATCTCAATAGCTGCCAAAACCACTCTGACACTACCTAAGTCTTATCCAACTCCAAAGAAACTCTCATGCGCTTGGCACCAAAATTACATTATACAGAGGGGCGCACATAAAACCGGCCCCTGCACCGAAAGGAATACGAATGAAGAAAATCGACGTGCATCATTGCTTTCTTACATTTTTATTGTACAGTTTCATTATTAACTATGAAATTAACAGTTTTACTTTTATTAGTTTAGTAAGCATATTTTAGAAAGGAATTTAAAGTCTGTGTTCAAAATGTTCTGGCCAACATCCGAGCAAAGTTGTGCACGTCAAAGCGTCTTAAGGAAAGCAGTTTTCAGTACTCTTTGATGAATGTTCGAAATTTCGTCACATACGTTGTTTTTTTAATTTGTCAAGTGTTCTGGGATTGTTGCAGTAGACTCTAGCCTTTAGAAATCCCCAGAGGTAAAAGTCACACGGTGACAAGTCGGGAAAGCGGGGTGGCCACGAGTGCTTACTAATGGTCCTCTCTTCTGTAAAATCAGTATGTATACGAGCTAAAGACAAATCCGACGTATGAGAAGTTGCCCCATCTTGCTGGAAATATGCATAACATTTTTCATTTGGAGTTAACAGAACCGAAAGTTCATTGTAGGGTTGCAAGGAAACGTGTGTTGACAGTTTCACTGAAGAACAATGGCCTGGTACTTCTGTTACCAGATACAGCACACCATACACCAATTATTAAATCGCTTTTGCAGTATGCCGTGGGGATTCTCTGTAGCCCAGTGTCTTGTGTTTTGTGAATTAACATAGCCCGACAGATGAAACCCAGCTTCATCTGTCGAAAAAGGGAGGGACGGATCAAGGTGTCCCCCAGCGACATTTTTCCAGCAACCAATTACAGTAATGTGTACACTTACCCTAGTCTGCTTCTTTTATTTGCTGAACAACACTCTGCGGTAAGGTTTCATTTTTAAGCCAGGAAGGACACGTTGGCACGACCTGCGATGTATTCCACGTAGCTGTGATAATTGTCGTGTTGACTTGTAGGGACTTCTTTCAGTGTGTGCCATCACATTTGCCACAACTTCAGGTGTACATACAGCTGGTACCTTATTTCTCTTTGAATTAACGACACTGCCTGTCGAATGCCACTTTCCCACTAGATCCTGAGTCATTGTTTTTGCAGGAATGTTACTTTCAGAAAACTTTTCACGAAAAGTGTCACGAACAACTTTAATGGATTCGGACTGCACATATTCTTCAACAATGAACACACGTTCTTCAATGGAGTAAGACGTGACAATGTAGTACACAATTTATAATGAGTACTTTCCGTATGAACTACTCGCACGCTAGTGCTGTTGGAAGGTGCCAAAGAAACTGACAAGCTAGTAATGCTACTCACACACGTTTGCAATTCAGTTTGGGCTGGTTTTATGTGCGCCACTCTGTCTATTACAACAATAGCTTCCCGTATCTTCTGGAAAAGGATATAATCGATTTGGTATTAACGTGAGAGTCTTAACAAACTGTTTTTCAGATTTAATTTGCATAATGTTTTATGGAAATAATTATTTACATGAAGTTTTATGCACCTAATAGTTAATTAAAGGGTGCTAATTTTTGCAGTCTAAAAAATGGCACCTCCATATCTTTGTACAATATCGACTGTATCTCATTAGCAAAATTTTAAAACATTATAAATGAAAACATAAATTTTGTTTATATGGCAACTGAAGCATAATAACACTGTTTATACTGTAAATTCGTTTCTAGATGATTTAAGTTGGCAATTGTGTTTAATAATGTATGTAGTTCAAGACCAATATTGTGAAATGGGTCAGTATGAAAAATTTAATTATATTATCAAAAGACAGTGTTTTGGAGATCAAATATATGCAAAGATCTCTTCAGATATGGAATATGTAATTCAAGTGTGAAATTCAACATTCTAGACATTACAATGGACATACAAAAATTGTGAGGAGACAGGATTCATTACACTTTGAAAGCAGAGATGTGCTTTCCCCACCAGGTTAGCTGAGAGCGCTACTGCGCCGCTTCCCGGACTCGGGTAGGCGCGCCGGCCCCGGATCGAATCTGCCCGGCGGATTAACGAGGAGAGACCGTGTGCCGGCCAGCCCGGATGTGGTGTTTAGGCGGTTTTGCACATCGCACCAGGCGAATACCGGGCTGGTCACCACATCCCACCTCAGTTACACGACTTGCACACATCTCTACACGTTCGCATTCTTCCACGGATTACACTAGACGCAGGCAGCCGGGGTACACTATCTCCGTCCCAGGGGGTACGGGGTGGCGGCAGGGAGGCCATCTGGCCACCCCATAACACTAACCTTGCCAAATCCGTTCCTAACCGTGCTGAACCTGCAGAACCGCGGGATACGGGCACGAGCGAAAGATAGATAGATAGATAGATGTTGTCTGAAACCACTGTGCCGCTTTCTACACGGGCAGGGCACCCGAAGAGCTCTCTGTCCACACGAACGGCCACCGCCAAACTGTGGTCGAGAGACAGTGGAACCGCCCGGTTGCCGACCGTGCTGTCGAACGTGATGTGCCTCACTTCAAACACCACTTCACAGCCTGCGCCGTCCAGATCCCTTCTCTCGACACCAGCTTTTCTGAATCGCGCAGGAGAGAACTTGGACAACGTAACCTATGTTCCCGTACCCCTCCTGCGTCGACCTCTGCTAATCCCCATCGTACACCCGCCTGTCCCGTTCTCTGCCCCCACTACAGTACAGACAGTCCCACCTTGCTGTTGTACCTAAAGAGTTCTTTCCCGTCTACTACTTTTCTCCTCGCCACGTCTCCCTCCTCCTTCCACTGCCCCCCACCTAGCAGCCGCGTCGTGCCCTGGCCACGTGCCTGCACTAGCGTCTTCCCCCACCCCTACCCTGCTCTCACCTACCCTCCCCACCGCACGCCTGCCCCCCCCCCTCCCCCCCCCCCCCCTACTCGTTCCGTACACCTCAGCCCAGACTGCTTGTATCGTACGGCAAGAAAGAAGGAATAAAAGTGAGATAGTGTTAATACTTTCATCCTTCTTTACCTCCTTTGCATTACTGCAGGTGACGTGTCACTGAGCACATCTGCACTGTGCGTGCAGTACACGTGAGGTGCCTAGTTGTTTCCACTGCCCTGTGTGGAATACGTAAGTTCTTGTACACTTCACTAACCTGCTGTCTTCGTGACAATGATGTCCCCAGCGCAGGTTGTGGACTCTTTTTCTCGATGCTGAAATTAACTTCGCAAGGAACTGCTGCTACGAATAAACTATAACTCGTTTGGGATGCCACTCGCGTTTTTATTGATATAGACACGAGAAACTATTCTTGATAACAACGTATTGAACATATCTTTCCATAGTCTTTATATCTGGCTAAAATAACATGAAATACATCCTGCCACAGACAACATGTCTGTCTACTGGAACCGTCAGAACTGGAGAATAAAATTACACGAATCAAATACTACTATTACAGACAACATGTCTGTACCTAGTGACGGTCGGGACTGTAGTAAATAAAATAAAATTGCACGAAACAAATACTGCTATAACAGACAACATGTCTGTCTACTGGAACGGTCAGAACTGGAGAGCCGGACTGCCCGAGACACTTTGCACGCCGAGCCGGCGAGGCGGGACCCGAACGCCACTGAAGTGCGTTGGCAGTAATATCGTCAGTCTTTTGTTTTAGTAATACTTTGATTTTAATAATTTTGAAATGACTGATTGATAGCTGGCTGTTGAGAGATGTTTATTTTGAAAAATGAAGTAATTTGGATGACAGGTTTAATTAATAATAGCAACTAAAGTTTAACGTTTTGGCGCCCACCGCCGAACACGGCAGCCAATCACAGAGCAGCAGTATTGTGCAGGCGGTCTTTCTCACTGGAATGGTACCGAATCTAACATCTGTCACCGATACCTCATCCCACACTGCGTCATCTCTATGCTTCTTGCATCTCCACTGCCCTGGGAATAGCTTCCTGGAGCCTAATATGATGGCTGATAAGCCACAAATATTAACATCGGCCGTCTCAAATTATCTTACCCAGGGATCGTGCAATGTAGGCACTGCCATCCGGACAAAGGAGACTTTCCACGTGTTAACAGAAACGCACTGAAGTGGCAGAAGTCACGGGATAGCTTCTGAATTTGCATCGGACCTCTGTTTACCCAGGATAGTGCAGCAAATTGACGTGGCACAGACTCGACAAGGCACTGGAAGTCCCCTACAGAAATGTTGCGTCGTGTTGCTTCTGTAGCCCTCCATAATTGCGAAAGTGTTGCCAGTGCAGGATTTGGTGCACAACCTGACCTCTCCATTATGTCCCATAAACATTCAGTGGGATTCGTGCTGGGCTGTCTGGGTGGCCAAATCATTGGCCTCAGTTGTCCAGAATGTTCTTCAAGCCAGTTGCGAGCAATTGTGCCCCATTGACATGGCGCGTTGTCTTCCATTAAAATTCCACCGCTGTTTGATAATATGAAGTCCACAATTGGCTGAAAATGGTCTCCAAGTATCGAAACGTAACCAGGACCCAGTCAGTGATCGGTTCCTTTGGACCAGAGAACTCAGTTCGTTCTATGTATACGTAGTCCACACCGTTAAGGAGCCGTCAGCTGAGAATCTGAATCTGTGGCTTCCTAGGGTCTGTACCGTACCCAGACCCCACCATCAGCTCTTACCAACTGAAATCGGGACTCATCTGAGCACGTCAAGGTTCTCCAGTCGGGTAGCGTCACGAGCCCAAGAGAGGCACTGTAGGCAATGTTGTGCCGTTAGCAAAGGCACTCGCATCGGTCGTCTGCTGCCGTGGCCAATTAATGACAAGTTTTGCTGCACTGTCCTAAGGTCGGTATTACACTATCATATTTCTTTGTCAAAGGTGATATGTCAAATATTTATGTCAAAGAAATTTGATGGTGTAATAGGGAACTTCGTCAAATCTCGCCTGTCGTCGAATAAATATGATAAAATCTAGGGCCTGGCCATAGATATGATAATGAAAGTCGTTTGTCTTCTGTTGACTGCAATGTGAAATGTAACCGCTTGGAGCACTGGCGTCGCTACAGCTATTTGACGTCTCTGTATTGTGTTTGTAAATGCGGCTTCAAAATTGTTGTTTTCCTTTGACTCTCTTTTTAATAAACTTGCTTCGACTAGGTTGGGAGGTGAGCGAGGCATAGGGCTTGCAAGTAATTGTGTGTTGATGGGCAGGTGGAATATGCTGCAGGTGACTTCGTGTCCACAATCACAGCTATACCCATCCACCTGTTCATCTGCAAACATCCTGGCAGATTTTCAGCAAGCAAGAATATAGGATGTGGTCCCGTACTAAAATAAATTCTTTCTTAGCTTTCCATTTTACTTTGTCTATTTTTGATCTCTGGGTGCCACAAGTTGAAAGTGCTTCACCTGTTTCGTACTTTTTATTGATTTTGTAGTTGTTGGAACACTAATTCCCTTAATTAAATTATTCAAAAATAAAAATAGCTCTTATAGGTATACTGTACCTAAACATTTATTTACCTTCACATATCGTCCCTTCAGTGCTTTATAAATCGCTTCACACGTTTCTGGAATTTTTTTGGTTAATGTGCAATGTGATACTCCACTGCTGTGTTGTACACTAGAGTAGCTTTCTCCTGTATCAAGGAATCACAGTTTGCCTGTCTTCTGCACATGTAGTATTTCTCAAGGGAGTATTATGTTCTGTAATACGAGAAGCCACTTTACTGAGCAAATACTGAAATACACACTCCTCCATTCGCAAGTAATTTATGTATTAAGATCTGAGTTGCTCCACTTGCAGCTCTCGTAACAAATTTTGCTGAACGCTTTTATTATCTGTACGTAATACCTGTGGCTTCGTCCAAGTATGTTCCTTTTTTCCGCCGCTTTTCTTCCAAATACACAAATAGTGCAATTGTGGTACTAGCAACTGCAGCGCATAACAACAAATTGTCGTCCGCTATTTTGAAATTTGACGAAAAATATGACGACATAGTTAAGCGGGTCTAAGGCTTCCATTGAGTCCCTTGTTGACCAGTGTGGTGTGGCAGTTGAGGATGGCAAAACGAAAGCCGAAGCTCTAAATTTCACGTCCAACAAATCGTTCACACAGGAGAATCGTGCAAACATACCGTCTTTTGACCATCGACAGACTCCCATCTTGACGACATAGTAATAAGGAAACCTGGCATAGAGAAACAGCTGAAGGATTTGAAAGCAAACAAATCCCAATTTGATTTTACAAAGAGTGCTCTATTGCATTGGACCCTCACTTAGCTTATATTTAGCCAGAATCTCTCACCCAGCGCAAAGTCCCAAGGGACTGGAAAAAAGCGCAGGTGACTCCAGTCAGGTAAAAGAACAGGCCTGCAAAATTACAGACCAATATCCCTGACTTCGGTTTGATCGAAAATCCTTGAACGTTGTGAGTGTGTGGGTTATATTTTGTCAAGTTGCGCAATGGATTGATCCAACAAGTACCCTTTGGCTCGTGCAAGAAACAATTTCCACCTCACACAAGTACAGAAGTCAGACAGACACTCCTAATGTACCAACAAGAACTGCTTGAAAAACATTCAGCAACAAATATCTTCTGGAGTTGTCCGCTGTAAGGAAAAGACACAAAAATATTCTACAGGGTGATTCAAAAAGAATACCACAACTTTAAAAATGTGTATTTAATGAAAGAAACATAATATAACCTTCTGTTATACATCATTACAAAGAGTATTTAAAAAGGTTTTTTTTCACTCAAAAACAAGTTCAGAGATGTTTAATATGGCCCCCTCCAGACACACGAGCAATATCAACCCGATACTCCAACTCGTTCCACACTCTCTGTAGCATATCAAGCGTAACAGTTTGGATAGCTGCTGTTATTTCTCGTTTCAAATCATCAATGGTGGCTGCGAGAGGTGGCCGAAACACCATATCCTTAACATACCCCCATAAGAAAAAATCGCAGGGGGTAAGATCAGGGCTTCTTGGGGGCCAGTGATGAAGTGCTCTGTCACGGGCTGCCTGGCGGCCGATCCATCGCCTCGGGTAGTTGACGTTCAGGTAGTTACGGACAGATAAGTGCCAATGTGGTGGCGCTCCATCCTGCTGAAATATGAATTGTTGTGCTTCTTGTTCGAGCTTAGGGAACAGCCAATTCTCTAACATCTCCAGATACTGTAGTCCAGTTACAGTAGCACCTTCGAAGAAAAAGGGACCAAAAACTTTATTGGCTGAAATGGCGAACAAATGTACAACTAAATGAAACTTTATAGCTCCCTTAATTCGCCGACAGATAGTGCTTAGCTCTGCCTATTGTCGTTGCAGAGTTTTAAATTCCTAAAGTTGTGGTATTCTTCTTGAATCACCCTGTATATTCTTACGTAACTAGTGGAATACTTGGGTACTGTAGTATTGCTAGTTAATGTAAGAAAAACATTAAACAAATGAAAATTATTATTTATTGCAAAAAAATTCTGAGAAATCAAGTGAAACTTTTTCTTATAAATTAAGAAATTTACAGGTTCTTTTCAGAACAGTAGATTGCCTCTTATGGATAGGAATGCTATTATTTTACAAAGTATGGAAAGGTTCTTTTCTCCCTTTTCTTTAAGAATGTTATTTACTCAGCAGAATGGCTGAGAGCCGCGCCTACACAACTTAAATAACTTTTCTAGGTACAGTCAAGGCTGTCACGTGAGAAGTGTAATGGAGTGTACTGTTACGGAGGACAGATGGGGCTCGCATACACTGTAGCGCGCAATACTGTGAGCTGCAACGACTGCTGCCCGCGTCGCTCGCTGCTGACAAATAACACAACTATCTCATTCTATCTGGATTGACCTGCCCCAATCAAACTCTCCCTATGCCTCGATGAAGTCGAGGACTCCTATCCGCCGCTAGTCTAACTACTGGCGGGGTACACCGGTCAGATAACCAGTCCATCACGATGCCACTCAACTAGTACTCTGTCCGTGTTCACACCGCGCAATAAGTGCGGCGGCCAACGCAGTGAACGACAGTGACTCAATATGGAGTATCACCCCAATTCGCTGATGACAGAGGAGCTCTCCCAGTGAAGTACTGAGGAGAGACTTTGTTCCTCGCTCTTTGCGTACACGTACGAGTGCACTCGCTCTCGTTACGCATTCCCGCTCCAAGAGTGTCCACGGAACGGCCCCTTTTTCTGGAAAAGTTACAAGGGTATATCATTTGCTGTCTTCCTTCACCCCTCTGGCTCTTTGCGTCGGAAATATTCCGCCAATCAGCATTGCTCTTTTAAATGGGAGAGTGACGTTTCGTTTAAGTCGACCAATGCGGAAATCTGTAGCATCTCCATTAGGCGTATACTGTCCTCCTGTGAGAACTCCGTAACTACGCAGTCGGTCCGTCAAAAAAATGCGTCTTCTGGGCGCTCCCACACAATGTGTCGGATTTGCTTTTAAGTCGAATCCGGGGGTCGTTATCCCTTCGCTCTGGCAAAAGCTGTCCTCTCTCTCTGGGCAGACGCTCCGGCCGAAGTAGGTGTGTTGGTTCACCCCTCTGAAGGGACAGACCTCCCAGCGGGCCAGCCGCCTCCCTAGAACGAAAATTCCTGTGGCCGTCATGTTGTGTATGCCAGCCTCGACTTTTTCAACCTCAGTGCGAACTTGCACTTCACTTATTAGATTTGCATATTGCTTACATGAATTCATACAAAATTGACTCTACCTTATCGAGTTTGGGTTCGAGTGAAGCGTCTTGATGAGCAGAATACGATTGTGAGGACGGAATATGTAAGAAATGAAGGTCAGGAGACCACGCCACCTTACAACATATCCTCATTTCGAATATAGTAAACTTTCTTGAGACTGAGAAGCTCATTTGCACGAATCAGCACGGTTTTAGGAAGTATCGCTCGTGCAAAACTCAGTTTGCCCTGAGAACTATGGATGAAGGGCAACAGGCAGATGGCATATTTCTAGATTTCCGGAAAGCATTTGACACGGTGCCCCGTCGTAAGCTGTCAACGAAGATACGAGCGTAAGGAATAAGTTTGCAGATATGTGAGTTGGTCGAAGACCTCTTAAATAACAGAACCCAGTATGTCCGTCCTCGAAAATGAGCGTTCATCAGAGACAGGGTATCGTCAGGTGTGCCCAGGGGAAGTGTGATGGGACCGCTGTTGATCTCTATATACATAAATAATTTGGCTGACATAGTGGGCAGGAACCTGCGGTTGTTTGCTGATGATGCTGTGGCGTATGGTAAGATATCAAAGTTGAGGGACTATAGGAAGATACAAGACGACTTATGCATAAATTCCAGTCCGTGTGACGAATGGCAGCTAAATGTGGAAAAATGTAAGTTAATGTGGATGGAGAGTAAGAACAAACTTGTAATGCTCAGATGCGGTATTATTAGTGTCCAGCTCGACACAGTCAAGACGTTCAAATATCTGGGCGTAACGTTGCAAAGCGACATGAGCATGTGAGAACTGTGGTAGGGAAGGATCAATGGTCGACTTGGGTTTGTTGGGAGGATTCCAGGAAAGAGTGGTTCGCCTGTAAAGGAGATCGCATATAGTATGCTGGTGCGACCTACTCTTGAGTACTTCTCAGGTGTCTGGAATCCGATTGAAAGAAGACGTCGGAGCAATTCAGAGGCGGGCTGCTAGATTTGTTGCCAGTAGGTTCAAACAACACTTACGTTTTACGGAGATGTTTTGGGAACCCAAATACGAATCGCTGCAGGGAAGGAGGCGTTCTTATCGAGAAAGGCTATTAAGAAAGTTTAGAGGGTCGGCATTTAAAGCTGACTGCTGAACGATTCTACTGCCGTCAACATACAGGGTGATTCAGAAGATACGAAAAATTTCAATATCTTATTCTACAAGTAAAACTAAAGAATAAAGTTCATATAAACATAAGTCCACAAATGTTTAGTTACTGAGTTACAGCTAACAAAAGATTTTTCCTGAAATTTAGCAACTTCGCTAACATGAAGCCATCGCAAAACTGTACGAGGTTAAAGCAAAGCACGATTTTTATTTATTTTGTTGTTATTGGTCTGGTGAATCTAATAAAACATGTCCCAGAGGTGTATCTGCAGTAGTTTTCCAGAACATCCAGACAAGCAAAGACATAAAGTTTTTAATTTATAAAGTTTTTAATTTATTAACTGCTTGACCATACTTGATTTTTTAATTACACACAACTGCACAAAGTTTTCATCAGCAGTTGAAGAGAATTTAATTTTGGAAAAATAATGGTAATAACATTAACTGAAACTGTACGAATGTGTCAGGTAATCTGCTTTTATTAATACCATAGCAAACTGGAAAAAAAAGCTCAGTGCTAAGGAAGTTGTACAGTGTACATACAATTTCACAATACATTCACAATAAATGTTTAAAATGTCCCCACCGAGTTCAATGCATTTAGCTGCACGTGTATGAAAAGATATTGTTGCTCGTTTCAGTTTTACAGGGTTGTTCATTTATTGCATTCATAATGGGAGCAGGTAAAGCAGATACACATCTGGGACATGATTTATTAGATTCAAAAGTACCCATTGCACATGCCGTATGTGACAGTGTGGTGTGGACTCACAAGTTGCCATTGCACATAGTGTATGTGACTGTGTGGTGTGGACTCACAAGTGCGTTTATTGTCGGTCTGTTCTTCTTGAAATAGAATACACCCAGAGGGTCTGCAGGTGTAGCGTGATGTCTGCACGTTATCGAAACCTCCTTGTACAGCATGTGATTTCTACTTTGGTTGAGCATGACTGCGTGTAAACCACTGTTTTCGTGCAACATGGGACAACACCTCATGTGGCTCGCCCAATGTAAGATCTGTTTAATACAACGTTCCACGAACATGTTATCTCCACAGGCTTTCCAGATGCATGGCCTGCAAGATCACCTGATCTAAATGCACGTGACGTTTGGCTCTGGGGTTATCTAAAAGAACGCGTTTTCCAGAGACAGTTTTGGTCTCTACCTCATCTGCAGCCCAGTAGATGGGAACACGTTGCTCACATTGTACCAGAACTGCTCTGAGGAACTGTTGATCACGTCTTTTTAAGGAAGAAGCACCTCATGCTCATATTTAACAAATTGTGGAAGCAGTGGTTCCTAATAAAACTTTCTCACTTGTTAGATCTTTACTGCCCAGCTCCCGTTCCTAATCCATTACATATCCAAACATTTCTATACGTCTTTCTTGCATTGACAGCGCCAAATTTCCACCGGGTGACTGAAATATTGGAACTAAGTTTTTTTTTTGTTTTTTTTTTTCAGTGTAAATCGGTTCCACGTTAATATGTTTAAAATATCTACCAAATTCCGTTGTCATACGAGAATTACACCCCACACTGATTCTCTGTGGGTAGCTCCATTTTAATTATAACGACCTGGTATAATCCCCCTCCCATCTACTGAGCAAACGAGACTTTTTATCAGCCCCGGAGTTTGTTGGCTGTAATGAATGACTGTATATGAAGTATTTTCGTGGTGTAGTCACTGTCATTTTGACACACGAAGCATCCGAAACTGGACCTCCGACACCCTTAACTGGACACCTTGGTCTGTTGGCTCTGCATTCTCCTGAAGTCTAGTAGAACTGAGTGTAGCAATAGTTTAGGCTTCAAAAAATTCACAAGTTTCCGCTTCACTTGTTACTTGTCAATTCGCCATTACAAGTTTTGACTATAGGAAAAGTTTCTACAATATGCTACAATTTTCGCGGTTTGTTCTACAGGGTCTCCCATATAAAACTGGTATGCCTCACACGTGAGATTCAAGTAAGAATGAATTAACTAAAAAAATAGATAATAGTAATGTTAAACCTGTTTATAGGAGATGCTGGAAGTGATGGCCGCGGACACGTGATGGCATTATCAACGACATGCTGTAATGCCGCAGGCGTGATGTTAATTTCTCTAGCTCTGTTCCATTTAATATCGTCTGTTGTGCAACGATTGTCAACACGTGATTTGCTTTTTAGTGTGCCCCTATATAAAAATCACAAGATGTCAAGTCCGGGGACCTCGGTGGCCAGAAGCTTCTGCTGAGAAGCCTTTCTTCAGGGAACACATTGGTGATGTGGGCCAGACTTTGGTTGGATGTGTGAGCGGCTGCTCCATCTTGCTGAAATACTACATACAGCTTCGGTAACTGTGCATAGAAAGAGTCGAAGAGCTCTTGACATCTGGCAGTGTTTAAGGTGTAACTGAAAAAACACGGGGCCGATAACGCACACCGAGCACCTATCTTCTGTGAGTGGGGAGGTTCTCCTAGAAGATTATGTCGGTTTTCCTGCGACCTGTACCTGAAATTCTGGGGCCGCATGGAGTGGCCACGGGGTTTTTAAGGCACAGCACGTCACGGATTGCGCGGCCCCTGCCGCCAGAGGTTCGAGTCCTCCCTCGGGCTGGGTGTGTGTGTCGTTGTTAGTAGTGTGTAAGTGTAAGGGCTGATGACCTCAGCAGTTTGGTGCCTTAGGAATTCACACACATTTTGCAATCCTGGGAGTTTACATAACCTGACAAATGAAATCACGCCTTATCTGACATGAAGTAAAGCAAGGGGTCCAAGTAACCTTTAGCAACTGATGTTAACACCCAGTTACCATTCTTGTTGTGGTCTTCAGTCCTGAGACTGGTTTGTTGCAGCTCTCCATGCTACTCTATCCTCTGCAAGCTTCTTCATCTCCCAGTACCTACTGCAACCTACATCCTTCTGAATCTGCTTAGTGTATTCATCTCTTGGTCTCCCTCTACGATTTTTACCCTCCACGCTGCCCTCCAGTACTAAATTGGTGATCCCTTGATGCCTCAGAATATGTCCTACCAACTGATCCCTTCTTCTAGTCAAGTTGTCCCACAAATTTCTCCTCCCCAACTCTATTCAATACCTCCTCATTAGTTATGTGATCTACCCATCTAATCTTCAGCATTCTTCTGTAGCACCACATTTCGAAAGCTTATATTCTCTTCTTGTCCAAACTATTTATCGTCCATGTTTCACTTCCATACATGGCTACACTCCATACAAATACTTTCAGAAACGATTTGCTGACACTTACATCTATACTCGATGTTAACAAATTTCTCTTCTTCAGAAACGCTTTCCTTGCCATTGCCAGTCTACATTTTATATCATCTGTACTTCGACCATTATCAGTTATTTTGCTCTCCAAATAGCAAAACTCCTTTACTACTTTAAGTGTATCATTTCCTAATCTAATTCCCTCAGCATCACCCGACTTAATTCGACCACATTTCATTATCCTCGTTTTCCTTTTGTTGAGTTACCATAATGTAATCTTTTTTTCCTGATCCTCAAATTTCAACTCTCAGACTACACTCATATCCGAATTGGTATCTTTTAGTACACAATGACACGATGTTCGAGATACACTGACCTGCTGCAATATCCTCCTTACCGACTTGCGGGGACTTCTGGTGATGCCTCGTAATGTGAATCCTGTGTGTAGCTTCGGGGATGCGCACTGTCGGTCGGCTGTGCCTTAACGGTTCCTCCAGCCCTCCATTTCTCGTACAGATGTCGAGTAGTGCCAGTTGTGGAGAGTTTCCTACCAGGGTAGTTCGCTTGATGCATTTCTTTACATTCCTCGATGAGGCCCGTCTTTATGTGACACTGCACAATATCAGTTCGCTGTTCTAATGCAAGCTGCACCATTTCTGTAACAATTCGACAATACTACATTCTTACAACAACTGATGCACAAACTGACAGCTGCACTCAACTTTCCGATAGAAAGCAGTGTAGCCAACTTTCGAGCCAGTGTTGCCATTCACAAGCAATTCAATGTAGTATGCTTATGATTAGACTGCTTAAGTTAGGTGTGAGTCGTGGAAGGGGTACAAGATGGAAACAAATGGCAGCACCAAAATTTTTCTTTTAACAGGGTCGCTTTATTGGAGTCAACAGTTACACTAATTCTCAATCTTTCAAAATCAGCTTTAGTTCTTTAAGGCAAGTAGCAGTGATTAATCAAAACAACAAACACTTTTAATACAGTGGCAAAGGGCAAGCTGCGAAGACAATGAAATTTAAATAACAACTCTCCTCAAATATGGCTTCACAGGTAAGATTAAATTTATTATTGTTAAATTTTTTTTCCATAGATCATAGACACAAGTAGGACAATTTAACCCCAAGGATTTGCCAAGATAAAATTTCCCCAAAATGTAAAAGATAAATCATTACACTAAAATGCTGCATCAGTTATGAACATAAAAATTCACAAGGAGGCCGAGGACAGATTTTAACATTTCTGACATCGCAGCAGTAGGCAAGATAAAATTAGCTTAGTTACCAAAATACGAGCACACCAAAACTCAAATACAAGTTAAAATTTAACACACACGGCGACAACCGCCAGCTTACAATAGTTCAAAAGATTATTCAATCTCATAGGTGAGCAGATGTCATTACCAAGGGGAGTGTGCGAACCAACTCGAAGCAACTATAACACGGCATAGACCAAATTACAGATTCGGCAATCTATGCAGAGAAGTCGGCAGGAAACGGTAAACGAGCCAGGAAACGACGACTGTCACCCACGTACACACTCGCGCACGGCCACAGAGGAGCCAACCTTAAGCCAGGGAGACAGGACAGCCAGGGTGCGAAAAGAAACAATTCGTCACGGGGCCCACCGAACCACTGGACGGGAACTACCCAAATTCACTCACCTTAAACTTTACGTACGAAGCCCGGGCGAGGAAACGGGAAATCGTATGAGCACAAGCCAGCAAAAACCCCAGACAAGTACACAGAATCCCATAAATTCCAAAACATAATTTAATCAAGTATCCCCAAAACCCCGGAACTTGGCACAAGCGAAATTGCAGGTCACAGTATAAAAAAAAAATGGTTCATATGGCTCTGAGCACTATGGGTCTTAACATCTATGGTCATCAGTCCCCTAGAACTTAGAAGTACTTAAACGTAACTAACCTAAGGACATCACGCGACACCCAGTCATCACGAGGCAGAGAAAATCCCTGACCCTGCCGGGAATCGAACACGGGCGCAGGAAGCGAGAACGCTACCACGCGACTACGGTCTGCGGACTGACACACAGTATCCAAAGGCACTCTGCAGAAGAGTAAGGAGGGAAAAGGTTAAACAATTTTCTACTACAGAACAATAGAACTCCAAGAGAAACACACCAACTAATGTACATCACCCCACAGAATGCCGAGAAACACGAACACTGGGGTTTTCCCACGTTTCCGACACAGTCGTAACAACGAAGATAATTTTCTTAGCCGTAGCACGCTGAGACACACACAAACAGCACCAAACTTCCGAGGACGGAAAAGTACTGCACTGTAAACTATATCCGGGAGCAACACAGCCACAAGCTCCTGCCGATGCGCGGTCCAGGGAAAACGCCGCGCGGAAGACGATCCGGCACGAGTATCGTCAGGCAGACCTCAGCGAGGAGCAGCCGGACAGGGCAGGCAGGCTGGTAGCCGGGCGACGACCGACCCGGGGAGCAGCGAGTGCCGCCAGCGCCGGCCAGCGACAGCGCGCAGCGACCCACCGGCCGCCGCCAGGGCACACACCACACCACACCACCGGGCAGAGGCGGAGTCTCCCGGCCCAACGATCGAGAATCGATCGGGAATACCGCCGCCACGGCACAAGATGTTTGGCTAAAAACTTATTCGGTCAACAAAACACAGGCTATAGTCGTGCAAACTGGACCCCCTTCAGCTGCCTTACCTTTCGACATTTAAGATCTGCCTGTATTAGTAGACATTCTTATTCCCTCGGTATTCTCTTACAGATTCCAACAGAATAATGGAGAAGGTCGGTGAAAGAAAGCGGAGTCCATCTACTATGACTAACATTAGGTTAAAATAAGATGGGTTGGAAGAATGCCAGTAAACAATTTAATGTTTGAAAAACAACAGTTATGAGGTTGTCAAAATGTCCACGGGTGTGCTGCCGGTCTATAGTGTCCAACGGGCACAATATTTCGGCGATCATACATGTCGCCATCATCAGGTGAACTGACGGACTGAGCTCCTGTGAACGTGCCGGCACGGAGATCCGTACGCTATGGCTGCTCGGAGGGAACTGCGTTCGGTCGCGGCGGCGGCCGATTTAAATACCCTCCGCCCGCGGCGCGCTCCCTCCGCCGTCCGCGCCCAGCGCCACGGTCGCGCGGTGGAACAGATTCCGACGGCGTCTGAGATGACGTCAGTGTGATGGCTCTGTCCGCCGTGGTCGTCACAACTATACGTTTGCTCGATTTACTCTTGATTAACCCGATCGCTGGTTCCCAAGCCTTGCTAAGATTATAGCCACAGTCACGGTTTATGAGGTCGTCATTGGCGCGAATTTCGATGGCCTCTCTAACAACGCTGTCCCAGTATCTCGACGTCTGTACCAGAATCCTCGTGCGGTCATACTTCATGGCGTGGAGAACAAGACGAGGGCGCTTCTCAAGGACGCAGATTTACCGGAGGGTGACGCTAAGAAATTGTTACCCCAAGGTCCGGTACCGTCTAGACTATATGGACTCCCGAAGGTTCACAAAGAGGGGGTACCATTACGCCCCATTGTCAGCAACATCAGGGCACCTACATATTTGTTGGCCAAATACCTGACGGGAATATTAAGTCCTTATGTGGGTAAATGCCCTCATCACATCCGTAATTCCGTGGATTTTGTTAAACGCCTTGACAGCTTCAGGTTGGATGAGTCAGATAGCATGGTGAGTTTTGACGTCGTTTCCTTGTTTACGAGGGTACCCCTGCGACAGTCACTAGAATTGATTAGTCAGAAGTTTGACGAGAAGACCACTGAACTTTTTAGGCATGTCTTGACTTCCACGTATTTTCTTTTTAATGGAGAATACTACGAACAAACGGAGGGAGTCGCCATGGGTAGCCCACTCTCACCGGTGGTAGCGAATTTGTACATGGAGAACTTTGAGGAGGAAGCCCTGTCGTCATCCGTATGGAAACCTACTCGCTTTTTCCGTTACGTGGACGACACGTTCGTCATCTGGCCACATGGTATGGATAAACTCCTTGACTTCCTTACACATCTAAACTCCATACACCCCAACATCAAATTCACTATGGAGACTGAAACGGAGGGTAAATTACCTTTCCTTGACGTCTTGGTCAAGAGAAGGGCGGACGGCACCCTAGGCCATTGGGTGTATCGGAAGACAACGCACACTGATCTGTATTTGCACGCAGACAGCTGCCACCACCCTTCACAGAGGAATGGGGTACTGAAAACTCTTGTACATAGGGCGCGCACTATCTCTGACGCAGAGAGTCTACCCCAGGAATTGGAACATCTGAGAGCTGTATTTCGAAAAAATGGGTACTCAGAGTGGCAGATTCAACGTGCTCTCCGCCCAACCACTGCAGCACAACCTGTTGAGATGGATGAAGTCACGAGGGAGGAGGTAGGCACTGCATTTATTCCATACACAGGCGCACTCTCGGGGAAAATCACTCGCATTCTGAAGAAACACCGGGTCGGAACTGTGTTTTGTCCTCCAAATAAAAGTCGTGCACTGGTGGGGAGCGCCAAAGATGAGCTCGGTTTGAGGAAGGCCGGCGTGTACCAGATTCCGTGTCAATGTGGCAAGTCGTATATTGGTCAGACGATGCGTACCGTCGAGGATCGATGCCGTGAACACCAGAGGCACACTCGACTGATGTATCCGAGCAAGTCGGCCGTCGCTGAACATTGCTTGTCGGAAAATCACGCCATGGAGTATGACCGCACGAGGATTCTGGTACAGACGTCGAGATACTGGGACAGCGTTGTTAGAGAGGCCATCGAAATTCGCACCAATGACGACCTCATAAACCGTGACTGTGGCTATAATCTTAGCAAGGCTTGGGAACCAGCGATCGGGTTAATCAAGAGTAAATCGAGCAAACGTATAGTTGTGACGACCACGGCGGACAGAGGCATCACACTGACGTCATCTCAGACGCCGTCGCAATCTGTTCCACCGCGCGACCGTGGCGCTGGGCGCGGACGGCGGAGGGAGCGCGCCGCGGGCGGAGGGTATTTAAATCGGCCGCCGCCGCGACCGAACCCAGTTCCCTCCGAGCAGCCATAGCGTACGGATCTCCGTGCCGGCACGTTCACAGGAGCTCAGTCCGTCAGTTCACCTGATGATGGCGACATGTATGATCGCCGAAATATTGTGCCCGTTGGACACTATTGACCGGCAGCACACCCGTGGACATTTTGACTATCAAATACGCCGGGAGAAACTCAAGAACCACTTATGAGGTTGTCCCACATGAAGTACATTACACATGAAGAAGTAGGAAAAACAAAAAGAGGAAGACAACAATTTGGGTAAAGGTCCTAAAGAAGAGCTGGTTTAATGTTATTTTTGATGCAGCGTAAGTAGGCTGTTTAGGTTTTTATGTCGGTAACGCCACGTAGCGCTCTGTATGAAAATCACTGGCTGTGCTGTGTGCAGCCTGTGGCTGGTTTGCATTGTTGGAATATTCTAGTGTTGGGGAGTCGGATGTGAACAGCGTGTAGCGTTGCGCAGTTGGAGGTGAGCCGCCAGCAGTGGTGGATGTGGGGAGCGAAATGGCCGAGTTTTGAGAGCGGACGATCTGGACGTGTGTCCATCAGAAAGAGTGAATTTGTAATACTGTATGTCATGAACTCATATGTATATTATGATTTCTGAACACTATTAAGGTAAATGCATTGTTTGTTCTCTATCAAAATCTTTCATTTGCTAACTATGGCTATCAGTAGTTAGTGCCTTCAGCAGTTAGAATCTTTTATTTAGCTGGCAGTATTGGCGCTCGCTGTATTGCAGTAGTTCGAGTAACAGAGATTTTTGTGAGGTAAGTGATTCATGAAAGGTGTAGGTTATTGTTAGTCAGGGCCATTGTTTTGTAGGCATTATTGAAAGTCAGACTGCGTTGCGCTAAAAATATTGTGTGTCAATTTATTGATGATCAGAATAAGTAAAGAGAGAAATGTCTGAGCACGTTCAGTTTTGCTCAGCTGTTTCAAAATCAAATAACGTAAGAGGTTTACCAGCACAGCAATTCATAATTTTTCTAAGGGAATGTTTCAGCAGAAACGTCTACGTTTGGACTTACTCGCAATGGCATGAAGAATGGCTGTATTATTGGCAGAGAGAAATAGCACTGAACACCCTTTCAAAGACGAAACTGTTGGGAAAAAGTGGTTCACATTACTCCACTCTATTTTGGCCTGATGCACCAACAATGGTTCAATGTCGCAAAAACAGGAAACAATCTCTGTTGCAAATATTTTATTGATAATCATGTTTTTCAGATTATCTCTAATCTTGTTACATAACATTTTTATTTGCGAACGTATCTACCACTGACCAAAAGGGTAGCTCAGCCAGAGGAGAGAAGTGCCCTCAGATGACAAAACTCTCAGGGTAGCGACGGGATACTGATGGCGGTAGTATGGCGTACACAAGCTACGAAAGGGCGCTGCGTCGGCAGAACCATCATTTGTACTTGTCTAGGTGATCCGTGTCTAAAGGTTTACGACGTGATTAAGGCCGCACGAGCGGAGTGGAGACTTAGAGTTGGAGCTAGATGCTTGAGACATTCCATTTCGGAAATCATTGGGGAATTCATTATTCCAAGATCCACAGTGTCAGGAGTGTACCCAGAACACCAAATTTTAGGCATTACCTCTCACCACAGGTAACGCAGTGACTGGCTGCTTCGCTTAGCGACCGAGAGCAGCATCATTTGCATAGAGTTGTCGGTGCTAACAGACCAGCAACATTGCGTGAAACAGTCGCAGAAATCAGTGTGGGACAACGATGAACGTTTTCATTTGGACATCGTGGCTAATTTTGGCATTAATAGACAATGGCAACAGATGGCCGATGTGAGTAGCTTTGCTAACAGTACGACACCGCCTACAGTGGCTCTCTCGAGCTCGTGATTGTATCGGGTGGACCCTACGCGACTGAAAAACCGTGGCCTGGTCAGGTGAGCCCCAATTTCAGTTGGTAAGAGCTGATGGTAGGGTTCGAGTCAGGCACAGACCCTGTGGAGCCACAGACCCAGGTTGTCAACAACACACTGTGACTGACTTCCATATTGCTGATGGGCTGTGTTTACATGGAATGAACTGTGTCCTATGACTGAACTGATCACTGACTGGATATCATTATGTTTGGCTGCTTGAAGATTCTTTGCAGCCACTCGTGGCCTTCATTTTCCCAAACAATGAAGAAATTTTTATGAATGACATCACTCAGATAGCTATAGATGCAGCACGGCTCAATATGTCTTCAGGGGACTTGCAACGACTCGTTGGACTTCCACCGAGCTGCTGAACTGTGCCAAGTAAAAGGTCTGACACGATAAGAACAGATATCACGTGACTTTTGTCACGTCGGCGTAAAGTGATTCACTTGCCTTGAACAGCAGAGACCACATAAGCCATATTTAAAAGCCATAGATATCATGGTGTTAAACTGAAAACCGCAGTGATCAAATATGGACATAGGAATGGCAAGTGAAAACCTCCAAGTTAAAGCCGTAGTTTTACAACATTAATAACAAATTAAGCCTAAATAAGTGCAGGATAAGGAACCAACAAAGAAATCTGTCTTCGCACTACGTATTGCCACTATTTGGTACGTTTATTGGTTTTCGACCTAATGCTGTCGTATCAAAGGCTTTTCTTCTTCTAATTTTGTTTCATGCTTCTCTGATTACCTTTACAAAGGGTCTGATTTTGCCATCCATTTTTCAAACTCACTAAATGTATGTTATTCATAAAAATTCCGTCCGAATAGTCGATGGAAGCCTAACGCCACCGACCGGCCGCCGTGTCACCCTCAGACCTTTGGCGTCACTCGATGCGGACACGGAGTGGCACGTGGCCAGCTCACCACTCTCCCAGCTGTTGTCAGTTTTCGTGACGGTGCAGCTACTTTTCAGTCAAGTAGCTCCCCAATTGGCTTCACAGGGACCGAGTGCATCCCACTTACCAACAGCTCGGATGGTGACCCGACCCATCTAAGTGGTAGCCGAGTCCGACAGCGCGTAACTCTGGTGATACGACGGGAACTGGTGTTACCACTGAGGCAAGATTGTTGGCAATTTCTTTTCATAGCAATTTTAATTTTATTTTCTAAGAGTGAAATGTAAATGTCGCATCACATTATGAAGCAGATATTACATGCTTTAAAAACGTGATTAAATACTATTTTCTATTTTTTTAAAATCAAAAACAAAATTCTGGTACAGCCGAGGGTGACATGGCGGCCGGTCGCTACCGTTAGGCTTTCCTCGAGTTTTATAAAAATTATAAAATTTCAAAAATTTATCTTTGGTGTCGTTTTGTACTACACAACTGTTTTTATATTACAGTTTTGTTCTAATTCCAGAAGTGGGGCGAAGTATAAATAACGCCAACGTTGCGCAAGAGAAAGTGCAAAAAGGCAAAAAAACAGCCAAGTGAACTTATATGATATATATATATATATATATATATATATATATATATATCAGGGAGTCACACCTAGTGATACGTGGCTGGCGACCACGGGGCCCCGAGCTGAGTCCTGGCATTGCTTCCACTTACTTATGCCAGGCTCCTCACTCTTATCTTTCCTATCTGGCCACCCTCGGCCAGCTCTTGTTCTTTTCCGACCCTGACGCTATTAGGTTTCGAGGGCTAGGGGTCTTTCATTTTCCAACCTATACTTCTCATGCAGCGTCTGACCCGGAGCGGGCGGCTGCAAAAGGCGTCTGTATCCCATGTTAGGGGCGGCCTCCAGAACTGCGGAAGGCAACGGAATACCACCGCAGATTATCTTCCCTGCATAATGCAGTCTCCATTTTATGCACAAAAAATGGCTTCCTCTCATGTTAAATCAGTGTCCGGAGGTAAAATAGTCCCCCATTCGGATCTCCGGGGGGGACAACTTGAAAGGAGGCAAAAAATCAAAACGAGAATTGGTACCTGGAATGTCAGAACTCTGCTACAAGCAGGAAAACTAGAAAACCTTAAAAGAGAGATGGAAAAGAATCATATGGACCTCGTAGGAGTTGCTGAAGTAAGATGGAATGGACATGGAGAGTTGCAGTCAGATGAATATGTATTCTACTACTCAGGAGGAGAAGTAAAAGGAATTAATGGAGTAGGAATGATTATGACAAAGGAATTGGCTAAATGTGTGGAATATGTAGAGTATGCAAATGACCGGGTTATTGGTGTAAGGCTGAAAGGAGCACAAAAAGATTTACTGATTGTCCAGGTGTATATGCCAACTTCAGAACATGATGACCAAATTGTAGAGGAAACGTACAATGTAATAGAGAGAATAATGGACGAAAATAAAAAATGCTGCAAAATAGTAATGGGAGACTGGAACGCCATTGTGGGAGAAGGGAAAGAGGGAAACATAGTAGGCAGTCATGGTCTTGGAAAGAGAAATGACAGAGGTGAATGGTTAATTGACTTCTGCAGGGAAAGGCAGCTGATAGTGGCAAACACATGGTTCAAGAACCATAAGAGGAGGCTCTACACTTGGAAATCACCAGGGGATAAATATAGAAACCAAATCGATTTTATACTGGTAGAAGAAAGATACAGGAATGGAATCAAGAAGGTGCACACATTACCAGGTGCAGATATTAATAGTGACCACAACTTACTTATGGCAGAAATAGAAATAAGAATGAAAAAACTGAAAAAGGCGACAATAGTGAAGAAATGGGATCTAGAGAAGATAAGGTCCAACAAAGAACAAATTACAGAAATGCTGTCTCGGGACTTTCTAAACACATTACGAGACAAAGAAGCACCTGATAATGCCAACGAGTACTGGAATATGCTGAAAGAAGGAATCATTAAAGCAGGACAGCAAAATATAGGATATGTAAAAGGGAAAAGGTCAAAAAAACCATGGGTCACACAAGAAATGATTTCCAAGATGGAGGAGAGAAGAAAATTGAAAAACAAGAACACTGAAGATGCAAGAAAGATATACCGAAGGTTAAATAACGAACTGCGAAGAGAAACAGAGCAGGCTAGGAAAAAATGGCTAAAAGAGGAATGTGATGAAATTGAAGAACTGGACAGGAAAGGAAGATACGACTTACTATACAACAGAGTAAAGACTATGACATGGGAACAAAACAGAGCAGGAAGTGCTACTATGGAAATTTTGAGTAAAGACGAAGAGGTAGTGTATAAAGATCGTGACGATGTCCTCCAGAGATGGGAAGAATATATAAAAGAGCTATATGACACAAATAGCAAACCAGAAACTCTGGAACTTGAATCACACAACAGTGTAAGTGATGAAGAGAAAGGACCGACCATCATAATGGAAGAAGTAAAGTCTGCTATTGCTGCAATGAAAAATGGCAAAGCAGTAGGTACAGATACAATACCGGGAGAAATACTAAAATGCTTGAACCACAATGGAATAAGAGAAATATTGAGGTTATGTAATAAAATATATGACAGTGGTGAATGGCCTGAGGACTTTTTGACAACAGTAATGATCCCATTGCCGAAAAAACAAGGAACCAAGAAATGCAGCGAGCACAGGACAATCAGCCTCATTTCACATGCAGCCAAAGTGATGTTAAGAATAATTAATAAAAGACTTGAAAAAGTAATAGAGGAGAATCTCGGCGAGGAGCAGTTTGGCTTTAGACGGAATACGGGCACCAGAGATGCAATAGGGCTCTACGAATCTTGGGAGAAAGGTTTATTGAAAAAGGAAGAGACCTATATATATGCTTCATCGATTTAGAAAAGGCATTTGACAATGTGGTTTGGGACAAGCTGGCGACTATTATGAGGGAAAAGAGAGTGGACTGGAAAACCAGAAGACTTATAAACTCATTGTACCTTAATCAAAAAGTTTCAGTTAAAGTGAGAGGAGAAAGTACAAACTGGATCAGACTAGGGAAAGGAGTAAGACAAGGATGCTGTTTATCACCTACTCTTTTCAACCTGTACTTGGAAAATATGATTGACCAATGCTCATTAGATGACAAAGGAGTAGAAATTGGAGGAAGAAGAGTAGGGTGCTTGAGATTTGCTGATGACATGGTCCTTCTAGCCACAGGGGAAAAAGAATTACAGGATTTGGTGGACACCATTGCAACTAACGGAAAAAAATATGGAATGAAAATTAACACAAATAAAACAAAAGTATTGGCAATAGGAGGAAATAAGGAACTAAAAATTGTGCTGAATGGAGAAAAACTAGAACAGGTGCAAAATTTTAAGTATCTTGGAAGCAGGATAGACACCGACTGGAAGTGCACCACAGAAATTAAAACAAGGATAGCAATGGCAAAAGAGGCGTTTTATAAGAAAAGGAGAATCTGAAACGTCCCCTTTGAACTATTTATACACGACTGACTTTAACCTGACACACAATATTTTGTTAGCGCAACGCAATCTGACTTTCAAAATTCCCTACAAAAGAATGGCCCTGACTAACATTAAACTATACCTTTCACAAATCACTTACCTCACAAAAATCTTCGCTGCTCAAGCTACTGCAATACAGCGAGCGCCACTACTGCCAGCTAAATAAAAGATTCAAACTATGGAAGGCACTAACTACTGATAGGGATAGTTAGCAAATGAAAGATATTAATAGAGAACAAACAATGTATTTACCTTGATATCATCATATATAAATATAGCAGTTCATGAAAAATTACAAAACTCCGCCATCTCTCTCCCCACATCCACCACTGCTGGCGGCTCACCTCCAACTGCGCAACGCTACGCGCTGTTCACAGCCAGCTGCCTAACACTACAATGGCGAGTATTACAACAATGCAAAGCAGCCACAGACTGCACACAGCACAGCCAGTGATTTTCATACAGAGGTGGCGTTACCAATAAAAAACCTAAACAGCCTACTTACATAGAGAAAACATAAACAGCCTACTTACATAGCCCCCATGTTCCCCACAAAAATTTTACAAATTTTTTTTGGGCAGTGGCCAATAATGATTTGATAAAATTTTTCATAATTACAATAACAAAGAAATCAAATGCACACACTTATTGATACAATGTTGGTCAAAAGCTAAAATTTTCTCACAGTCCATAAAGATAGTCCCAATCATTCATCATAATAGTAATTACAGTTTCTTTTCACAAAGTCTCATTAGTAAAAGAAATTGCACACAGAAGTAGTGGATTTCCATGCAGTCTTGAAGAAGTAGCGTTGTCCTTCCAACGGAAAGACAGTGCTGACTCTTGACATGCTGACAGATAATGGGCCACAACAGAGCAAACCCACAGCAGAGTCATTCGACGTTTTGAAGAATATTGGTAGGTAGGTCATCACAGAGCAGACCCACTGTAGTCCTGGTAGAGATTACGGTATTGGTGGGCCACCAGAGTTGCAGACCCACTGTAGTCCTTGTAGAGATAATGGTAATGGTGGGCCATCAAAGATGCAGACCCACTGTAGTCCTTGTAGAGATGGCCAGCAGCCATCTGTTGCGATTGTGCAGGTGCACATTCACCATCAAAGAGTCTTGCGGAGAATATAGCAAGTCCATAAACCACCACTTGTGCACTCACAAAGTTTTTTGGAATTGTCCTTAGAACGAGCAATGCTGTTATCCAGTCCCTTGCTGAATCATTAACACACATGCAAACACTATCAGTCCCTACTTCTCACATATTGTCCATATACTATGACCAACAGAAACGTGTGCAGTGAAATGTAACTTAATTGGAAGAACTGGTGTCTGTACAATTATGAATTTACAACATGAAAATACAATTACAAAGGTACAAAATACATCATTAAAGAACATAACAATACAGATAACATTTGTAGTAACACAGGCTTTACAAAAGAATAGAAATAAACATATACATCAGTGGAATTATGACATGAGTACATACATAAAGGATCACAATAACTTTTGAAACATCAACTTCACACATGAGCATTGAACACGACAGAATTAATAATGTCTAACATCTTTACAAAGTAAATAACATATTATTAATGCCAATTATATTCGAGGATAACAGTATTCCTCATCATAGTGAATGTAGCTTAATATTAAAAAAAGAAAAAATTCTATGAAACTACACAGAGACAGGAAGAAAACAAATACGCAAGGGTACACAAACACATAGTGGGATAACACCAATAGGAAAGGACAGGGTTCGTTTTCAGTGTAACATTTGGTACTGCAGTCCAACCCAAAACTTCATATATCTTTCCTCTTATTTCATCCTTTGTTTCCACCAAAAAAATTCTATCTAAGCATGCTTTCTGTATTTATATGTTCACACATTTCTTACCTCAACATTTATTTCCAAGAAAATCCTACCTAAATCTGTTGTCTCAATGCATTTCTTCCAATTCATCGCAACTCATTCTCTTAGAGGCTACCCCCTCTTAAGCTAACTTAAATCTACTGAGCTCAGATGCTAAACTAAGGAACGAGGCAATGCAGCAGCACAAAATAAGTAACACAAACAGCAATGACCAAAAAATTGGAAAATTGCAAAGCAAGCTACAGTAAATCGAAATTACCAAGCAATGTAACATTACAACTAATATGAGCCAATGCGCAGTAAACAAAAAATTAAATCTGGCTTAGCAGAGTAACACAAATTAAAATTCAGTAACACGATGCCTAGCAAACAGCAGTAACTTATACCTAAACATGACATAGCTCAAGCAGAAAAAATAGTACACTAAAGCTAACAATGCAGATAAGGGAAATGTATAATCACATCTTAATGTCTAAGTAATTAAAGTGGTGCGCCACAAGAAGTTATTCTACCAAAAAGTTACCAATTACTTGAAAAGAAAATTATGAATGCAGTTACTAGTTCCTTCTTATTGTTCTTTCCTTTCCAAGTGCTCCTTTTTTTTTTTAAAGAATGTGGATCATAAAATAATTATTTAATAGATCTGTTGACAGAAAATATTTATATTAGTACATCTATAAAATTTTATTTTAACCAATGCTGCAGTGCAGCTAGAAACTAGATATCAAATGAAATAAGCAACTATGTACAAAGCACAGTATAAGAACATCGTTCAATAGCCATGTGGCATTTCATAAGTTAGTAAAAAAATCTCTCAACTAGAGAGACAGTAGTCATAATCAGGTGTATAGACATAAAAATATTTCTCGTCATTTCATTAAGCATCCAGTGTAATCATATGTTTTCAAGTTTGACCGTGTCGTTTTTACGATGCTTTCTACAAAGGAATGTCAGAAGCGAGGTTAATGGCGTCTATTTTTATTTTTTTTTCTACCTGTGCCGCTGAAAAGGGCTCTAAATAATGGCTTTTCCAACTGGCACACCTGGCCGCTCGCAACGCATTACGTCACAGTCACCTACCTTTCTTACCGACATATTTACGACAGCAGTTTCCGCTACAGTGACAGTCTCATATAAACATTTCACAGGTCGAAAATTTGCGTAACAAATGTGTAGAAACAAAATGCTATTGATATAACAGTGTCCAAAAAATTTTCGCCGGCATTGTGATACATTGGCGCATATACACACATTTCTTAACTCTTAACGTACGATTCTTGGTTTCCAACAACCTTTTTCACAAATCAGAGTCCCTAATCACTACTCATTATTCCTTACCTTATTCGTCGACAATTCTTCAGTATTTCATCATAAGAAATACGTAGCATAATCAAACTCCTCATATAGCATCAGCTTACTGATCATAAACATATCTCAACAGCATAGTACACATCGTCGTCGTAATAATATCATAACACCTCAGTCAAATCTCAAAATCGTCGTAACTTCCTCCAATAATTTCAAAACTTAAAAAAAATTCTCTGCTCATTTCAATAGTGTCATCTACCTCAAACGTACTTTAAAATCATGCTCCCTTACCAAATATATCATTCAAAGCTCTCATAGTATCACAATGGTTCCGAAAAATGTGAGCATTTCTCAAAGTACAGACAAAATACAATTTCGTAAGTGTGAAGTTATCCAACTGTGTAATTACGTAAACATCTGTCACTGATGTAGTAAAAAAAATGTTTGTCTCTCTCAGTTAAATGATCAGATAGCTGTGTAATTTGTGTGTTAGAGAAATATGGTACCGATGTGTAAATTTGTATAAGCAAATACCATATTAGCTAGGGTTCCTTGTGGTTGCCAAACACATGGTACACAAAGTAGGCGTGTACCCCCCTGAGGATAAATGTAATTATACCCTCAGGTGTTACAAATTACAGCAATGGAATGAAATGTATCACGGAAAACTTTCTTTGTAATTAAAAAAATCTTTAAAAATAAGTGTTTTAAGTATAAGATTAATCACTCAAATGCGTGTCCTGTAGCGCTAAACATGCGTCTTGCTGTAAGATAATCTCTGTGGAAGTGTCGTAGTTATCGTCCCCCAAAGCTAAGTTCTGCAGAAGTCAATGTACTGACCTCATGATAAACAAAGTGAAATGCTTTGCGTATAGATATCATACTTATTACGCTTATTGCCGTGATGAAGAAAGTACTGTGCTGTAACGTATTGTTGTGCTACAGAAAAGGCTGTCTCCTTGTAGCTATACCATAAAAGTTACTACTAAAACATGTTTTACTTTCCAGAATAATACAGAAAAACTGTGCAGATATAAAACAGAAACACCGCAAAATCAACATTGTAAATTGTCACTCATTAGTAGCGTCGTGATAAAATCGTGTAGCTGTCACATAAACTAACTATTGTCTCATCTGGTATCTCACAGAAAGTACTTTAAATCCGGAATGTATTTTCAAGTAAACCAAAATGTTGCTTTAAAATCTCATTAGCAGTACCAGTATGTGTCCTAAGTATGTAAGCCTGATAGTCGTTACGTAATCGTGCAACTAACAAGCAAGAATGTACACACACAATAACACTGTGTCGTCTGTTCATTATAACAATGCATTCGTAATTTCTGTTTAAATAAGTTCTCTTGGTTCTTGACCTGATATTTCACTTCAAACATTGTTACATGTTAACAGATTCTTAAGTCTGACAAAGCATACTAGAAATGTGAAGTGAAAAGTTTTATGGCAAAGACAAAGTTAAAAAGCAGATTATCTTTCAATAAACGGTTTTACATGTGAAATGTGGTGTAAACTTTTACTCTTCCTAGTACGCAGAGTTTCAACTTCAACCCAGTTATCGTGCGGTATACGTCGGTAAAGAATACTGGAATTTTTCTCAAGGTTAGCGTCTATGTTATTTTTCTCTGAGCCAGCCGGCGCACGCGGATGCCTGCGGTGCGAGTCATTGTCTGTTCCTTTGTTGGCGCGCGTCGTTATTGGGATTAGGAGACCTAACTTCTACAAATTCACCTTGCCGAGAGGGCCCAGCTCTGTTAGAATCCCGCCAGTTCTGATGAAATTCACGTCTGTCGTTTTGTCGGTACTTTACATAGTTTCTTGTTTGTCGGTCATGTGGTGGAGAATTTCTCCCTGAATCGTAACTCTGCGCCGAACTGTTGCATCTGAAGTTATTCTGCCTTCCTTGATAATAATAATTTTGGTTCCCATATTGTCTGTTTCTCTGATTGTCTCTGTAATAGTCATTACCGCGGAGAGGTGATCTTTCCCTATAATTATTACTACTCTGCCAACGGTTGTAATACGGGTGGTGCCTGTTTCGGTCACGATTTGTGTTGTGAGAATAGCCTTGTCGCGTCCAGTTATCGTTTCTGTCGTCACGGAATTGTGACAGATGTGACCTGTAATTGTTGTGTTCCTGTTTTCGCGTTCCGCGATTGTCAGTGTCAATTTCCAGTTCTTGTAACAGTCCCTGAAAGGCTTCAATGTCGTCTTTGCAACGTCCTGCTAAAATAATATGCCGTAAATGTTCAGGCAATTTGAGTAAGCAAATGCGGATGAGTTCTGAGGGGCTGTATGGGTTTGAAAGATACTGATTCTTATGCAACATGTCTTCAAAATATTTGGCAAGACTGGAAAATTCAGATTGTTCAAAGTGTTTCATCATCATGATGCTATGTTTTACACGGTCTTGTGTGGCTTGAGACCAATATGCTGAGAGGAAGGCATGGTAAAATTCTCCCTCACTGTGGCAATCGTGAATGACCGATCGCATTCTTACAGCTGGTTCATTCTCTAAATAGCCACACATGAATTCTAATCTGTGTTCTAACGACCAGTTGGGAGGAAAACAATGAGAGAATTGATGGAGCCATGCTTGTGGATGAATGTCGTTGCCAGAATTCTTAAATGTTTTGAATTTACGTGTAGTAATGAACAGCTTATAGTCAAAGTCATCATGTCGGCGAGTCGCATATCGGTCATTGTTACGTCGTGTCGGCTGTTCAATCTCAAAATTCGGTGCACCTTGCCAATTTCTTTCATAACTTCCGAAATGCGCTGTGTTATTATTTTGTGGCTGTTCCGTATTTCTATGTCCCTCTTCCCGTGTTGGAGCGCGAGTGTCCTCTGAAATACGTAATTCTTGTACTACTTGTGCCAACTGATCTTGCACTTCCCGGATTTCTCTTTTGTACTGTGTATTGATTTGATTTTGATTTTGTTTGAATTTTCTAATTTGTACATACTCTTCTGTGTCAGTGAAGGCTACAGGTGTTGTGTCATTCAGATCATCATCTACCTTTGTAGATAAGTTAGTGAACTGATCTGAAAGTTCGGCTACTTTATCCGATAGTGAAATCATTTCCTCTGTATGTTTTTCTGAACCAAGTTTCAGAGTGTCCATTTGTGTTGCAATCGTGTCTACTGTGACCTTTAAGTTTTCCTGAGTTTTTGCAAGTTGCATAACCGTTTTGGTAGATGCAACTGAGTCAAATTTTGCTAGCAAGGTCTCATAATTTTCATGAACAATAGTTTGCAGTTCTTTTATAGCTGCTTCGTGATTCTGTAGTGCATTTTCATGACGCGAAAAAATAGTTTGGAAATGCTCACAAATTTGTGTTTTTATGTCATTACAGACTTTTTGACATTTCGATTCAATGTGATGTAACTCAGCAGTTAAATCCTCACGTGTTCGTTCAAGAGTTTGCTCCAATGAGTCTAACTTTTTAAGATTTTGTTCCATTGTGTCTAACTTTTGAAGCTTTTGCTGTGTTTGTCTCTGATTTTGTTCCATTGTGTCTAACTTTTGAAGCTTTTGCTGTGTTTGTCCCATTTGTTGTATTAATTGTAATAACAATGCATTGGTGTCTGAAACATGTTCCTCAGTGCTTTTCGGCAGTGAATTTACACCGGAAACATTCACATTTTGACAAGCAGAAAATGTGTCTTGACTTATTTGAGAAAACGGTGAGGATCCAAAACCTGAATCTACAGTATTTGCGAGATCGTGTCGTGTCATTTCGGCTTCCTGAGGCGAGCTATTGCCGACCGATCGATCGATAATGCTTCCCTCTTCACTAATTGTTTCACTGTCCACGCCATTGTTTGACGCCCGCTCCATTTCCCTGTGCACAGTTACCAAATTACTACTTTGAACATTTGTAAATTCATTACTCTGCGGCGCTGATAAGCTACGCTCGTCGTCACTATTATTTCTCAGTTTAGTTTGGAGCCTAGTGTTACGTTTTTCACACGCCATAATTGTCACAATATTTCACACGATAACACAGAAAAGCACAATTTGAAGTGCAAAAATAGGAGAACACATTAACATAGCACTGAAAATAATATGTAGTTAATTGCAAGCGTAGCTGCGAAATACTTGGTGCAAATCTACATGCATGCCACAACTGTTTTACTGTACAACAATGAAAGGCTACAACTACAAAGGAGATTCTCTCTACAATTACGCGCTAGCAATAAACAAAAGCTACACTAAATACACAAACTACAAGAAAAAATCAGAAGATTCCAGTGAGGTATCCTAGGCTAAGGGTCGACATATGAAACGTCCCCTTTGAACTATTTATACACGACTGACCTTAACCTGACACACAATATTTTGTTAGCGCAACGCAATCTGACTTTCAAAATTCCCTACAAAAGAATGGCCCTGACTAACATTAAACTATACCTTTCACAAATCACTTACCTCACAAAAATCTTCGCTGCTCAAGCTACTGCAATACAGCGAGCGCCACTACTGCCAGCTAAATAAAAGATTCAAACTATGGAAGGCACTAACTACTGATAGGGATAGTTAGCAAATGAAAGATATTAATAGAGAACAAACAATGTATTTACCTTGATATCATCATATATAAATATAGCAGTTCATGAAAAATTACAAAACTCCGCCATCTCTCTCCCCACATCCACCACTGCTGGCGGCTCACCTCCAACTGCGCAACGCTACGCGCTGTTCACAGCCAGCTGCCCAACACTACAATGGCGAGTATTACAACAATGCAAAACAGCCACAGACTGCACACAGCACAGCCAGTGATTTTCATACAGAGGTGGCGTTACCAATAAAAAACCTAAACAGCCTACTTACATAGAGAAAACATAAACAGCCTACTTACAAATCTTCTGCAGCGGTATGGACAGAGAACTCAGAAAGAGACTCATAAAATGTCTTGTATGGAGTGTTCTTCTATATGGCGCTGAAACATGGACTATGAGGAAAAAAGACAGAGAAAGGCTGGAGGCTTTTGAGATCTGGACATGGCGGAAGATGGAAGGAATAAGTTGGATGGACAGAGTAAAAAATGAAGAGGTACTGAGAAGAGTGGGAGAGAAAAGGCAGTTACTAGATGTAATAAAGAGAAGAAAAAGAAATTGGATTGGGCATATATTAAGAAAAAATGACGGACTGATAAAAACAGTTTTAGAAGGTTATGTAGAAGGGAAAAGGAAGCGAGGAAGGAAGAGATTCCAGATACTGGATGACATGATGGACGGTACGACATACAGCAGCCTTAAGAAGGAAGCAATGGATCACAGAAAATGGAGAGGCAAAGGACCTGCTAATATAGCAGATAACTGATGATGATGATATATATATATACCTTCACTAACAAAGACTGAAAAAAATAGTTGTTTGCAGCATATGTGATATATAGATTGCACGCCAACTCCATAAGAAATTCTGTTTTTAGCCTACAGCAAGTAAAATGTTTAAACGTATGTTTTCATGTTTCCAGAAAGACCACAGAAGACGCTTTGTAAATAAAAGTGAAATGCGTTTGATATGTAAAGTAACTTCTTTAATTAATCTCTTCAAAAAGGTAGAGAAACCAATAATAAGTGTTTACATTGTTTTAGGATGCATTTCAATTACTTTATTTTATTTTCAAAAGTATTTCTACAAAACTGCTACGCATTATCCCGCTTTATGGTAGGATATAAGATGAACATCAACAGAAGCAAAACGAGAATAATGGAATGTAGTCCAATTAAGTCAGGTGATGCTGATGGAATTAGATTAGGAATTGAGACACTTAATGTAGTAAATGAGTTTTGCTATTTGGGGAGCAAAATAACTGATGATGGTCGAAGTAGAGAGGATATAAAATGTATACTGTCAATGGCAAGGAAAGCGTACCTGAAGAAGAGAAATTTGTTAACATCGAGTATTGATTTAAGTGTCAGGAAGTCGTTTCTGAAAGTATGGAGTGTAGCCACGAATGGATGTGAAGCGTGGACGATAAATAGTTTTGACAAGAAGAGAATAGAAGCTTTCGAAATGTGGTGCTACAGAAGAATGCTGAAGATTAGATGGGTAGATCACATAACTAATGAGGAGGTATTGAATAGAATTGGGGAGAAGAGGAGTTTGTGGCACAACTTGACTAGAAGACGGGATCGGTTGGTAGGACATAATCTGAGGCATCTAGGGATCACAAATTTAGTATTGGAGGGCAGCGCGGAGGGAAAAAATCGTAGAGGGAGACCAAGAGATGAATGCACTAAGCAGATTCAGAAGGATGTAGGTTGCAGGAGGTACTGCGAGATGAAGAAGCTTGCACAGGATATAGTAGTAGCATGGAGAGCTGCATCAAACCAGTCTCTGGACTGAAGACCACATCAACATGGTAGTCGTAAAGACGGATTTTAAATACCTTTAATAATGAGTATAGCAATTCCGCGACTAGACAGCCTTTGCTGTCTGTACAGTGATCGTGCTATGTGTCGGGTGACCAGATGCAATTGTTTAAAAAGGAGGACAAACAACTTCAAAAAGGAGGGCGAAGCAAGAAAAAGGAGGACACATCAAACGGGTCAGCTGCAGCTGAGGATACCACCCGTCAGCTTTGGACAAGTCATCCGACTGCCAGGAATTACCCGTGAAACTAGTAGTTAATTGTTACTGGTGGTCAGGTGGTGATTCCCAGAACAATATTTTTTAGTTTAAATTTAAAACATTGATTGTGGTGACAGTGTACCATCAATTGTTTTTATATTTACGCATAGTTTTAAGATTTATCAAAGACGGCTGCCTAAACGCCACTCCTGATTGGATACTTTCATGTGAGTTGTCCAAAGCTCATCTGCAGAATTCCCCATCAAACATAAGTTCAATTTTAATAAATGAGTTTATTATTTATAAACGTAACATACATACAGTCCCTTAACAATTGTTGATACTTCTCGAAGGAACCAATTTTTTGCAGAAGTTTAGGCTTACTTAACAGATAATTGTAAAATGACAACACATGAAAATTCTTTTAATTTATATTGACCATCAACAGCCCTTTCACTCATTCAAGGTTTAATCTATTCGTCTCATCAGTCCACTGTGTGGTAATTGGAGAAAATATTCTCTAAATGAAAATTACACTCACAAATCACACGTGCACTACAGGAAGCCAAGCCAATACAAAACGAAGATACAAAACGAAAATTTTAAATACTCAATATTTGCATTCGCTTATAGGTCGATCAACGATATAACATCGACGATCTTGGTGCGTGTTTATCACGAAGTCTGTGCCAATAGTTAAAGTATTTAAGAAAAGAACAATAGAACGGAACGAATTGTAAATTTAACTGTGTTACACTCAACTTTGCGAAAAAGCCGGACACTGTAAAAATCCGCCCAGACCCCGGACAACGAGCTAAAAAAATCCGGACGTCTGGTGCAAGCAAACAAACCGCAGCAGCGGTTACGTCGACTTGTGCGGGGAACGGCCAGGGTGGCAGAAAACTGCAGGAAGTGGCGGAGAACCGCTCGCCGCAGCACAATAAACCCGCTCGCTTTATGAGTAGTTTAGACGCAAGCCAACAGAGGGCAGCAGGGGTCTTACAGTACGTTCTCCTAGTAGACAGGTGCGCCGAGTGGCGGCAGCACGAGCGTAGCAGCCGCCACCTCTTCGGCTTCGCTGTCCGCCTATTCTCTCCTCAGCAAGATGAAACGCGAAGACGCAACAAGGGCTACCACACCGATTTATTTCTCTTTTTTTCCGCTCCTGCACGCTACAGGAATCGAGGCCGGTGTTACAAGGAAAAGTTTGTTTCCAAAGGGTCGACACGCAGCATAAAACAAAAAGTGAACGGGAACTCCATATCTACATCGATATTCCCCAACTCGTTGATGAAGTAGTGCGCTGCAGAGGGGTACTTGCTTCCCTCCATTCATTGCAGTGGTCACGTACGCTGGTGTTCTTCCGCTCTTGGAAATTGGTCCTTCTGTTGTGTTAGATATCTTATTACCGCGTTGGTGTAAATGTCATCAAAGTTATTCTGAATTGTACTCTCTTTAGCCGCGAAGTTTTTATTTCAAAAATCGTGTACACGCTTTGTTCTTTGATTGCGACGCTGTTAATATGTATTGGGAAAATGGCTGACCGCTACTTACTGCTTTGCAGTGAAACAAACGCGTGGATCACCGTTAAAAATTGGGAGAAACACGTGGTTCTTAATGTTTTCACACGATTGCAGAGAAAATTGGCTTTGAAATTTTCCGACCAACTATATATATACTATAATAAAGTTACTTTTGTAAACGAAACGTGTGGCGTAATTGACGACGTTTGAGTTTACACATTGGCTATCCAATGGATCGTGGGTTCAAACAAGCCTTTTTTCTTTCACTTTTTTCAGATTTTTTTTCCATTCAGTTCCAATAAGTACATCATTTAAGTATGAAGTTCACCAAATATGTGCTAATTAATACATATCAAATCGATATTTTTTTATTAAAAAATGCACACCTTCTTGTTTCGAATTAGATATCTCACGCAAAATTCCAATTGCCATTACAAATCCAAATTCTTAAATATCGATTTTTATAAAGCAATGTTACTAAAGATAATTTAAATTTAGGAGACGTTAGAAAGTAAATTTTTGGGGCAGAAATGAAAAATTAAGTACTGTTTTTTGGACTATGTTCATTGTTTTATATCAGACATGTGGTCTCATACGAGATAGATAAGCGTCGTCGAAACATGGAAAACAATTTTCACCGCATGAGTACACAATGCAAATGCCGAATATTTACAGTTGCTACCTTACCACTGCAGTCTGAACATAATAGAATTCATCTGGAGCCAAGCTAAGGGATTTGTCGTGAGAAATAAGACTAAGCTGTCAGACGTACTGACGCTGTCGAACGCTGACGGGATACAGAAGGAACGGCACGTCGTAAAAGAAGAGGAGAAAATTTGGCGCTTGGAAGACTTCGTGCATTCTGTCGCTGAACGCCTCGTAGCTGGCGTCACTCCCATTACTGACAAGGGAACCTCCCCATCGCACCCCGCCTCAGATTTAGGTATAAGTTGGCACAGTGGATAGGCCTTGAAAAACTGAACACAGATCAATCGAGAAAACAGGAAGAAGTTGTGTGCAACTATGAAAAAATAAGCAAAATATTCAAACTGAGTAGTCCATGCGCAAAATATGCAACAACAAGGAGAATGTAAGTTCAAGAACGCCGTGGTCCCGTGGTTGGCGCGAGCAGCTGCGGAACGAGAGGTCCTTGGTTCAAGTTCAACTCTTCTCGCGAGTGAAAAGTTTAATTTCTTTATTTTCGCAAAGTTATGATCTGTCCGTTCGTTCATTGACGTCTCTGTTCACTGTAATAAGTTTAGTGTCTGTGTTTTGCGACCGCACCGCAAAACCGTGCGAGTAGTAGACGAAAGGACGTGCCTCTCCAATGGGGACCGAAAACATTTGATCGCAAGGTCATAGGTCAACCGATTCCTCCACAGGAAAACACGTCTGATATATTCTATACGACACTGGTGACGGCATGTGCGTCACATGACAGGAATATATTGTCGACCCACCTAACTTGCACACTTGGCGAGTGGGTAAAAAGATTCTTCTACCTTGCCCGATTTAGGTTTTCTTGTGGATGTGATAATCACTCCCAAAAAAGTGATCGCATCGGACGGACGGACAGAT
Source organism: Schistocerca americana (assembly GCF_021461395.2). NCBI lineage: Eukaryota > Metazoa > Arthropoda > Insecta > Orthoptera > Acrididae > Schistocerca > Schistocerca americana. Next base: position 22,996,631 of record NC_060129.1, on the reverse strand, counting down.
AATAATTGTCTGAAAATAAACAAAATTGAACTTTTTACTCCAGGGAAGACTCGAACCAAGGACCTCTCGTTCCGCAGTTTCTCACGCCAACTACAAGACCACGGCGCTCCTGAGCTCACATTCTCCTTGACGTTGTCTATGTTGCACATAGACTACTCAGTTTGTATATTTTGCTTATTTTTTTCATACTTCTACACAACTTCTTCCGTTTTCTCGATTGATCTGTGTTCAGTTTTTCAAGGCCTATCCACTGTGCCAACTTATAACTAAATCTGAGGCGGGGTGCGATGGGGAGGTTCCCTTGTGAGCAGCATGGAGAACTCCCCGTCTTTGGACTGAAGACCACAACACCATTCCTCGGATTCAGGCGTGGATGGAGCTCGGAGATTGCCAGACCCAACTTACCTGCAGTGTCGTCAATATTTAACTATGCGGTGAAACACACACCCTACGCCTTTACGTCGCACATGACTCACACAGGAAAATTACCCTGTGTTTAACTTACGCATTTTCATTTGTCTAAATTTTGATTACAGTACTATGTTAGCAACGATCGAGAGCATGTTACGTTTTCCATCTGGTCCCCTGAGAAAAGCATTGCCAAAGTTTTTATTGTATATTATTTGATTCTGTTTAAGAGTTAAGTGATGTTGGGTGCTACATTGTCTGTTTACGCCGTTAAATGCAGCTGCTCACATCAGTGCAGGTTAGTTGGGCCAGCTGCCTCGCCGATGCTGTCCAAATTAAACGCGCCGGTAAAGCGCTGAATATAAAACGTATCATTATTGTCGTACCTGACCGTAAGCGAGACAACCATCAACACCATCCGACTGGAAGTCACTGCCTCTAGTTTCATTTGTTGCCACTCTTGTCGTGCATAGAATGGTGGGGGTCGCTCCCCTATGCTCTGGGTACGCGTCTGTCCATCTGCGTAGTTTGCCTGTCTCGCTGTGACTTCCCTCTGTGTGTGTACATCATCATCTGCTTGCGTGGCGTCGATTTCTTGTCGCCGTCTCCGCCGTGTACAGCCGCAGTTTCACATAACAGCCGCCACATGCAGTCGCTTTTCCGTTACCTCCAGCGACAGCAGCGCCCCAAGCGGCCAGCAAGGGACACGTCTGAGAAAGGTATCGGACGAGCGCGAATACTAACGTTTCTATTGATTTGCAACATAGTTTTTGCAACAGGCTGTGTATGTAGAGCGTTAAAAATCGATAATAACTAAAAAGTTACACCGAATTTGTGATTATTTAGTTTCCAAAGCACACTGGAAGATGCGAAACTATGCATTACAAGCCTGTTTATTTATGATTCTCTTGTAAAGTACAGAAGTTAACTAAATAATGTCGTTTTCCTTTAACGACAAAAAAAATTGCTAGTAATGATAAGTTCACAAAGGTGCATGTATCAATTTGGAACAACCGAAATAAAATGTTCAACGTACGTACGTTCTGTATTTTAATTTAAGAAACCTACCTGTTACCAACTGTTCATCTAAGAATTTGAGCCATATGTTTGTGACTATTACAGCACCATCTATCACAAAGCGAAAAAAGTGGTCCAACTAAAACATTCATATTTCTTTACGTACTACACGAATATGTAATAAAAATGGGGTTTACTATTTTTAAAAAAACGCAGTTGATATCCGTTTGACCTATGGCAGCACCATCTAGTGGGCCAACCATAGCGCCATCTGGTTTCCCCCTTCAAGCTAGACGAGTTTCGTTCTTTGTAGTTTATTCGTTTGACGCTTATTTCGTGAGATATTTGTCCCGGTCACTATCAATGGACTACCCTGTATATTCTTTACTGCCGTTTCTTGTTAACAATGCCAGCTTATTGCCAAGAATTAGCAGCTTTCACTCAGTTAATACTCAGCATTTGGATCGGACTTCCCTAACTCTTGTGCAGAAAGGTGTGCAGTATACTGTTGCATCAATTTTCAATAAGTTGCCATAAGAATTGAAAAGCCTTAGCAGTAATCCATGCACTTTCAAATCGAAACTGAAGAGTTTTCTGATGGGTCACTCCTTTTATTCTGTTGAGGAGTTCCTTGAAAAATTAAGCTGATTCCTGTGTTATATTGTTGACTGCATTTACATAAACTTATGGCTTCCCTTTTTTTTTGGTTCATAGACATTTCATTTTATCTCTTACTACTTTTATGTTGTAATTTCACGTACTGACATGTTCCATGGCCTTGGCGATTTGCTCCTCCATTTGGTCCTCTGGAAATTGACGTGTAAAACAAAACAAAAAAAGTGCCAGTGAGAGAAACATGAAGAGAAGGAGAAGGTGGAAGTGAGTGAGAGCCAGACAGAGTGTATGACAATCAGCATGAGGAAGAGAGAGACAGTGATAGGCAGGAGTGACAGCAGCAGTTGGAAAGGAGGAAGAGAGAGCGAGGGGGAGACAGAGACAGTGGGAGGAGACTGTAGCAGTGGAGATGTGGCCGTGACACGGGGGAGACACACAAAGAGATAACGACAGTAACTTGGGCTGAATGAGTGAGTGAGAATGGGCAATTGGGTACGAACGACTTACGGTGATGGAAGTTGTGGGGCAACAGGGGCACCAGTGCGTTTTGTTATTGCGGGTTGCCTACGTCAGGGGCAGGTATGTTCTCCTTTAAGGGGACCACACTGTGGTTCGGGTAGAAAAAAATCGATTTTCGGTTTTCATCATATTTCGTTGGTTAAGGTCTTATTTAAGTACTTTGAAAAGGATTTTGCTGAAAAACAATTTCGAGCATTTAAGAGCATTTTCTTATCACGTATGTTTATATGCCACACCCACTTTTCTGTCACCCACTTTCCTGCATATATTTTAGATCTTTATATCCCCTACATTGCACGTTAGGGACTTTTTTTACTCCCGAGTGTGTTGGCTATCCTTGGAATGCAACGGTCGATATTCTTTTGTTCCTGCTGTTTGTAAACCACACGCTTTCAAACACGTGGTTAGTTTTGTTCAAGTCTGATTGCGAGTAGTTGTCTTATGATCCATTGGCAAGGACATGGCTGCAGGGAGAACATTTTGTTCAGTGATGAACTTACATCAACCACCAAATAAATTTTAAAAACTGACTACAAAAAGCCGTATGTGAGATCAGTGAGGAAAGCATGAAACTGGCTGCTAGGGGAGCAGTGGAAGAAAATGATGGATGTTCGGATATTGCAGTTGCACTTGATGGAAGTTGCCAGAACAGAGGACATACTTCTCTGAATGGAGTAGTGACTGCCACGAGTGTAGACACCGGTAAAGTGTTAGATGTGGAGATAATGTCTAAATATTGCAAATGTTGTAAAGTCAATCAACATAAGGAACACAACTGTGTGGCTAATTTTAGAGGAACATGTGGTGGTATGGAAGTTCATGGAGTACAACAAATATTTCATCACTCCCTAGAAACAAGAGGCGTACGGTACACCAAATATTTGGATGATGGTGACAGTAAGGTATACAACAATGTGGTGAACTCCAAGCCACATGGAGACGCCATTATTAGCAAAATAGAATATGTAGGCCACGTTCAAAAACGTTTGTGAACAAGACTGAGAAAACTAACTGTTGAAATGAAAGGAAAGAAATTAGAAGATGGAAAATTGTTGACCAGACAGGGTCGGTTAACTAAAACTGAAATAGTAAACTTGCAGGTATACTATGGGCAGGCGATTAGGAGAAATAAAGAAAATCTGGAGGCAATGAAGAGAGATGATTGGGCCATATTCTTCCATAAGTCCTCTACTGACGTTAAGCCATGTTATGGTTTGTGTCAATCAGGAGAAAATTCGTGGTGCAAATACAATTGGGCTCAGGCAGCTGGAGAATCTTATCTTCACCAGCATTCTCTTCCTGCCGCTGTTATTACAGCAATTAAACCTATTTTCAGGGACTTGGCTCATCCTGAACATCTAAGGAAATGTCTGCATGGGCCAAGAAAGCAAGACAAACATCCAGGAAGGTGAAAAATAAAATCTGGAGGACCTGCTAGAGGCCAAAGAATTGCCATCATATGCAGCAGGACAGTTTTAATTAACTGTAAGTAACAAATTTCAAAACTGTTTTCTTTAAAGTCAATTTCCCTCAAACTAAAATTTTCAGTACATATGCCCCATTATATCAGAAACTATAATAGATAAATCAATGAAATTTTCAGAGAGTGTGCATAACGTAAAAAGCCACCTCTGGCACAACATTCATTAATATTCCCTCATTAGGAAGTTCACAACAAAAAAAATTCTGCAGAAAAAACTTAATATTTTTGGTAATAAATTTTATAAGGTATTTCTTAAAAACAATAAAATGGATAAAGTAGATTTTAGTACAGTTGACTCTATTAGCATCATGTAACATACAGTAAAAATATTAAGGTCCTACATCAAATAATTTTTTCAGAAATTGGTCAAATACTTGCCTAAATTAACATGGGTTAGATAGGCAGGGTGTGGTCCCCTTAATTGACAGGTCATTAAGCTATTGTTTCCTTTGATTGGCAGGTCATTAACCTATTGTTCTTCATTGATTGACAGGTCATTAACTTATTGTTAACACCAGGTTAAGGACCTGTCAATCAATGAAGAACAATAGGTTAATGACCTGTCAATCAAAGGAAATAATAGGTTTGCCCCTCAGTGCATACCTGCCCCTGATGTAGGCAACCCACACTAACAAAATGTGCTGGTGTCCCTGTTGCTCTACTAATGATAGACTACTGGGTGTGAGGTATAGTCAGGGGAGCTTTCGGGAGTTTGAGTTGTTGCATATTAAAAAGAACGCAAATATGTTCACATGCCAAAATTTTTGGGAAAATTTTGAACGGAGCTGAGATAGGTATAATGAGGCAGCTGATACCCCACTTTTCTTTCTGAAACTGTTAGTAAACAAAGGCATAGTCTCCTTTTTTGGGGTCCAATAGGAGGGCGAGGCAATAAGTAAGTCACAAACTGGAATAGAGACGTGGAATCTGCATGTAGCAGCCCGAAATTTATTTCGTTTTCATCATACTCCCTTGTAAACATAACCACTCGTCCCATTTCTTGACAAAGACGTTAAAACCCTGCAACATAGAATTATTGTGGCAGCGTACGCATCTAACCAGCGACTCTCGGGGTCTACTAAGTTTTTTTGGTTCCTTAAACTGCTACAACACACAAGACTGCTGTGTCCTGCGGGTAGCGAACTGACCCCTAGATGGGGAAACAGTGCACCATCGCTGGGCAAATGAGGCGGCCAAGACGCCGCCTTTTTCTGACTTTTTGTTGTCCTTCACTTAATTCCTGTGTCCCATTGAACGAAAAAGTTTCCAAGGAATAGCGTTCTAAGCACGTAAACGGCGACTTTCACTACGGACTTGCTCTGCGAACAGTTCCTCGGCTCGTAAAAGCCGCGTTGTTGTAGCCGGATACACACTCACAGCAAACCTGCCGTACTGGTCCGAGTGCAGATCATGAAGAGCTGGCCGCGGAATACAGACACGGATCTACGGTATTTCCGAACCGGGTTCAAATGACTGAGCACTATGGGACTCAACTGCTGTGGTCATCAGTCCCCTAGAACTTCGAACTACTTAAACCTAACTAACCTAAGGACATCACACACATCCATGCCCGAGGCAGCATTCGAACCTCCGACCGTAGCAGTCGCACGGTTCCGGACTGTGCGCCGAGAACCGCTAGACCACCGCGGCCGCCGAACCGGGGCAAAAACTTCATAGCGGCGCACCCCCTCTTCCCCCACTCGAAAGTTTGATGTAGGACGCCAAAAATTTTTAAAAATTTGACCTTTCAAAAAATGTTCATTATCTAGTGCACATCTTCCTCAAGGGTTTGATATATGGAACATATATGGTCGAGGATATGTAAAATACATAACTTGGCCTTAATTGTGCCAAAGTGTAGTGCCATACGGCTTCACACAGGATTCATTAATCGCACGTCACTGTATTTAACTCTGTGCAGTTCAAACGTGTATATTTTCTAATGGACGCCAACAAACCAACATTCGGGACAGTAGAAATTAAAATGTCTTGTGGTGCCTGTGCTACTTCCAGTCGGCCTGTTTAACACCCTAGCACTCTTTTTTTTTAAAAAAAAGAACCTTACGGTTAATGCTGGGTGGGATTATTTGTAACCGGGAGAAAAAAGAACTTTTCCGAAATTTTGCACTCTTTATTGCCTATTACCTAATAACTTTGTCTTTTGTGTGATATAAAATTAAATATACGAAACATAAAACCAGTAACGACAAGAGACAAGCAAGACAGTACACATTTTTTTCAATTCTTACATCCCGCCGGCCGGAGTGGCCGTGCGGTTCTAGGCGCTACAGTCTGGAACCGCGAGACCGCTACGGTCGCAGGTTCGAATCCTGCCTTGGGCATGGATGTGTGTGATGTCCTTAGGTTAGTTAGGTTTAAGTAGTTCTAAGTTGACCTCAGAAGTTGAGTCCCATACTGCTCAGAGCCATTTGAACCATTTTTTTCTTACATCGCAGCATTTTTTCTCTATAATCTTGCTACAGCTTTACGTGCTTACCTTTCTGCGGCCAGTCGGGGTGGCCCAGAGGTTCTAGGCGCTACAGTCTGGAACCGCGCGACCGCAACGGTCGCAGGTTCGAATCCTGCCTCGGGCATGGATGTGTGTCATGTCCTTAGTTTAGTTAGGTTTTAGTAGTTCTAAGTTCTAGGGGACTTATGACCTCAGAAGTTAAGTCCCATAGTGCTCAGAGCCATTTGAACATTTTTTTTACCTTTCTGTAAAAGAATCTATAACCTCACCAAAGTTTGTCAAACGTTTTGCTACATGAAAAACCAAAATGTCGTTGCCTAATACTGAAAAAGCCGTTAATACTAATAGTACCCAAGACTAGTGTGGTTTCTCGATCTGATTACCACTATTCTGTCGCTGTCTGCTAGATCAAACCAAAAAGGGCTTTCTAATATTGCAGCAATTGTAACAAATGCCAAATACTGGGGCTGTTTTGGAACAGAGGTAATTTTTATCGTCCTAATTTAAATAAATAACACGAAAGAATATAATCCACGAAGTACCAATATCAAGTGCTTATTGTGCCTACTACAAGAAAAAAGTTTTATGTTAGGAAATACTTTCAGATTTCATTCATATGCTCCAGTTTCTCAGCATGACATTGAAAGGTGGCTACACTGAGCCACAGCGCCAGAGATTGCGCCAAAGAGTTTTATTCCGCCGCCTCCACTGGCAGTGCTTGTTGAAAAGTCCCAGTAGTCAGTCGTTGTTGAGATGTGGTGGTAGTTAGTGCTTTGGAGAGAGGATGTTGATACCTGTAATATTTGAGGCCATGTTGTGTGCAGTTGTTTTGATGGGCTAGACACCAGATGCTGTTCGAATGGATATATTGTAATGATCAGAGTACTTTTCGTCAATATATATAAAGGTAAAGAAATTTTTTTAATTTTTTTATTTCAAATGTGTGGAACAATAATGCCCCTTGGTCACAGGTTCAGTCAACAAAGCATTTGGCTCGTGTTCTTGTATTAGACTGTATTTCTGGTTTCGATATGCAATTATAGTATTTCTGTTTATTTTTTTTAACTACTTCAGTATAAATGGTATTTAAAATATCTTGTCTTATTGATGAAGAACCGTGCCAGATGTGTACGTTGAATCACACTTCCACATACAGAACAGTTATACTTGTGCTTTGGTTTAGTAGGTTTTATAGTTGCTGGGGACTTAATTAATAAATTGTGTTAACGGAAATTTTCTTTCATTCTTTGTTGCTATTCTATGCAGTCAGATAGCGTAATAATACTAGTCAGGGCCAACTGTTTACGAGACTTCGTAATCGGACAGACAGCTACTAAAAATAAAAAATATTTGCATTCATTATTTAACTAAGCCCCCATGCAACATCGAAAAATATAGTAGTACGAAAATTTTAAATAAATTTGGAATCGTCTGTTCTTCAATATAATTTGTGCAATTTCTCCGTTTCTTTTCCTTCCTCATTCTAACAAACAATCTTGTCATCACTAATTCCGTAACTATCCCTGCCATTGTCAAAACTTACTCTCTGGTTAACTTCACTAACCCTGTCGAATCACCGGATTAGATACCCGTTTGTTCTCGGGTTAGCTGTTATACGTGTCTAGGGGTAGCGTCTTTCATTCATAATCAAAACGTCTACGGTCCCGGGTTCGATCTCCGCCACTGCCTAAATTTTGATAAATAATCAGCATTGGCGGCCGAAGTCTTCCGGCATAAGAAGTCAGCCTCATTCTGCCAACGGCCTTGTCAAAGAGGGCGGAGGAGCGGATAGAGGTTCAGGGCACTCTCTTGTCCTAGGGGTGGGAAATTGCCCCTAAAGGCGGAAGAATCAGCAATGATCAACGACATGAGGATGCAGAAGGCAATGGAAACCACTGCATTAAAGACACGTAACGTGTATCCACAGGACATGTGGCCTGTAATTGAAGAAGTGTCATGATGATATCTCCATTGGCAAAAGATTCCGGAATAGTCCCCCATTCGGATCTCCGGGAGGGGACTGCCAAGGGGGAGGTTACCATGAGAAAAAGATTGAATAATCAACGAAAGGATAACGTTCTACGAGTCGGGGCGTGGAATGTCAGAAGCTTGAACGTGGTAGGGAAACTAGAAAATCTGAAAAGGGAAATGCAAAGGCTCAATCTAGATATAGTAGGGGTCAGTGAAGTGAAGTGGAAGGAAGACAAGGATTTCTGGTCAGATGAGTATCGGGTATTATCAACAGCAGCAGAAAATGGTATAACAGGTGTAGGATTCGTTATGAATAGGAAGGTAGGGCAGACGGTGTGTTACTGTGAACAGTTCAGTGACCAGGTTGTTCTAATCAGAATCGACAGCAGACCAACACCGACAACGATAGTTCAGGTATACATGCCGACGTCGCAAGCTGAAGATGAACAGATAGAGAAAGTGTATGAGGATATTGAAAGGGTAATGCAGTATGTAAAGGGGGACGAAAATCTAATAGTCATGGGCGACTGGAATGCAGTTGTAGGGGAAGGAGTAGAAGAAAAGGTTACAGGAGAATATGGGCTTGGGACGAGGAATGAAAGAGGAGAAAGACTAATTGAGTTCTGTAACAAGTTTCTGCTAGTAATAGCGAATACCCTGTTCAAGAATCACAAGAGGAGGAGGTATACTTGGAAAAGGCCGGGAGATACGGGAAGATTTCAATTAGATTACATCATGGTCAGACAGAGATTCCGAAATCAGATACTGGACTGTAAGGCGTACCCAGGAGCAGATATAGACTCAGATCACAATATAGTAGTGATGAAGAGTAGGCTGAAGTTCAAGACATTAGTCAGGAAGAATCTATACGCAAAGAAGTGGGATACGGAAGTACTAAGGAATGACGAGATACGTTTGAAGTTCTCTAACGCTATAGATACAGCAATAAGGAATAGCGCAGTAGGCAGTACAGTTGAAGAGGAATGGACATCTCTAAAAAGGGCCATCACAGAAGTTGGGAAGGAAAACATAGGTACAAAGAAGGTAGCTGCGAAGAAACCATGGGTAACAGAAGAAATACTTCAGTTGATTGATGAAAGGAGGAAGTACAAACATGTTCCGGGAAAATCAGGAATACAGAAATACAAGTCGCTGAGGGATGAAATAAATAGGAAGTGCAGGGAAGCTAAGACGAAATGGCTGCAGGAAAAATGTGAAGACATCGGAAAAGATATGATTGTCGGAAGGACAGACTCAGCATCCAGGAAAGTCAAAACAACCTCTGGTGACATAAAAAGCAACGGTGGTAACATTAAGAGTGCAACGGGTATTCCACTGTTAAATGCAGAGGAGAGAGCAGATAGGTGGAAAGAATACATTGAAAGCCTCTATGAGGATGAAGATTTGTCTGATGTGATAGAAGAAGAAACAGGAGTCGATTTAGAAGAGATAGGGGATCCAGTATTAGAATCGGAATTTAAAAGAGCTTTGGAGGACTTACGGTCAAATAAGGCAGAAGGGACAGATAACATTCCATTAGAATTTCTAAAATCATTGGGGGAAGTGGCAACAAAACGAATATTCACGTTGGCGTGTAGAATATATGAGTCTGGCGACATACCATCTGACTTTCGGAAAAGCATCATCCACACAATTCCGAAGACGGCAAGAGCTGACAAGTGCGAGAATTATCGCACAATCAGCTTAACAGCTCATGCATCGAAGCTGCTTACAAGAATAATATGCAGAAGAATGGAAAAGAAAATTGAGAATGCGCTAGGTGACGATCAGATTGGCATTAGGAAAAGTAAAGGGACGAGAGAGGCAATTCTGACGTTACGGCTAAAAATGGGAGCAAGGCTAAAGAAAAATCAAGACACTTTCATAGGATTTGTCGACCTGGAAAAAGCGTTCGACAATATACAGTGGTGCAAGCTGTTCGAGATTCTGAAAATAGTAGGGGTAAGCTATAGGGAGAGACGGGTCATATACAATATGTACAACAACCAAGAGGGAATAATAAGAATGGACGATCAAGAACGAAGTGTTCGTATTAAGAAGGGTGTAAGAGAAGGCTGTAGCCTTTCGCCCCTCCTCTTCAATCTGTACATCGAGGAAGCAATGATGGAAATAAAAGAAAGGTTCAGGAGTGGAATTAAAATAGAAGGTGAAAGGATATCAATGATACGATTAGCTGATAACATTGCTATCCTGAGTGAAAGTGAAGAAGAATTAAATGATCTGCTGAACGGAATGAACAGTCTAATGAGTACACAGTACGGTTTGAGAGTAAATCGGAGAAAGACGAAGGTAATGAGAAGTAGTAGAAATGAGAACAGCAAGAAACTTAACATCAGGATTGATGGTCACGAAGTCAATGAAGTTAAGGAATTCTGCTACCTAGGCACGGAGTAAGGAATACATCAAAAGCAGACTCGCTATGGCAAAAAAGGCATTTCTGGACAAGAGAAGTCTACTAATATCAAATACCGGCCTTAATTTGAGGAAGGAATTTCTGAGGATGTACGTCTGGAGTACAGCATTGTATGGTAGTGAAACATGGACTGTGGGAAAACCGGAACAGAAGAGAATCGAAGCATTTGAGATGTGGTGCTATAGACGAATGTTGAAAATTAGGTGGACTGATAAGGTAAGGAATGAGGAGGTTCTACGCAGAATCGGAGAGGAAAGGAATATGTGGAAAACGCTGATAAGGAGAAGGGACAGGATGATAGGACATCTGCTAAGACATGAGGGAATGACTTCCATGGTACTACAGGGAGCTGTAGAGGGCAAAAACTGTAGAGGAAGACAGAGATTGGAATACGTCAAGCAAATAATTGAGGACGTAGGTTGCAAGTGCTGCTCTGAGATGAAGAGGTTAGCACAGGAAAGGAATTCGTGGCGGGCCGCATCAAACCAGTCAGTAGACTGATGACAAAAAAAAAAAAAAAACAACGCGTTATTCGCCCCATTGCGAGATTATAACTTAAAGCGGCTGTCAGCCGGGGGCTGTATAACTGCCCTCGGTAATGTAGCGGTCTGGCAAAAATTATCTGTCTAATTATTTTCTTGGATACACCGATAAGATAACATGAAATCTTCCTTACCTGTCATTCCTGTTTGTCGTTTATTTCCAGTCTGGTAGTCTGAATCTATGGATTTCGCCAATAATTATAACAACGCTTATCATTCGCAAACCCAGTCAACGATATAAAGAAAACAGCTCTTGGCATTCAGCCTTTCCAGTTTATTTGGGTCAGCTCGTACAGCCCCGCCTCCATTTGTCTGTGGGAAAATTTTTTATTTCTTGATTTTTTATTTCTTGCCTGGCAGAGACATCATGTACACTATGCACACATTTAAAGATCAACTTATGATTGGTCAGAAGCCAACTTAGAATGTGTTAAAAAATTTTCAAAAACCAACAGGGATGCGTTTCAGAATCGTAGGAGTAATCGATAGACTAACGTGCGCTGGATGCAAGGCGCGTTGCGAAACACGAGTTTTTTTTCTTCGAGAATATGAATTTTGCTCCGCCTGAAATTGCCGCACGGAGCAGATACCACGATTTGACCCTCCCCCGCCACCCCCCCCCCCCCACCCCCTTCTTTTGACCTGGGTTGCCGGAAATGTATCGGCGTCAAGTGCTGCCACATTGTAGCTACCTAAAGGCGTGAAATTAAAAACGATAAGCGACATTATGGCGTTTGTGACTTATTTATTGACCCACCCTTGTAGATACTGAGCGCGTGAGGCGTTCTTTCAAGTTCTCGTGCTACCTTAAGTAGCTCTGAGCACTATGGGACTCAACTTCTGAGGTCATCAGTCCCCTAGAACTTAGAACTACTTAAACCTAACTTACCTAAGGACATCACACACATCCATGCCCGAGGCAGGAGTCGAACCTGCGACCGTAGCGGTCGCGCGGTTCCAGACTGTAGCGCCTAGAACCGCTCGGCCACCTCGGCCGGCTACCTTACGTTACCGCGTTTTTCTTGCCTTTTGGCAGCATACACACTGGCCTGTTTCACATGCGCGAAGGTTTATCGTTGTGCTGTTGCTGAAACGTCCCGCGCCTATGCACAGTGGACGAGTGAACAGACAAACGAATTAATGGAAGGACAGCAGTTATTGATCGGAGAAGGGCCTCGCCTGGCGGGATGCAGACAATGCGTGCGCCAGAGCAGGCTCTCCCTGTCCGCTGCCGCCTGACCCCATTCCAGCAGCACAGCACAGCACAAAAAAAGTCGCCGGCCCCATTATGCAAAGGCCTCGCCTGGCTCCTGCCCTCCGTATCTCTTCTCTCTCTCTTAGTTTCTGTCTCTCCGCCTGCATCCCTTCGCAGCGTTCCTCAACCCTGGCTCCGCCTGTCCAATTGGAGTTCCCGCAGTGCAGGCACGCTATGCATGTTGCATACCCGCCACTACGTAGGCGTCAACAATCTGCGGCATGCTCTAGGGCTGTAGATACATCGATATTTAAAAATATTTCATTGCAGGCCTACATATTTCGAAAAAGAGCATCGAAATATCGACAGAGAAAATATCGATCTACCAGCTTATGAAAATATCGGTTGAACGTTGCAAATACACTGCCGGCTTTAGAGCTGTATATTCAAGTACTGATTTCTTTTTAGTTACTCTGTAACACATAGTAGCCAACCTATCCCATTTAGTGCAAGATATGAAAGGAAAACGACGCACGTTCACGCATCGTGATAACCACTTTGCTAACAATGGTAGCTAAATGACACAATAAACGGTCAAGATTTTAAGCATAGCTGAAACAGCAACTGTTGAAATTCTTCACGATAAAGGATGACAGCCAAACCAGTTGCAGGATAAAAATTTATTAAAATTCCTGACCAAGGTTTCGGTATATATAAATATACCTTCATCAGAAGTAAAAAATCCTGCACAGGAGGAGAATTTCATTAGTAAAACCTTAGCACCGGAAATGAGAAACAGTGAAGCTTAAGTAACAGTGAAATTACCAAAGTAATACAGGCACAAAATCTTTTAGTTACTTACTAAAATTATATCATGCAATGGAGATTAATAAAACAATTGTGCCAAAGGCGTCGTCAATAATTAAGGCATCTTCTCCACTTGTACAACATGATTATGGGCACAGGGTCAATGTAAACAGTTTAGCACCAGTATTTCGCCTATGAACTATCAAGACCAGAGTGTGAAAGCACTAGGGCAGATGCTTTCGCCGAGAGAGGACACTTGTATGTGCCAGACACTCGCGCATATTAAAATCCATGGATACATACATAAGCGTATCAAAATTATTAAAAGTTGTGCTAATTGAAACCTTATGTGCCGGCCGGTGTGGCCGTGCGGTTCTAGGCGCTTCAGTCTGGAACCGCGTGACCGCTACGGTCGCAGGTTCGATTCCTGCCTCGGGCATGGATGTGTGTGATGTCTTTAGGTTGGTTTGGTTTAAGTAGTTCTAAGTTCTAGGGGACTGATGACCACAGATGTTAAGTCCCATAGTGCTCAGAGCCATTTTTGAAACCTTATGTCTTAATAAATTGAAAGGGTACAGTACCGCCCGACATTGAAAATAGGCACAACATTCTTCGTTATTCTTGTCAGAACAACATATTTTTTGTAATAATAACTCAATTTCACTTAATATACCGAAGCCGGACACCAGTGTAGGAAAGAATGACAATTTACTTATTACCGAGCGAGATGGCGCAGTGGTTAGACACTGGACTCGCATTCGGGAGGACGACGGTTCAATCCCGCGTCCGGCTATCCTGATTTAGGTTTTCCGTGATTTCCATAAATCGCTACAGGCAAATGCCGGGATGGTTCCTTTCAAAGGGCACGGCCGACTTCCTTCCCCGTCCTTCCCTAATCCGATGAGACCGATGACCTCGCTGTCTGGTCTCCTTCCCCAAAACAACCAACCATTTACTTATTTAGTTGATCGCATGTGCTCTCCCACAAAATAAATCCCTACATCCAATTTGGTGAGATCTGCGAAATGAATGAATGTATAGTCGTCTGCTAACCACAGATAGTGGGTCACCTTTGGTGGAACCAAAGAGATGAAATTTACCTGAGCTTTGAGCGCCTGAAATGTGGCTGACCAATACGGTAGCATGGTGCTCCCCCACCTTGACGGAGGTGCGAGCTGACCTGAAGAACGGCCATGTTTCGGCACTCTGCCGCTGGATCTTGTGCTGTTAAGACCTGTTTTAGTTGTGCTTCGTAATGACGAAAGAGTGGAGACATGGTATGCATGTGGAATATTTAAGAGTAGTTTGAAATAATAATTTCTCTATTTAAGGAACTTTTGTGGGGAGAATTAAATGTCAGGCAGGTAATATTAAGGGGATCGTAGTAATGTTTGGAAGTGACCAATGGTCACAATGAAACCACGTGTAGCAATAAGTTGAAATACTTCCGAGTGCTTAAGTTAAGCTGGAGTACTGGCGTGTGTACTATAAGTTGGAAATATTTAAGAAATGGCGTGTGCAGGACTTGAAATTAGAGACAAATACTTCCACGTGGTGAGTACTGTGTGAGTCTGAATCTGTTTGAGACATTGAGAAGTACTCGTCCATGGTATCAGTTGAGGACTCGCGTGTGTGATGAATATGGTCTTAATATTACTTTGCGAGTTATGTTTCCGTGTGACACTAGATTCAAACTATAATCCTTTGAGAGTGAAGCAAGGTGAGTCAGCCGTCTATCCAGCAACGCTACTTGGCTTGCACTGCACAGGAAGACGTGCATATATCCTGCAGATTTCATAGTAGGAAAGAAAAGTTATGAAGTGGGGCAGTGTCGTGTGAAACTGGGATGAATACTAATTGAAGTGGGAAAGCTGAAAGTGATGTGATTATAACGTTGTGACTATTCCATGTTGCCAGTGTGGTGTATTTCATGTAATTTAAGTATGTATGGTTTGCATGGGAGAGTAGCAAGATAGTTTCAGAGGCAGTGGGTTATGCATGTTCCTTTTTGTACCGCTCGGTCTGGAGGAAATTTTCGTAATGATGGGTGTGAGAGTCGAAGTGTGAGATATAGCAAAAGATCCACCATCCTATCCAGAAAGTGCACTGTAGTGTTAGATAATTACGAGACCATAAGGTAGAGAATCACCAATGTAAAGCCATGCCCACTGGGCGGAGTTTCTCATGTGCAATTGTTGTAGAAAATGTAATGGTGTGTTTAGGTTATAGAATTTATCGGAATAAAAAAGATAGTGAAAAGAAAAAGACTGGTGACATTTTCCTTCGAATAGTATGTTGCCATGATACCCAGAATTTATAATGTGTGCGCCACTCATATTCAGTGCAATGGCCACGTGTTGATCAAAGCCGTTGGGTGAGAAAGAAAATGTGGTATTGCCAGTGCGTAATGAACAGTCAGAGTTGTGTAAATTACTAATAGTCAGATGTGTGTTATCCGTTTCCGTTGCGTATTATTCAAACAGGAGAATAATTTGTAGCTTCACTGTGGGTACTAGAGCTCATATCCAGGCATTGATGTTTTTGCGAGAAATACGAATAAATAAGAATGAATCCACTCGCTTGGCAGACCACTCATCTTGCAGGCCTGACTGGCCTGCCACATGGTGGCGTTGCTGTCAGGGTTCCTCCGAGCCATAATCCGTAGGTAGCGGTCATCCACTGCAGTAGTAGCAGGCATGTCATCGACAGTTCCTGTCTCTCTGTATCTCCTCCGTGTCTGAACAACATCGCTTTGGTTCACTCCGAGACGCCTGGACACTTCCCTTGTTGAGAGCCCTTCCTGGCACAAAGTAATGGCGGAAGCGATCAGACCGCGGTACTGACCGTCTAGGTACGGTTGAACTGCAGACAACACGAGCCGTGTACCTGCTTCCTGGTGGAATGAGTGGAACTGATCGGCTGTCGGACCCCCTCCGTCTAATAGGCGCTGCTCATGCACGTTTGTTTACATCTCTGGGCGGGTTTACTGACATCTCTGAAGGGCGAGAGGGACTGTGTCTGTGATACAACATACACAGTCAACGTCTATCTTGAGGACTTCTGGGAAACGGGCTGGTGCAAAATTTTTTTTTGATGTGGGAAAAAAGAAAATATCGACATTCTTTGCTGCCATTTCGATATCGATTTAGTTGGGAAACGTATGATCAGAAGCACGTCGATACTTTTTGGAATAAATATCGACATTTTATCAACGGCCCTAGCGTGTACCCATCAGTCTTTTACACCTGCGACACCTAGGACGGGAGGGGTAGGGAGAGTGGAGGCGGGGGGGGGAGCGACGTAGAAAAAAGGAAAGAGAAGTTCTGAGAAACAAACAATTACGGTTATCTTTTCCTTTGTACAGGGAAGATGCCATTGACCTGCACCGATTTTGGCCCGACGTCGTTGTTACGGCAGATCCGGTCAAAGCTGTAGCATTGTTTGGAGCGATCGAGCGAGCTGCGTAACGCGGGCAGTCGGCGGAGTCGGCCGCTGCGGATCCGCCGAGGCTGCGTCGCTACGTACGCCGGGGGGGCGAGAGCCACGGCGAACCTGCCAGTCTCGCGCCGGTCCCCCTACTGCCCGGCGTACTGCACCAACTCGACGTGGGATGGACTCAACAAGTCGTTGCCACTTCCCTGCAGAAACTGTAACGCCGGAAACGCATATCATCCTATTTCCATCTATTGTACTGTAAATTTTTTCCTTATTTTGTTACCTGAAGATATGACATTTCTGTGCCTTTATACAGGCTGTTACAAAAAGGTACGGCCAAACTTTCAGGAAACATTCCTCACACACAAATAAAGAAATGTTATGTGGACATGTGTCCGGAAATGCTTAATTTCCATGTTACAGCTCATTTTAGTTTCGTCAGTATGTACTGTACTTCCTCGATTCACCGCCAGTTGGCCCAATTGAAGGAAGGTAATGTTGACTTCGGTGCTTGTGTTGACGTGCGACTCATTGCTCTACAGTACTAGCATCAAGCACATCAGTACGTAGCATCAACAGGTTAGTGTTCATCACGAACGTGGTTTTGCAGTCAGTGCAATGTTTAGAAACGCAGAGTTGGAAGATGCCCATTTGATGTATGGAATAGCACGGGGCAATACCCGTGGCGCGGTACGTTTGTATCGAGACAGATTTCCAGAACACAGGTGTCCCGACAAGAAGACGTTCGAAGCAATTGATCGGCGTCTTAGGTAGCACGGAACATTCCAGCCTATGACTCGCGACTGGGGAAGACCTAGAACGACGAGGACACCTGCAATGGACAAGGCAATTCTTCGTGCAGTTGACGATAACTCCAATGTCAATGTCAGAGAAGTTGCTGCTGTACAAGGCAACGTTGACCACGTCACTGTATGGAGACTGCTACGGGAGAACCAGTTGTTTCCGTACCGTGTACAGCGTGTGCAGGCACTATCAGCAGCTGATTGGCCTCCACGGGTACACTTCTGCGAATGGTCCATCCGACAATGTGTCAATCCTCATTTCAGTGCAAATGTTCTCTTTACGGATGAGGCTTCATTCCAACGTGATCAAATTGTAAATTTTCACAGTCAACATGTGTCGGCTGACGAGAATCTGCACGAAATTGTGCAATCACGTCATCGACACAGATTTTCTGTGAACGTTTGGGCAGGCATTGTTGGTGATGTCTTGATTGGGCCCCATGTTCTTCCACCTACGCTCAATGGAGCACGTTATCATGATTTCATACGGGATACTCTACCTGTGTTGCTAGAACGTGTGCCTTTACAAGTACGACACAACATGTGGTTCATGCGCGATGGAGCTCCTGTACATATCAGTCGAAGTGTTCGTACGCTTCTCGACAACAGATTCGGTGACCGATGGATAGGTAGAGGCGGACCAATTCCGTGGCCTCCACGCTCTCCTGACCTCAACACTATTGACTTTCATTTATGGGGGCATTTGAAAGCTCTTGTCTACGCAACCCCGGTACCAAATGTAGAGACTCTTCGTGCTCGTATTGTGGACTGCTGTGATACAATACGCCATTCTCCAGGGCTGCATCACCGCATCAGGGATTCCGTGCGACGGAGGGTGGATGCATGTATCCTCGCTAACGGAGGACATTTTGAACATTTCCTGTTACAAAGTGTTTGAAGTCACGCTGGTACGTTCTGTTGCTGTGTGTTTCCATTCCATGATTAATGTGATTTGAAGAGAAGAAATAAAATGAGCTCTAACATGGAAAGTAAGCGTTTCCGGACACATGTCCACATAACATATTTTCTTTCTTTGTGTGTGAGGAATGTTTCCTGAAAGTATGGCCGTACCTTTTTGTAACACCCTGTATATTATAATTGTTTTACAATTTGTATATATATATATATATATTTGCATTTACGTCTATGTATAATAATGTTTGTTAAATACTATTTGTATATTTACACTGGGTCTTGCCTAGGGAAAACTATGCTATCGAACGATTACATCGATAGGTCGAGTGTGACGCTCCCGCGAGTTGCCGCGCTTTCGGGGTTTGGCAGCATGTAATTGCGCTCGGATTGCTATGATAGTTTCTGACACGGTGTCGCGGACGGGAAGCATTAGCTGGCGCACATCAAGAGCCCGTTTCGCCTGGTGACCGTGTCGAGAAGAAGGCGCGCCAACATCCAGCTTCTGCAACAGCGACGGCCGACAATGAGTGACTGTCGCCACCTCCACGATCGACGACTTCAAACCTTCAATCAACCAACAAGGGTGACTGAAAGCGCGTAAAGTTTTAGAACAGTATGGCAGACCTCAGCTTTTCAAATTGTTCCATTTGCATCACTAAAATACAGCAACTTAGGATGAACCTTTGTTGCTCATTGTCCCAATTGCCTTACCAAGCAGGGTCCCTTCCTTTTGCGGAATGAACCCGAGTGTCGTTGAAACTCAAACGCCAGCATTAAAGTAATAGCATTCCATTTCACTGCTTTAATTTCAAAGTTCAGTTAAAGTATTCATAGCTGGCTACAATATTTAGATTACACAAGCACAAATTAAGAGTGCGAGTTTTGTTAAACGATATTTTAGCTTACCTGTGACTGAAGTTCAGCTTGGTACGTACTAAATTTTACTATTTTTAATTGTTCAAAATCATTTAATTCAAGTTCAAAGTTAAATCTCATATTTCTAAATTGCGTAGATTCACGTAGCTTTTGAGATGATTGTTGAGGTAGCCCAAGACTAACCTTATTTTATTTAATTTCGTAGTGCTTCAGAAGCAAAGTTCAGTATAGTTCACTATTAATTTCAGTCACTAAATTAACTTTCAGTTTGCAGGTTTTATTAATTCTTTTGCTAAATTAAGTCAGAGTGTAGCGAAATTTATTACTTCTGACAAACATTCAGTTTTCACACAACACGCGTCAAACTTCAGTTGCCGCGCTTTTAGTGCTAATTATCTGTGCATTAACCTTTCTTTTTCAGTTACTATAGTAGTTGTCCATAGGACTGGCGACCGTAATTTTCCCGAAATCTCAAATATCTAATTGACGTAACGACCGCGCATTTACTTTGTTCATTAACTTTACCCTTTCTCAAAATTAATTTCACCAATTTCATTTGCATTTTTCCTTTCATTTAGATGTAACCCTTTCCTCCCTCTTTACCGACGCATTAACCTCGGTGACGATCGCTTTTCCCAAATTTCCATTAGGTACACGTGGTTTAATTTTTGACTGTATGAGACAGGCGAAATTCCCTCAGACTTGAAGAAGAATATAATAATTCCAATCCCAAAGAAAGCAGGTGTTGACAGATGTGAAAATTACCGAACTATCAGTTTAATAAGTCATGGCTGCAATAACTACCGCGAATTCTTTACAGACGAATGGAAAAACTAGTAGAAGGCAACCTCCGGGAAGATCAGTTTGGATGCCGTAGAAATGTTGGAACACGTGAGGCAATACTGACCCTACGACTTATCTTAGAAGAAAGATTAAGAAAAGGCAAACCTACGTTTCTAGCATTTGTAGACTTAGAGAAAGCTTTTGACAATGTTGACTGGAATAATCTCTTTCAAATTCTGAAGGTGGCAGGGGTAAAATACAGGGAGCGAAAGGCTATTTACAATTTGTACAGAAACCAGATGGCAGTTATAAGAGTCGAGGGGCATGAAAGGGAAGCAGTGGTTGGGAAAGGAGTGAGACAGGGTTGTAGACTCTCCCCGATGTTATTCAATCTGTATATTGAGCAAGCAGTGAAGGAAACAAAAGAAAAATTCGGAGTAGGTATTAAAATCCATGGAGAAGAAATAAAAACTTTGGTTCGCCGATGACATTGTAATTCTGTCAGGGACAGCAAAGGACCTGGAAGAGCAGTTGAACGGAATGGACAGTGTCTTGAAAGGAGGATATAAGATGAACATCAACAAAAGGAAAACGAGGATACTGGAATGTAGTCGAATTAAGTCGGGTGATGCTGAGTGAACTAGATGGCGAATACTTACCTTGGATACTGAAACCTGGTAATTAAGCGAGGCAGCATTGGGTTACGATTGCGGACGGGTCCCGAATCAACTACTATTGGTTTGCTTAGCAATTTCACTCATTTATTTCAAGAAATAATTTTTGAAAACGAGCTAGCGATGTCGGAATCAGACTTTTAAGGCACGTAACCACAATCACAGCTGAAGGCCTTTAACGCAAAAATTTAACAAATATACTGTGAAACCGCGAATGGTATAGGAAAAGTTAATTTAAAGAAAACAAACACCAAACAGATGAGACAAATGATGGTAACTTAATACTAGAATAATAAAATAAAACTTAAGGGCTAGTGACAGGATGGTGCTCCAGGAATCGACCTCTGAGTTGGTCACACCAAAAACACTTTCGCGAGCGAAGAGAAAGGCAGCCGAGAGTTGCACTAAGATCACGAGATGGTAACTCGGACTAGTGGCAGTCTAATGAGCGACTAATAATAATCTTGGTGAGGCTACGTGACATACAACAAAACAAATGCAAAATTACGCCAAAGCCGGAACCGGCAGTCTGGGCTTCAGCCGCAGAATAGTGTGCATAGAGCGCCCGTAACAAGAAGCAATGACTCCCACTAAAGTAGAAGACGCCACCCAACCAAGAATCAAGAAGCTGTCAGACTCACACGCCTCACCGAACAGCGGAGGCAAGGAGAGGAAAAGTACACTGCCGTCACATACACTGACCCCCAGGGCAGGTAACTGGGGCGTTACCGGCCACCAGGTAGGAAAAATTACCGCTGGTTGAACTCGACGAATTGCAAGAAGTTGAACGCAGTAAATAGCAATAAGAAGTAAAGGAAAGCTAATGAGATCCGTCTTCCCCGAGGACTCCACTCGCTGCTCTTCGCCTCGGCGATACTACGACCAGCAACGTGAACCTGAGTCACTGGAGGATCGCCAGATATGACAGTGGAGGAGCTTTCTCCACGCAGATTGTAATGCACTCAAACATGCAGGGTCCGGGTTACGACTGGGTCGTGCAGCCTCGTGGCCACAGCCCTTGGATGCGGCAGTCCGCGCGCGCCGCCAGCGCTCCCGGCGTGTCGTCGCTCTTCTCCTCCTGCATCCCCAAGCGAACTCCACCACGTTTACACCAGACGGAAGAACGGCGAGGTCGCCCAAAGGGCAGCACAACTACATATCGATAAGCGCCGCTGCTGCCACTAGCGGACAGGCAGCGCTTACGAAACTCAGTGGCGCCAGTGACCACAAAAGGAAGGCAAACAACGCAGCCGTGCCAACTAAATGATACGGTCTGGCAGAAACCTGGCCACGGCTGAGACACGTTATGCCACGCCTATCCGACCACTTGACGTGGTTCTGTAAGCGCCGTCAGTTGACGAGTCGCACGAGTCACTTCTCATCCCGCACGTGCTCGGGTGGGGAGGAGTCCGGAGATGGTGCTGCAGAGGGCAGTGGCTGCACGCTCAGTTTCGTGGGCGAGCGTTGTCCTGCTGGAAGAAAGCATCACCTTCCTGCTCGAGACAGTCAGAAGAAGGGGTGTAGCAATATTCTGCACGTACCACTTGGTAGATATTCAGGGTCCCCTCCAGAAACACGAAAGGTGAACGTGAGTTGCTTACCAGACCATAGACCGTAAGATCTGGTTCAAATGGTTCAAATTGCTCTGGGACTTGGCATCTGACGTCATCACTCCCCTACACTTAGAACTACTTAAACCTAACTAACCAAAGGACATCACACACATCCATGCCCGAGGCACGATTCGAACCTGCGACCGTAGCAGTCCCGCGGTTCCGGACTGCAGCGCTTAGAACCGTACGGCCACCGTGGCCGGCCGTAAGATCTGCGGCGGGGCGAATGCGCCTTGGCCGAATCCAGTCTACATCTACATCTACAAGCCAGCCAGCGGTGTGTGGCGGAGGGCACTTTACGTGCCACTGTAATTACCTCCCTTTCCTGTTCCAGCCAGGTATGGTTCCCGGGAAGAACGACTGCTGGAAAGCCTCCGTGAGCGCTCGAATCTGTCTAATTTTACATTCGTGATCTCCTCGGGTGGTATAAGTAGGGGGAAGTGTTTTGGTTGGCAGGAGAGCCAACACCGTGTTAGTAGAGGAGGCCGAAAGGCACGCGTTTTAGCTCACGCAGGCCGGCGTGAGGTCTGCAACAGGACAAGGAAATTATAATTTAGAAAAACGGACGTAGCTGCTGGAATACTTAACTTTAATCCGTTAATGATGAACGTCGGTCTTGACGGTACATGATTCAATATCAATAGTAACTGATAATGGCGCCTTGCTACGTCGTAGCAAATGACGTAGCTGAAGGCTATGCTAACTATCGTCTCGGCAAATGAGAACATAATTTGTCAGTGAATCATCGCTAGCAAAGTCGGTTGTACAACTGGGGCGAGTGCTAGGAAGTCTCTCTAGACCTGCCGTGTGGCGGCGCTCGGTCTGCAATCACTGATAGTGGCGACACGCGGGTCCGACGTATACTAACGGACCGCGGCCGATTTAAAGGCTACCACCTAGCAAGTGTGGTGTCTGGCGGTGACACCACAGGAAGAAATACATTCAATACCTCATCCAGAAACGCACCCTCGCGAACCCTGTCGAGCAAGCTACACCGCGATGCAGAGCGCCTCTCTTGCAGAGTCTGCCACTCGAGTTTGCTAAACATCTCCGTAACGCTATCACGCTTACCAAATAACCCTGTGACGAAACGCGCCGCCCTTCTTTGGATCTTCTCTGTGTCATCCGTCAACCCGACCTGGTACGGATCCCACACTGATGAGCAATACTCAGTCAAAGAGACAGCACTTGCCAGGTCTAAAGTCTACGCGCAAACGACAATCAATTGCGTGCAGGCGGAATCTCCTTTCATCGCTGAGCACCACGGCGTGCCATTCCATCTTCCAAGCGATCCTCTGACGCCACAATCCAAGCAGCGCACGTCGATGCTGCGGCGTGAATGGAAGGCGGGTTAGAGGTCTGCGTGCCCACAGTTTGCAACAAACCCTCCGATCTGCGCTGTCGTAGCTGTACGACAGGCCGCTGCTGCCTTTAGCAATACGACGCTGCTAGCGCTCGTCTGTACTGCGAGGATGTACAGATCCTCGTCTGCAAGTGTGAGCGTGTAGCCGCGACCACTGACACCAGCACAGTCGCACAGCTGACGCAGCACGTCCAACTCGTGCCCCAGTCCACCAAAAGCTCGGTCCCGCCCCTCGGAGGGGCGCAGTCTGGCCCCTTCCGGACTCGCTCAGTTGGCTGCAGGCGGCACGAGTGCACGGCTGCGGCACGGCCGCCTCCTTGCTCAACACGCCTGCACCACACTCACACTTCTGGATACGAGCTTTGCCTACTAAAGCGTAGACACAGATGGCTCTACGCTTCTGTTGGTGGACGAAACTGAAACCACTATCAGTACATCTACTGTCCCAAAGCTGGCACATTCATCACAATCGACCTCATCTTTCCAGGTGTACTAATTTTTTTCCCCACCACTGAATTTGGCCGTAATTACGCTTTATTCTTATGCTAAAAACCGACACTGCCTCCATATTAATTTCGCCAATTCTCCATTAGAAATGAAAACAAAAATCAACTGTGTTTGTACTGTGATATCGAAAAAAATCGTTTCCATGCATTCATGATAACAGTCAAAAGTTATGAAACACTCCTACAAAGAAACATGCATAATGTACATATAAAGGTACACCATGCGATCAAAAGATCCAGAGACCCCCTAAAACATACGTTTTTCATATTAGGTGCATTGTGCTGCCACCTACTGCCGGGTACTCCATGTCAGCGACCTCAGTAGTCATTAGACATCGTGAGAGAGCAGAATGGGGCACCCCACAGAACTCACGGACTTCAAACGTGGTCAGGTGACTGGGTGTCACTTGTGTCATACGTCTTTACGCGAGATTACCACACTACTGAACATCCCCAGGTCCACTGTTTCCGATGTGATAGTGAAGTGGAAACGTGAAGGGACACGTACAGCACAAAAGCGTACAGACCGACCTGGTCTGTTGACTGACAGAGACCGCCGACAGCTGAAGAGGGTCGTAATGTGTAATGGGCAGACATCTATCCAGACCATCACACAGGAACTCCAAACTGCATCAGGATCCACTGCAAGTACTACGACAAGTAGACGGGAGGTGAGAAAACTTGGATTTCTTGGTCGAGCCATAAGCCACACATCACGGCGCTAAATACTAAACGACGCCTCGCGTGGTGTAAGGAGCGTAAACACTGGAAATACGCTGTGTGGAGTGACGAATCACGGTACACAATGTGGCGATCCGTTGCTAGGGTGTGCGTATGGCGAATGCCCGGTGAACGTCATCTGCCTGCGTGTGTAGCGGCAACAGTAAAATTCTGAGGCGGTGGTGTTATGGTGTGGTCGTGTTTTTCATGGAGCCCCCTTGTTTTTTTGCGTGGCACTATCACAGCACAGGTCTACATTGATGTTTTAAGCACCTTATTGCTTCCCACTGTCGAAGAGCAATTCGGGGATGGCGACTGCATCTTTCAAAACGATCGAGCACCTGTTCATAACGCACGGCCTGTGGCGGAGTTGTTCCCGACAATAACATGCCTGTAATGCACTGGACTGCACGGAATCCTCACCTTGGGATGTTTTGTAAAGCCGACTTCGTGCCAGGCCTCACCGACCGACATCGATACCTCTCCTCAGTGCAGCACTCCGTGAAGAATGGGCTACCATTTCCCAAGAAACCTTCCAACACGTGATTGAACGTATGCCTGCGAGAGTGGAAGCTGTCGTCAAGGCTAAGGATGGGCCAACATCATATTGAATCCTAGCATTACAAATGGAGGGCGCCACGAACTCGTAAGTTATTTTCAGCCAGGTTTCCGGATAGTTTTGATCACATAGAAGGCGAGAAATCAGTGTCTGAAATTTATGGTAAAGGTTGTATGAATAGTGGAAATTTTTACAAGTGGGTAGAGTGGTTCAAAAATGGTCGAGACTCAGTGACTAACGAACACCGTTCTGCCGACCAGTTGCAGTTTTAATTCCGTCACTCGAAAGTCTAATTGATGACGCTATTCGTGCCGACCGCCGTGTGACTGTGGAAATGATAGTTGATAAGATTCAAGTTAGTACTGGTACAGTTCATAACATTATCAGTAACAAGCCGAAGTACCGCAAAATACGTGCATGATGGGTCCCTAAAGAGTTGACAAGGCTACACGATGAAACTAGGGTGAGAGTGTGCACAGAGCTAGAAGAACGTTATGAAAGAGAAGGTGAGCAATTTCTAAACAAAATTTTATCTTGTGATGAAACTTGGGTTCACTATTATGAGCGAGAATCAAAAAGACAAAGCATGGAGTGGAAGCACTCCAACTCACCTGTCAAGTAAAAATTCCAAACCCAAGCATCAGCAGGAAAAGCCGTGTTGACGGTGTTTTGGGATGCTGAAGGTCCACTTTTCTGTGTCTATCTCGAAGAGCAGCGTGCAGTGAACAGCCAATACAACTTGGATTTGCTTTTAAACAAGGTGAGGCCAGCCATGAGAGAGAGACATCGTGGATCTGAGAGGAGAGGTGTGATTCTCCAGCAATACAACGCACGTCCTCATATTGCTCAACTAACCCGTCAAACCATCGACAAAATGGCTGACAAGTACTGCTTCATACCCCTTACAGCCCTGATTTAGCTCCTAGTGATTTACATTTGTCTGGTGTGCTGAAGGAGGCATTGCGTGGAAAGAGATTCCAGGACAACGAAGACTCGAATAAGATTGTGGAAAATTGGTTTAAACATCAAGACAAAGAGTTCTTTGCAGCCGGAATAAAAGAGCTTCTAGCCCGTTGGAACAAGTGCGTAAATATTCAACGGGATTATGCTGAAAAGTAGAAAACGTATTGTTTTGTAAAAATGAACGCTTTTTTCTCCAGACCAATTTGCCTCTTTAATTATTTAATGGCCGTCGTATAATTTTATAAGTACATTCAGCGGAGTATGTGGATACTGTTAGTGAAATTTATTGCGAATAACAATAACAATAAATTTTAACGTTATCCATGATACGGCTGTTTTTGACGCATCGCATTGCCTGTTGTTGTGGTCTTCAGTCAAGAGACTTGTCTGATGCAGCTCTCCATGCTACTCTATCCTGTCCAAGCTTCTTCATCTCCCAGTACTTACTGCAACCTACATCCTTCTCAATCTGCTTGTGTATTCATCTCTTGGTCTCCCTCTACGATTTTTACCCTCTACGCTCCTCTCCAACACTAAATCGGTGATCCCTTGATGCCTCAGAACATGTCCTACCAACCGGTCCCTTCTTCTTGTCAAGTTGTGCCACAAACTCCTCTTCTCCCCAATCCTATTCAATACCTCCTCATTAGTCATGTGATCTACCCATATAAACTTCAGCATTCTTCTGTAGCACCACATTTCGAAAGCTTCTATTCTCTTCTTGTCCAAACTATTTATCGTCCACGTTTCACTTCCATACATGGCTACATTCCATACAAATACTTTCAGAAACGACTTCCTGACACTTAAATCTATACTCGACGTTAACAAATTTCTCTTCTTCAGACACGCTTTCCTTGCCATTGCCAGTCTACATTTTATATCCTCTCTACTTCAACCATCATCAGTTATTTTGCTCCCCAAATAGCAAAACTCCTTTACTACTTTAAGTGTATCATTTACTAATCTAAGTCCCTCAGCTTCACCCGACTTATTCTCCTCGTTTTGCTTTTATTGATGTTCATCTTACATCTTCCTTTCAAGACACTGTCCACCCCGTTCAGCTGCTCTTCCGGGTCCTTTGCTGTCTCTGATAGAATTACAATGTCATCGGCGAACCTCAAAGTTTTTATTTCTTCTCCATGGGTGTTAATACCTACTCCGAATTTTTCTTTTGTTTCCTTTACTGCTTGCTCAATATACAGATTGAATAACATCAGGCAGAGGCTACAACCCTGTCTCACTCCCTTCCCAACCACTTCTTGCCTTTCATGCCCCTCGCTTCTTATAACTGCCATCTGGTTTCTGTACAAATTGTGAATAGTCTTTCGCTCTCTGTATTTTACCCCTGCCATCTTCGGAATTTGAAAGAGAGTATTCCAGTCAACATTGTCAAAAGCTTTCTCTAGGTCTACAAATACTAGAAACGTAGGTTTGCCTTTCCTTAATCTATTTTCTAAGATAAGTCGTAGGGTCAGTATTGCCTCACGTGTTCCAACATTTCTACGGAATCCAAACTGATCTTCCCCTAGGTCGGCTTCTGCTATTTTTTCCATTCATCTGTAAAGAATTCGCGTTAGTATTTAGCATCCGTGGCTTATGAAACTGATAGTTCGGTAATTTTCACATCTGTCAACACTTGCTTTCTTTGAGAGAGGAATTATTATATTCTTCTTGAAGTCTGAGGGTATTTTCCCTGTCTCATACATCTTGATCACTAGATGGTAGAATTTTGTTTGACCTGACTCTCCCAAGGGTGTCAGCAGTTCTAATGGAATGTTGTCTACATTCTACATTCTCTTCCATTTCCATAATATTGTCCTCAAGCACATCGCCCTTGTATAGACCCTCTTTATACTCCTTCCACCTTTCTGCTTTCCCTTCTTTGCTTAGAACTGGGTTTCCATCTGAGCTCTTGATATTCATGCAAGTGGTTCTCTTTTCTCCAAAGGTGTCTTTATTTTTCCTGTAGGCAGTATCTATCGTACTCCTAGTGATATGCGCCTCTACATCCTTACATTTGTCCTCTAGCCATCCCTGCTTAGCCATATTGCACTTCCTGTCGATCTCATTTTTGAGACGTTTGTATTCTTTTTGGCGTGCTTCACTTACTGCATTTTTGTATTTTCTCCCTTCATCAATTAAATTCAATATTTCTTCTGTTACCCAAGGATTTCTACTAGCCGTCGTCTTTTTACCTGCTTGATCCTCTGCTGCCTTCACTACTTCATCCCTCAGAGCTACCCATTCGTCTTCTACTGTATTTATTTCCCCCATTCCTGTCAATTGCTCCCTTATGCTCTCCCTGAAACTCTGTACAACCTCTGGTTCTTTCAGCTTATCCAGGTCCCATCTCCCTAAATTCCCGCCTTTTTTGCAGTTTCTTCAGTTTTAATATACAGCTCACAACCAATAGATTGTGGTCAGAGTCCACATCTGCCTCTGGAAATGTCTTACAATTTAAAACCTGGTTCCTAGATCTCTGTCTTACAATTGCTTATATACCCTGAACTACAAGGGGTTCTTGGTTCTTACTCCGACAGCGATTGCTGCGTGACTGTAAGGGATATGCGCGCAGAGTGTGGTTGAAATTGGCGCAGTATCTTAGGAGGAGATGGGGAACATTGTAAGAGGTATGCGCTGCCTGCGATATGCAAGGGATAAGAGAATCGCTGACCAGAGAGCAGTGTTGACTGAGTACGAACTGTGTAACTGCAGCAGTTAGTTGTTGCTAGTCGCTAGTCTGAGGTTGTCTGCGCTTGCCTGCAGTCTGCTCTGGTCGGGAGTCCGGAGCGTGAGTATTATTGTATAAGGTAAAAAGCAGCCTCGCGCATGTCTAGTAATGTATCTGAACTGTCATCCAAATGTTTTAAAAAAAATGTCCTAATAATAATTTTTGTAATATAAAGTAATTTTTTTTTAAAAAAAAGCATTCATTTCAAAAAAATCAGTTACTTCCTTTCACAAATCACAAATGTATAGGCCAGCATTGCACGGAGCTGTGCCGGAAAAATGTTAAGTAAGAGCAGATATATTCGCCGTTTTTATTGAGGTAAGAATTTTTGCTTACAGGGCAATGACGCACCACTGCTGTCGTCCTAAATTTTACCAGGTTACTGAATTTATTTTTTTTATTATGAGGTTTAAGAATTTTTCTGTTTGGTGCTTACATTAAATGAGAAAAGAATTTTGTGGGTACATTAAATGTGAATGCATTTCTGTACGGAGATTATAAATGGGAAGCGATTTTGTTCTGAGGTTACACTGAATTAGAATCACTTTCATTATTCATATTTAAATTCATTTAATTATTTCGTGTGGGGAGGTTACAACATACATACGTACAGGGTAGCAATTACTGAACTAAAAGGAAAAAACGTAAATTAGTTACAAACTGCAACGTGCACACACTTTATTCGACAGCTAAACATCGCTACAGATACTGGGATTTAGGTTATGACATGTTCGATATGGCTGCCATCATCGGCGATGATGCGCCGCAGAATAGTGACATTCTGCATGGCTCGCTGACGTGTCGGAACGTCGATGGCGCCGATGACCTCCTGAATGGCTGTTTTCAGCTCAGCAATGGTTTTGGGGTTATTCCTGTACACCTTGTCTTTAATACAGCCCCACAAAAAGGAGTCGCACGTGTTCAGATCTGGAGATTATGGCGGCCAACGCCATGTCAGTGGCCCCTGGGTACCCCAGAGCCAGAATGCGGTCCCCAAAGTGCTCCTCCAGGACATCGAACACTGTCCTGCTTCAATGAGGTCGACACACATCTCGTCGAAATCAGCGTCACTTTGGATGTTGGGGACGAAATCCTCTTCCTAAACCTTCACGGACCGTGCGGGAGCCACCGAGCCATCGAGAAATATCGCACCGATTATTCCGTGGCCGGACACAGCACACCACACAGTTGCCCGTCGAGGGTGAAGAGACTTCTCGATCGCGAAATGCGGATTCTCAGTGCCCCGATTGCGCCAGTTTAGCTTAGTGTACCAACGCATCCAAAAGAAAGTGGGCTTCGTGGCCAAACCAAACCATCATGACCCGCGGCAACCGCGCTGCTTGAACGTTCTGACGTAAACTGTTCAGAAGTCATTTCGTATCGTTCAATAATTGTCACCCCGTACGTATATTTCTGTGAAATACAGGTTGGTCCATTGATAGTGACCGGGACAAATATCTCACGAAATAAGCGTCAAACGAAAAAACTATAAAAGAATGAAACTTGTCTAGTTTGAAGGGGGAAACCAGATGGCGCTATGGCTGGCCCGCTAGACGGCGCTGCCATAGGTCAAACGGATATCGACTGCCTTTTTTTAAATAGGATCCCCTATTTTTTATTACCTATTCGTGTAGTACGTAAAGAAATATGAATGTTTTAGTTGGACCACTTTTTTTGGTTTGTAATAGATGGTGCTGAAATAGTCACAAATGTATAAGTACGTGGTATCATGTAACATTCCGCCAGTGCGGACGGTATTTGCTTCGTGATACATTACTCGTGTTAAAATGGACCGTTTACCAATTGCGGAAAAGGTCGATATTGTGTTGATGTATGGCTATTGTGATCAAAATGCCCAACGGGCGTGTGCTATGTATGCTGCTCGGTATCCTGGACAACATCATCCAAGTGTCCGGACCGTTCGCCGGATAGTTACGTTATTTATGGAAACGGGAAGTGTTCAGCCACATGTGAAACGTCAACCACGACCTGCAACAAATGATGATTCCCGAGCAGGTGTTTCAGCTGCTGTCGCGGCTAATCCGCACTTCAGTAGCATACAAATTGCGCGAGAATCGGCAATCTCAGAAACGTTGGTGTTGAGAATGCTACATCAACATCGATTGCACCCGTACCATATTTCTATGCACCAGGAATTGTATGGCAATGACTTGGAACGTCGTGTACAGTTCCGCCACTGGGCACAAGAGAAATTACGGGACGATAATAGATTTTTTGCACGCGTTCTATTTAGCGATGAAGCGTCATTCATCAACAGCGGTAATTTAAATGGGCATAATATGCACTATGGCGCAACGGAAAATCCACGATGGCTGCGACAAGTGGAACATCAGCGACCTTGGCGGGTTAATGTATGGTGCGCCATTATGGGAGGAAGGATAATTGGCCCCCATTTTATCGATGGCAATCTAAATGGTACAGCGTATGCGGATTTCCTACGTAATGTTCTACCGATGTTACTACAAGATGTTTCACTGCATGACAGAATGGCGATGTACTTCCAACACGATGGATGTCCGGCACATAGCTCGCGTTCGGTTGAAGCGGTATTGAATAGCATATTTCATGACAGGTGGATTGGTCGTCGAAGCACCATACCGTGGCCCGCACGTTCACCGGATCTGGCGTCCCCTGACTTCTTTCTGTGGGGAAAGTGAAGGATATTTGCTATCGTGATCCACCGACAACGCCTGACAACATGCGTCAGCGCATTGTCAATGGGGGTGCGAACATTACGGAAGGCGAACTACTCGCTGATGATAGGAATGTCGTTACAGGTATTGCCAAATGCAATTAGGTTGACGAACATCATTCTGAGCAGTTATTGCATTATTTACAGGTAATCACGCCGTAACAGCATGCGTTCTCAGAAATGATAAGTTCACGAAGCTACATGTATCAGATTAGAACAACCGAAATAAAATGTTCAAGCGTACCTACGTTCTGTATTTTAATTTAAAAAACCTACCTGTTACCAACTGTTGGTCTAAAATTGTAAGCCGTACGTTTGTGACTATTAGAGCGCCATCTATCACAAAGCGAAAAAAGTGGTCCAACTAAAACATTCATATTTCTTTACGTACTACACGAATATGTAATATGAGGTGCTTTCAAGTTCTAAGGCCTCCGATTTTTTTTCTAATTAATTACTCACCCGAAATCGATGAAACTGGCGTTACTTCTCGACGTAATCGCCCTGCAGACGTACACATTTTTCACAACGCTGACGCCACGATTCCATGGCAGCGGCGAAGGCTTCTTTAGGAGTCTGTTTTGACCACTGGAAAATCGCTGAGGCAATAGCAGCACGGCTGGTGAATGTGCGGCCACGGAGAGTGTCTTTCGTTGTTGGAAAAAGCCAAAAGTCACTAGGAGCCAGGTCAGGTGAGTAGGGAGCATGAGGAATCACTTCAAAGTTGTTATCACGAAGAAACTGTTGCGTAACGTTAGCTTGATGTGCGGGTGCGTTGTCTCGGTGAAACAGCACACGGTGTGCGCAGCCCTTCCCGGACGTTTTTGTTGCCGTGCAGGAAGGAATTTGTTCTTCAAAACATTTTCGTAGGATGCACCTGTTACCGTAGTGCCCTTTGGAACGCAATTTGTAAGGATTACGCCCTCACTGTCCCAGAACATGGACACCATCATTTTTCAGCACTGGCGGTTACCCGAAATTTTTTGGTGGTGGTGAATCTGTGTGCTTCCATCGAGCTGACTTGCGCTTTGTTTCTGGATTGAAAAATGGCATCCACGTCTCATCCATTGTCACAACCGACGAAACGAAAGTCCCATTCGTGCTGTCGTTGCACTTCAACATTGCTCGGCAACGTGCCACACGGGCAGCCGTGTGGTCGTCCGTCAGCATTCGTGGCACCCACCTGGATGACACTTTTCGCATTTTCAGGTCATCATGCAGGATTGTGTGCACAGAACCCACAGAAATGCCAACTCTGGAAGCGATCTGTTCGACAGTCATTCGGCAATCCCCCAAAACAATTCTCTCCACTTTCTCGATCGTGTCGTCAGACTGGCTCGTGCGAGCCCGAGGTTGTTTCGGTTTGTTGTCACACGATGTTCTGCCTTCATTAAACTGTCGCACCCACGAACGCACATTCGACACATCCGTAACTCCATCACCACATGTCTCTTTCAACTGTCGATGAATTTCAATTGGTTTCACACCACGCAAATTCAGAAAACAAATGATTGCACGCTGTTCAAGTAAGGAAAACGTCGCCATTTTAAGTATTTAAAACAGTTCTCATTCTCGCCGCTGGCGGTAAAATTCCATCTGCCGTACGGTGCTGCCATCTCTGGGACGTATTGACAATGAACGCGGCCTCATTTTAAAACAATGCGCATGTTTCTATTTCTTTCCAGTCCGGAGAAAAAAAATCGGAGGCCTTAGAACTTGAATGCACCTCGTAAAAAGTGGGGGTTGCTATATAAAAAAACGCAGTTGATATCCGTTTGACCTATGGCAGCGGCATCTAGCGGGACAACCATAGCGCCATCTGGTTTCCCCCTTCAAACTAGACGAGTTTCGTTCTTTGCAGTTTTTTCGTTTGATGCTTATTTCGTGATTATATTTGGCCCGGTCATTATCAATGGACCAACCTGTATATGGACTCCTCGTGAATGCCTACAAAAGAACTGTAAAATTTTAGGAAAATTACTACGCGCTACGGTTTTGTCCGCTGTCTGCTTGCACCGGAACGTGAGCCGCCGCCGGCCACACGTGTTCTGCCCGCAGCTGACAGCAAAACTGGCTGGCCTCGAGAGCTCAGTGCGGCAGGAAAGCGTGACCAGAATGTAAGACGGCCGCTCCAAAAGCGGCGCTCTCAGCCTCGCGCACGCCAAACTGCGTGTTGCTCCGGCGAGATGCACCGGGACGAGCAGCTGTGCAGTATGATTACTGGACGGCCGGACGGCTTCACGGTGCTCTGTCCGCCGCATACGTTGCAGGCTGCTTTCGGGGGGAACAAAAATTTCACTTTCAGTATTTCGTACGACCACTGACGGAATGTGAAACTTAAAACGTTCCGATAATATCCTCGTTAGGACGTATCGCTTCATTTTAATGGCGTGACACAGCACGGTAAGTGCACTGGGGTAACAAAAGTCACGGGGCAGCAATACGCTGACACACAGACGGCACTGCTATGGCGTACACGAGGTGTAAGAGGGCAGTGCGTTAGCCAAGCTGTCACTTGTAATCAGGAAGTTCGTGTGTAAAGGTCTCCAACAAAGAAAATTAATACACACTGGACGCGGAATGGTATTTGCAGCAAGGAGCAGGGGACATTCCATTTCGGAAACCGTTACGTACGAGGGCTGTTCAATAAACAACGATCATCTACCACCTTATTTAATTCCAAAAGATGTTTAACTCGACTAGAACAACTAACAACTACTATACTACTGGTTATTAAAATTAAAGAGAACCACTTGTATGGAGAAAAGAGAACCACTTGCACGAATATTAGGAGCTCAGATGGAAACGCAGTTATAAGCAAAGAAGGGAAAGCAGAAAGGTGGAAGGAGTATATAGAAGGTCAATACAAGGGCGATGTACTTGAGGACAATATTATGGAAATGGAAGAGGATGTAGATGAAGATGAAATGGGAGATATGATACTGCATGATGAGTTTGACAGCGCACTGAAAGACCTGAGTCGAAACAAGGTCCCAGGAGTAGACAACATTCCATTAGAACTACTGACGGCCTTGGGAGA
Source organism: Schistocerca americana (assembly GCF_021461395.2). Lineage (NCBI taxonomy): Eukaryota > Metazoa > Arthropoda > Insecta > Orthoptera > Acrididae > Schistocerca > Schistocerca americana. The sequence continues at coordinate 22,961,473 of NC_060129.1, read as the reverse complement.
GCCAATCCTGACAAAACTCTATCATCTGGTGAGCAAGATGTGTGACACAGGCGAAATCCCCTCAGACTTCAAGAAGAATATAATAATTCCAATCCCAAAGAAAGCAGGTGTTGACAGATGTGAAAATTACCGAACTATCAGGTTAATAAGTCACAGCTGCAAAATACTAACGCGAATTCATTACAGACGAATGGAAAAACTAGTAGAAGCCGACCTAGGGGAAGATCAGTTTGGATTCCGTAGAAATATGAGGCAATACTGACCCTGCGACTTATCTTAGAAACTAGATTAAGGAAAGGCAACCTACGTGTCTAGTATTTGTAGACTTAGAGAAAGCTTTTGACAATGTTGACTGGAATACTCTGTTTCAAATTCTGAAGGTGCCAGGGGTAAAATATAGGGAGCGAAAGGCTATTTACAATTTGTATAGAAACCAAATGGCAGTTATAAGAGTTGAGGGGCATGAAAGGGAAGCAGTGGTTGGGAAGGGAGTAGGACAAGGTTGTAGCCTCTCCCCGATGTTATTCAATCTGTATATTGAGCAAGCAGTGAAGGAAACAAAAGAAAAATTCGAGGTAGGTATTAAAATCCATGGAGCAGGAACAAAAACTTTGAGGTTCGCCGATGACATTGTAATTCTGTCAGAGACAGCAAAGGACTTGGAAGAGCAGTTGAAGGGAATCGATAGTGTCTTGAAAGGTGGCTATAAGGAAATGAGACACTTAAAGTAGTAAAGGAGTTTTGCTACTTGGGGAGCAAAATAACTTATGATGCTCGAAGTAGAGAGAATATAAAATGTAGACTGGCAATGGCAAGGAAAGCGTTTCTGAAGAAGAGAAATTTGTTAACATCGAGTATAGATTTAAATGTCAGGAAGTCGTTTCTGAAAGTATTTGTATGGAGTGTAGCCATGTATGGAAGTGAAACGTGGACGATAAATAGTTTAGACATAAAGAGAATAGAAGTTTTCTAAATGTGGTGCTACAGAAGAATGTTGGAGATTAGATGGGTAGATCACATAACTAATGAGGTGGTATTGAATAGGATTAGGGAGAAGAGGAGTTTGTGGCACAACTTGACCAGAAGAAGGGATCGGTTGGTAGGACATGTTCTGAGGCATCAAGGGATCACCAATTTAGTACTGGAGGGCGGCGTGGAGGGTAAAAATCGTAGAGGGAGACCAAGAGATGAATGCACTAAGCAGATTCAGAAGGATGTAGGTTGCAGTAGGTACTGGGAGATGAAGAAACTTGCACAGGGTAGAGTAGCATGGAGAGCTGCATCAAACCAGTCTGTGGACTGAAGACCACAACAACTACTGGTGCTCATTATGCACAATACCCACAACCAATAGCACCACTGAAAACTAACTACGACGCCTGTTGAATACAGAATGATCATAATTTATTTTTCACAGCGTACTTTTAGTCATCCTCACAATTTTCTACATCTACATCTACATCTACATGACTACTATGCAAGTCACATTTATGTGCCTGGCAGAGGGTTCATCGAACCACAATCATACTACAATTCCACTCCCGAACTGCGCGCGGGAAAAACGAACACCTGAACCTTTCTGTTCGAGCTCTGATTTCTCTTATTTTATTTTGGTGATCATTCCTACCTCTGTAGGTTGGGCTCGACAAAATATTTTCGCATTCGGAAGAGAAAGTTGGTGACTGAAATTTCGTAAATAGATCTCGCCGTGACAAAAAACGTCTTTGCTTTAACGACTTCCATCCCAACTCGCGTATCATATCTGCCACACTCTCCCCTATTACGTGATAATACAAAACGAGCTGCCCTTTTTTGCACCCTTTCGATGTCCTCCGCCAATCTCACCTGGTAAGGCTCCCACACCGGGCAGCAATATTCTAACAGAGGACGAACGAGTGTAGTGTAAGCTGTCTCTTTAGTGGACTTGTTGCATCTTCCAAGTGTCCTGCCAATGAAACGCAACCTTTGGCTCGCCTTCCCCACAATATTATCTGTGTGGTCTTTCCACTGAAGTTGTCCGTAATTTTAACACCCAGGTACTTAGTTGAATTGCCAGCCTCGAGAATTGTACTATTTATCGAGTAATCGAATTCCAACGCATTTCTTTTGGAACTCGTGTGGGTCACCTCACACTTTTCGTTATTTAGCGTCAACTGCCACCTGCCACACCGTACAGCAATCTTTTCTAAATCGCTTTGCAACTGATACTGGTCTTCGGATGACCTTACTAGACGGTAAATTACAGCATCATCTGCGAACAACCTAAGAGAACTGCTCAGATTGTCACCCAGGTCATTTATATAGATCAGGAACAGCAGAGGTCCCAGGACGCTTCCCTGGGGAACAACTGAATCACTTCAGTTTTACTCGACGATTTGCCGTCTATTACTACGAACTGCGACCTTCCTGACAGGAAATCACGAATCCAGTCGCACAACTGAGACGATACCCCATAGGCCCGCAGCTTGTTTAGAAGTCGCTTGTGAGGAACGATGTCAAAAGCTTTCCGGAAATCTAGAAATACGGAATCAACTTGAGATCCCCTGTCGATAGCGGCCATTACTTCGTGCGAATAAAGAGCTAGTAGCTGCTTTGCACAAGAACGATGTTTTCTGAAACCGTGCTGATTAGGTATCAATAGATCGTTCCCTTCGAGGTGATCCATAATGTTTGAATACAATATATGCTCCAAACCCCTCCGCCACACACCGTTGGGTGGCTTGCGGAGTATAAATATAGATGTAGATGTAAATGTGGGTGGTACCCAATGAAATGTTCAGTATTTCAGAAAGTGATCTTAAGATAATTCGTTGATGCTCTCTCGCAATGGCGGCAGCAGTGTTGATGTTTTCTTCCGTAAGAGCAGTAACTGGAGCACCGGATCCACCTTCCTCTGAAATTGATTGTCTGCGCTCTTTAAACATTTTAAACGACCTTCCATGTTTGCTGTAGGGAAGAACAGACTCTCCATAGGCCTCCCGTAACATTGTACAGGCGTGAGCTGAAGATTTGTTGAGACGAAAGCAGAATTTCAGAGCCGCATATTGTTCCTTGCGTCTTAGCTCCATTGCAGCGGTAGGCGGCACTGAACACGTCTGACCTCGCCTGCCTCTCACAGGAGGGAACCAGGGGTCCCGACAGCGAAACTACTACGGCGTCTTTATCGCACATTAAGCTAACAGAGGCCGGCCAGGGTGGCCGAACGGATCTAGTCACTATAGTATGGAACCGCGCGACGGATACGGTCGCAGATTCGAATCCTGCCTCGGGCATGGATGTGTGTGATGTCCTTAGGTTAGTTAGGTTTGTGTAGTTCTAAGTTCTAGGGGACTGATGACCTCAGAAGTTAAGTCCCATAGTGCTCAGAGCCATTTGAACCATTTTTGAAGCTAACAGAAGATCATAAAATTACATTTTAGCCCGAGAAATTATAGCCATAAAAAATATGATTATTGTTTATTGAACAGCTGTCGTAATTCAGTACTGTGGGACCCACAGTTTCAAGAGTGTAGCGAGTATACCGAATTTCAGGCATCGCCCCTCACCGCGGACAACGCAATGGCCGACGCCCTAGTCTTAATTACCGAGAACGGCGAGATACGCACGGAGTTGTCAGTGCTGACAGACAAGCAGTATTGCGTGAAATACTGCAGAAATCAATGCGGGACGTGCGACGAACGTGTACATTAGGGCAGCGCGGCGAAATCTGGCGTTAGTGTGCTGCGGCAGCAGGGTGCCTATTCTGTACCTTTCCGCCATTTTGTCGATCGTTTCGGTACTCAAGAGCACCGAACGGTCTAGTATTCGAATTAGAGTCCCTGCATTATTCAGTACGCATTTCGGTAGCGATACCGTTCGGGTCTAGGGAACCGAAGCGCTGTTGTCGGTTCACGTCACGCAAGCCAATCAAAAGCGAGCGGCCGCAGATCCGCGCATGCGCACTGGAGCGCACACAGCGCCAGGAACACAAAGCGGCTAGCAGAAGACACAGGCGCGCTATTCTTCCAAGTACCGAAAATTTCGTTTACGTTGCCACAACGCATGACGCCGCATTCCATCGAGCTGACGTGTCCGCCTCCATCGCCCTTGCCTCCTCCTTAACAGTATCACGAGCAGTATATCCGTTTCCATGATTCTCAGCTGAAATGCATAAAAATTTTTACAGTTTCTCTGACCGCATGTTTCCATGCATGCATAATAACGACAGCGTATTTGACTGTGTTCTGCAGATTGTCGTAAATGCCGCATTAGCCCCCCCCCCCCCCCATGAACCATGGACCTTGCCGTTGGTGGGGAGGCTTGCGTGCCTCAGCGATACAGATAGCCGTACCATAGGTGCAACCACAACGGACGGGTATCTGTTGAGAGGCCAGACAAACGTGTGGTTCCTGAAGAGGGGCAGCAGCCTTTTCAGCAGTTGCAGGGGCAACAGTCTCGATGATTGACTGATCCTGCCTTGTAACACTAACCAAAATGGCCTTGCTGTTCTGGTACTGCCAACGGCTGAAAGCAAGGGGAAACTACAGCCGTAATTTTTCCCGAGGACATGCAGCTTTACTGTATGATTACATGATGATGGCGTCCTCTTGGGTAAAATATTCCGGAGGTAAAATAGTCCCCCATTCGGATCTCCGGGCGGGGACTACTCAAGAGGATGTCGTTATCAGGAGAAAGAAAACTGGCGTTCTACGGATCGGAACGTGGAATGTCAGATCCCTTAACCGGGCAGGTAGGTTAGAAAATTTAAAAAGCGAAATGGATCGTTTAATGTTAGATATAGTGGGAATTAGTGAAGTTCGGTGGCAGGAGGAACAAGACTTCTGGTCAGGTGACTACAGGGTTATAAACACAAAATCAAATAGGGGTAATGCAGGAGTAGGTTTAATAATGAATAGGAAAATAGGAATGCGGGTAAGCTACTACAAACAGCATAGTGAACGCATTATTGTGGCCAAGATAGATACGAAGCCCACACCTACTACAGTAGTACAAGTTTATATGCCAACTAGCTCTGCAGATGACGAAGAAATTGAAGAAATGTATGATGAAATAAAAGAAATTATTCAGATTGTGAAGGGAGACGAAAATTTAATAGTCATGGGTGACTGGAATTCGAGTGTAGGGAAAGGGAGAGAAGGAAACATAGTAGGTGAATATGGATTGAGGGACAGAAATGAAAGAGGAAGCCGCCTGGTAGAATTTTGCACAGAGCACAACATAATCATAACTAACACTTGGTTTAAGAATCATGAAAGAAGGTTGTATACATGGAAGAACCCTGGAGATACTAAAAGGTATCAGATAGATTATATAATGGTAAGACAGAGATTTAGGAACCAGGTTTTAAATTGTAAGACATTTTCATGAACGAAAATCGTTCGTATATGGTGCTACGGTCTAAAAATATTGCGGCGGAGACCTTTCATCTGTGTCTACTGTTGTTGAGGATTCGATCGCAGATAAACACTTGTGACCAGCAAGATCATGAAGATGACTGCTGCTAGTTACATTCCAAGTAATTCAAGTTGTGCTCTTAGATTCCTGTCTAGCCGCATACTCGGAAATCGCTACATGTTCGGAAAAAATGGTGAATTATTTCTGACAAGAAAAAATATAAAGGTCTCTGTCGGTTGTTTCACTCACAGTAATTTCATCTCCAACAATTTCATATTTGGTATTTTAAATGCACAGAAATCACGAAATCATTACTGCACAAGTGCGCTATTACACGTAAGTAATAACGAATATTGCAGAAAAATCTTAACTTACACGAATAACAATGTCTCAGAATGTGTTGCATATATGAAGAGGAAAAAAAAAATATTTATATACCCATCCGTGCGCGAACCTGCGTCCTTTCGCATCGCATCTCCGACGCGCCAACCACTTGGCCACGCCAACCATCAAACACAACGTACTCAAATCTCTTACTATTGCGTCGAGGAACGTAGTCTGATTTCGTTTCCAAACGGTGCTGCGAAAGGCATAAGTGCGTGATAGTTTCGAAGTTTTCCAATATCATGCTTCACATAATTGCTTTCCATTGTTGCTTGAATGTTGTAAACACGTTTCAATAGTTACTAACTAAACCATTTGTGGGAAAAAGTGCACAAAGTCACTAGTAACGTCAATTCACACTCATGTAATATACGTAAGCAGAGCCGATGTTTTGATATTTAATGATCTTTAAACACTTATTTGCATAAAAATAACACGTATTTTGAGAGAATATTGACCGAAAACTTTTTTTGTGACGTATTCACAGTAACAACCTAAACTAACCATGTTTCTAACAATGCAAAATAGTCTATTATGAACTCACTTTCCAACTGGATGCGTCCTCTGGTGATTCTTTAGTAACACAATCACTAAATCCAAAGCTAAAACCGCTAAATATGTTTAAAATAACAAATTATAGGTGTACATAAATCACAGGTCGACAGGGCCAGACCGAAATCCAAAACCTCTCGGTCCAATTGTCGTAAAATCGGCGGGAGGACTGCTCGGTAACAAGTCTCAGAAGCTTAACTGAATAGGGTATTTCGATAAAGAACCGAGAATGACGTCACTACCGAGGCTAACCTACTACACCGATCGATATGAACGATACAGAATGGGGCCCCTGGAGAGGTCTAGCAAAAGGGTAGATTATGAGGAAGTCACCCAGAACTGCGGGTCAAGGGAGACTTGTCGTACGGGATGAGAAGGAAAGACTGAGTCTTTAATAGATGCGGTTCATCATGGCAAGAGAGGACAGTTTGGAGAGTTAAAAATCGTGAGAGTCGTAAAAAAAAAGCATAGGGTGGGAAATATAGAAAAACCGAAGAAAAGCAGCGAAAAAGGTCGGAAAAATTAGAAAAATTCGTACGGAAATGGTTAATAAGAGACAATGAGTGGGAGATCTATATCGCTGCGAAAATAATATCGGCACTTTGTCCCGACGTCTTTTCTAATACCGATTTTCGTGCCAGTAGACGGGTCCATTTTCACTTTCAATTTTATTTGTATATAACAATTCCATTGTTATTCACGAATTTGCATTCAACAATTTACGGTTCATTATACTGCATGGCCGTATCCCGATCGTCTTTCACCGATTTCTTCGGAAATTTGAGAGCTATTTGCTTTTCCACTATCGGCTTATCTTGTTTATACGTAATTCTCTCACGTTTTTGCGCGTTTGTTTTTTCGGCAAAAGGCTCTAATCGACTTTGTCAAGTCAAGTAGTTGTAAGGTGTCAGGCAAATCCAACACCTTCCATGAAAACTCTGACATAATAGCAAATCCGGCAGTATGTCACATAGCTCCTAATAAATCGTGACATTAAATTAACCAAAGTAATACGAGTAATGAGTGAGCAAATGGAATACTACAGACTAACGCAAGAATGCCTAAATGCATGTCATACCTTCCCACCGTGAAACAGACGCAGTTCCGAGGGGAGAAACGAGAACAGAGGCGGAGAACAGAATCGTGTAGGCTAGGAGGCCCTACGATAAGGGACGGACACCCACGTCGCCAGCCAACCACCAGGACCACCCCCGAGCCCATGTTAAAAGATAGAGCCCTCCAGAAGAACAGTATAGATCTTACGATAACATTAAAACGGCCACACCAGCTGCAAGTTTTAGCGTGAGACTTTTTCGCGTCTCTGTTACGTTGCAAACGTTAAAAACATTGTCCCACCACTAAAAGTATTGGATAGACAGAATTTTGTAGGCGGAGCTTAAGGTTTACATTGAGACCCTGACTGGTCAGATGAAAACACAGCCAGATAGTTTTTTGTAAGCCAACTTCTTTAAATTGTAGTAAGGAGAAGATAGAGAGAGTTGCTTCCGAGACGGCGAGGTGAGTGGAGCTGTGCCGTCCGCCGCCCCCTGACGAACACCGACAAGGTAATGAACGCACATGATGTCGCATGAGAGCGCATAAAGCTTCACTCAGAACTGCTGAAGTCTCATCTGTTACACCCCCGTTTTGCGTAATACTAGTGTCGATCGTCAATTAAAGCTCATGGTATTCACATTTGCTACATGAAGTAAAAATCTGAAAAGCGATGATTTTTCTATTATATAATTATTGAGAAGCCACATCAGCCACTGTAATTTACGACAAGTTAAATAAGTAAAGTTAATTGAGGGTCACTATAGACCATTTTGATAGCTTTCTCTTTCATGAAACTTAACTTAAACCTAGATTATAGATGTGATATGGCATAGGTCATCCTTCGATCCATTGTAGAACTTGGAAACCCATTCAGGGAATATTCGTTCACATTTTTGTTGAACGCAGTCGGTTTTTACCATCCTGTATTAAAACATTTCCTTTTATCAATACTGCAATTTATAAACGATGTTTTGTGAGTAGAATAAAATTTCCAGTGGTAAACTTAACTGCTTTTTCGACGTTATTTTACCAGCTAACTAGAAATAGGAAAGCCTTGAACCCCTTCCCCTAAATTTAGTTAGTATTAAGATTCTTTTACAGGGAGTGCAGTGGAGCTGACGCTGAAATCATTAAGTATTTCGTTATATCATCGCTAGTCTCACTGAACTCTTCTGAACTCTACATGTCACGTGTGGTCTGGCGTCTCCTTACCAGCAACAGGTCCCAGGTTCGAACTAGTCAATTCCCTAAAAAACACGCTCAGAGCGTAGGGAGACACGACATAGAACAAACATACACCACGCAGAATGTTAGATGGTTTACTTCTATAACTTTCGCTTTCTGTTTATCCAGACTCTAAAATTTGGTTAGTTTTCACGACTTCCCAGATCGGTTTTTACCTTATTTCTTTTTCCTGATCAATGGAGATCACCCACTCGTATTAACGATTTCCGTTGCTTTTCTTTCGTTTTTCATGTTTTCCACCCTGTGCGCCAGACGACCGACGCGAGTGCCTCCGCCGACAGCTCGACACCGCCTGCAGCGCCTCTGCTGGACTCGCGACAGTAGCGGCTGGACCCTAGGCGACTGGAAGACCGCGACCCGGCCCGACTTCAGCTGGTATGAGCCGGGGGTAGCGTTCGAGCGTGGCGCACACACCCCACGAAACCGTGCCACTGCCCGAGCTCTTACTGGCCCCATAATGGCGTGGGCTGTCTTCACGTGCAATGCTCTAGCTCCTCTGTTCCAAGTGGAGCAGGTGCTTCAGGGGGGCCATTTGCAGACCATTCGTGGACCTCAAGTCGCAAACAGCAATGCAATTTTTTTTTTGGCTGGGAATGCGCCACGTCACTGGACTACAGCTGAAGACCTAACATCCTAAACATGCTAAGGACCAAAAGTAGTGTTTTGCGATGTAACAAAAAAACAATATCGTACGACATACGAAATTAGCATCCAGGTTTTTCTACACTACTGGCCATTAAAATTGCTACACCAAGAAGAAATGCAGATGATAAACGGGTATTCATTCGACAAATATATTATACTACAACTGACATGTGATTACATTTTCACGCAATTTGGGTGCATAGATCCTGAGAAATCAGTACCCAGAACAACCACCTCTGGCCGTAATAACGGCCTCGGTACGCCTGCGCATTGAGTCAAACAGAGCTCGGATGGCGTATACAGGTACAGCTGCCCATGCAGCTTCGACACGATATCACAGTTCATCGAGAGTAGTGACTGGCGTATTGTGACGAGCCAGTTGCTCGGCCACTATTGACCAGACGCTTTCAATTCGTGAGACATATGGAGAATATGCTGGCCAGGGCAGCACTCGAAAATTTTCTGTATCCAGAAAGGCCCGTACAGGACCTGCAACATGCGGTCGTCCATTATCCTTCTGAAATGTAGGGTTCCGCAGGGATCGAATGGAGGGTAGAGCCACGGGTCGTAACACATCTGAAATGTAACGTCCACTGTTCAAAGTGCCGTCAATCTGAACAACAGGTGACCCAGACGTGTAACCAATGGCACCCCATACCATCACGCCGGGTGATACGCCAGTATGGCGATGACGAATACACGCTTCCAATGTGCGTTCACCGCGATGTCGCCAAACAAGGTTGCGACCATCACGATGCTGTAAACAGAAGCTGGATCCATCCCAAAAAATGACGTTTTGCCATTCGTGCACTCAGGTTCGTCGTCGAGTACACCACTGCAAGCGCTCCTGTCTGTGATGCAGCGTCAAGGGTAACCGCAGCCACGGTCTCCGAGCTGATAGTCCGTGTTGCTGCAAACGTCGTCGAACTGTTCGTGCAGATGGTTGTTGTCCTACAAACGTCCCCAACTGTTGACTCAGGCATCGAGACGTGGCTGCCATGCGGATAAGATGCCTGTCATCTCGACTGCTAGTGATACGAGGCCGTTGGGATCCAGCACGGCGTTCCGTATTACCCTCCTGAACCCACCGATTCCATATTCTGCTAGCAGTCATTGGATCTCGACCGACGCGAGCAGCAATGTCGCGACACGAGAAACCGCAATCGTGATAGGCTACAATCCGACCTTTATCAAACTGGAAAACGTGATGGTACGCATTTCCCCTCCTTACACGAGGCATCACAACGTTTCACCAGGCAATGCTGGTCAACTGCTGTTTGTGTATGAGAAATCGGTTGGAAACTTTCCTCATGTCAGCACGTTGCAGGTGCCGCCACCGGCGCCAACCTTGTGTGAATGCTCTGAAGAGCTAATCATTTGCATATCTCAGCATCTTCTTCCTGTCGGTTAAATTTCGCGTCTGTAACACGTCATCTTCGTGGTGTAGCAATTTTAATGGCCAGTTGTGTAGCTTACAATGCGTTAGTTCGTCCACTCTTAGAGTACTGTTCGTCCATATGGGACCTTTACCAGTTGCGTCTGGTTCAAGAAGAACGCCGTGCGAGGTGGCCAAGCGGCTCCCACCGTCGGACGTTCCAGTCCTCCATCGGGCTTGTGTGTGCGTATCGTCCTTAGCGTAAGTTGCTTTAAGTTAGATTAAACAGTGTGTAAGCTTAACGACCGAGGACCTCAGCAGTTTGGTCCCGTAAGACCTTACCACAAATTTCCAAAGAAGAGCGGCAAGGTTCGTGACGGGTACATTTAGCCGCCGCAACAGCGTTACAAATCTCGTAGAAAGTTCGAAGTGGGAAATACTTGCAGGTAGACGCCGCGCTAAACGGAAGGGGCTGCTCACTAAATTCCAAAATCCGATCTTCGCCGAGGATGTAGAGCATATATTATTAGACTACCACCTACTTGCAATGATCACCATTCAAAGATAAGGGAAATCAGAGCTCGTTCTGAGGCGTTCAGACAGTCGTTTTTCCCTCGTGCGATTCGCGAGTGAAACAGAGGGAAGGGAGGGGGGGGGGGGGGGAATATGACTTTGGCGCGAATAGTGCCCTTCGCCACACACCGCTTGATGGCTAGCGGGGTATATATGTAGATGTAGATGTAAGTTCGAGATTGGACGTGGTGGGAGAGAATGCCTTGAAACTGAGAAAGACGCCATTCCCGACACTTCACTGAGTTTGCAACATTTGCATCCTTTCCGCTGCTGTCACAATACGGCATGTTGGCGTTCTGAGTTTTTTCCCCCCATCGGCGCAGTTCAAGACATACGACGTCGTAAAGGTCGAGATGCTTGGTAGACTAGCTTTCACTTACAATAGGGCAGTCAGCGACACCCAACAAACTCCGCGCATAGTTTCAAACCTTTAGAAAATTCCTCCTAGCGTACATGCTTAAAATCAAATATTTACCGCATTAAATCATTTGTAAAGTAACCAAACATTTGGTGCTGTTTTGTAAATGGGAGTTCGAGCCTTTGAAGAATGGGGGTTTATTAGTCTTTTACAAAAGCATGCCTAGCAGAGTCTCAATGATTTGACGAAATCAATGGCTCATATGTATCTTTGTTTTGTTAAAACTGTTATTTTCGAATTCTGTCACGTGCAAAACCTTCATGTATTTAAGTGCTAGGTACGTCATCTGCAGTCCGAGATCTACATTCCGTTTAAAGTTTTTAAGTCTTTACACAGGCAACTACATGTTTGTTTAGTAATACTTGCCTGGATGAGGTGAAAGAATTTTATAAAGGTGAAATAATTGACGTTTGTTTACGTAGATTTCATGGAGTACATGTAAAGATTAACCTACTGTTTAACATTAGGTTTTGCCGGCCGGTGTGACCGAGCGGTTCTAGGCGCTTCAGTCTGGAACCGCGCTAATCCCGCCTCGGGCATGGATGTGTGTGATGTCCTTAGGTTAGTTAGGTTTAAGTAGTTCTAAGTTCTAGGGGACTGATGACCTCAGATGTTAAGTCCCATAGTGCTCAGAGCCAATTGAACCACTTTTGAACATTAAGTTTTTATAATGATTTCTATGGCAGAGGGTTCATCGAACTACCTTCACAATTCTCTATTATTCCAATCTCGTATAGCGCGCGGAAAGAACGAACACGTGTATCTTTCCGTGCGAGCCCTGATTTCCCTAATTTCCAAAAAATGTTCAAATGTGTTGAATTCCTAAGGGCCATTCCTGCTGAGGTCATCGGTCCCTGGAGTTACACACTACTTAAACTAACTTATGGTAAGAACAACACACACACCCATGCCCGAGGGCACGCAGTCCGTGACATGGCGCCTCAAACCGCGCGGCCACTCCGTGCTTCTCCTTATTTTATCGTGGTGATCGTTTCGTCGGTGTCAACAAAATATTTTTGCATTCGAACGAGAAATCTGGTGATTGGAACTGCGTGAGAAGAGTCCGTCGCAACGAAACACGCCTTTCTTTTAATGATGTCCAGCCTGAATCCTGTATCATTTCTGTGGCACTATGTCCCATACAAAACGTGCTGCCCTTCTTTGAACTTTTTCGATGTACTCCGTCAATCCCATCTGGTAAGGATCCCACATCGCGCAGCAGTATTCTAAACGAGGACGTATATGTTTGGGGATAGCAACTTCGTTTTTCTGTTTAGATGTGAAACTATACCAAAGATGTTCGCCAAAGATAGTCCAGTGCTCTATAGTCCAGTGCTCTGCCATTAGCAAGAAACTTATCATCGAGATATTTTTGTATCATACGACGAAAATACTTCGTAAAGACCTTTGAACAACTCCTCAGTATTTTGTAGAGTTGTAGCATTTATACCTCTGATCTTCTCTTCAGTACTGCTCTCTTTATGCATGTCATTAGTATCGTTGCCTTCCAGTGCTGAGTGCCATACTGGAATTTATGGCATCCTCTACGTATCGGACGTGCCCATTATTTACGCAATGACAGATGTGCAGTTGTGGCTTCAACTGTTTTAACCCTGTAAGCATTCATGTATATTTTGCACTTATTTCGAAAAGAATTTGTAACATCTCCTGTACACAACATGTACGACGGTAATCCCAAATGTAAGGTCTCCTATTTTTTTATAAGTACATAGACCTGTTTATTTCTACAATGGCTTACACCAGTTTACGGCCTGAACATTCAGCTATATTTCTACATAATCACGTCGACGCATTTTTGTAGACGCTGTGGCAGTTTTTGTGTGCCCATGTCATACCAGCTCACCACCATGCTGTTCTACATCTACATCTACATTTATACTCCGCAAGCCACCCAACGGTGTGTGGCGGAGGGCACTTTACGTGCCTCTGTCATTACCTCCCTTTCCTGTTCCAGTCGCGTACGGTTCGCGGGAAGAACGACTGCCGGAAAGCCTCCGTGCGCGCTCCAATCTCTCTAATTTTACATTGGTGATCTCCTCGGGAGGTATAAGTAGGGGGAAGCAATATATTCGATACCTCATCCAGAAACGGACCCTCTCGAAACCTGGACAGCAAGCTACACCGCGATGCAGAGCGCCTCTCTTGCAGAGTCCGCCACTCGAGTTTACTAAACATCTCCGTAACGCTATCACGCTTAACAAATAATCCTGTGACGAAACGCGCCGCTCTTCTTTGGATCTTCTCTATCTCCTCTGTCAACCCGACTTGGTACGGATCCCACACTGATGAGCAATACTCAGGTATAGGTCGAACGAATGTTCTGTAAGCCACCTCCTTTTTTGATGGACTACATTTTCTAAGGACTCTCCCAATGAATCTCAACCTGACACCCGCCTTACCAACAATTAATTTTACAAGATCATTCCAATTCAAATCGTTCCGCACGCATACTCCCAGATATTTTACAGAAGTAACTGCTACCAGTGTTTGTTCCGCTATCATATAATCATGCAATAAACGATCCTTCTTTCTGTGTATTCGCAATACATTACATTTGTCTATGTTAAGGGTCAGTTGCCACTCCCTGCACAAAGTGCCTATCCGCTGCAGATCTTCCTGCATTTCGCTGCAATTTCCTAATGCTGCAACTTCTCTGTATACTACAGCATCATCCGCGAAAAGCCGCATGGCACTTCCGACACTATCTACTACGTCATTTATATATATTGTGAAAAGCAATGGTCCCATAACACTCCCCTGTGGCACGCCAGAGGTTACTTTAGCGTCTGTAGATGTCTCTCCATTGAGAACAACACGCTGTGTTCTGTTTGCTAAAAACTCTTCAATCCAGCCACACAGCTGGTCTGATATTCCGTAGGCTCTTACTTTGTTTATCAGGCGACAGTGCGGCACTGTATCGAACGCCTTCCGGAAGTCAAGAAAAATAGCATCTATCTGGGAGCCTGTATCTAATATTTTCTGGGTCTCACGAACAAATAAAGCGAGTTGGGTCTCACACGATCGCTGTTTCCGGAATCCATGTTGATTCCTACAGAGTAGATTCTGGGTTTCCAGAAATGACATGATACTCGAGCAAAAAACATGTTCTAAAATTCTACAACAGATCGACGTCAGAGATATAGGTCTATAGTTTTGCGCATCTGCTCGACGACCCTTCTTGAAGATTGGGACTATCAGTGCTCTTTTCCAATCATTTGGGACCTTCCGTTCCTCTAGAGACTTGCGGTACACGGCTGTTAGAAAAGGGGGGCAAGTTCTTTCGCGTACTCTGTGTAGAATCGAATTGGTATCCCGTCAGGTCCAGTGGACTTTCCTCTGTTTTAATGATTCCAGTTGCTTTTCTATTCCTTGAACACTTATTTCGATGCAGCCATTTTTTCGTTTGTGCGAGGATTTAGAGAAGGAACTGCAGTGCGGTCTTCCTCTGTGAAACAGCTTTGGAAAAAGGTGTTTAGTATTTCAGATTTACGCCTGTCATCCTCTGTTTCCCTGCCATCATCATCCCGGAGTGTTTGGATATGCTGTTTCGAGCCACTTACTGATTTAACGTAAGACCAGAACTTCCTAGGATTTTCTGTCAAGTCGGTACATAGAATTTTACTTTCGAATTCACTGAACGCTTCACGCATAGCCTTCCTTACGCTAACTTTGACATCGTTTAGCTTCTGTTTGTCTGAGAGGTTTTCGCTGCGTTTAAACTTGCAGTGAAGCTCTCTTTACTTTCGCAAAGAAAGTTTCAGAAAGTTATGAAACTCTTCTTTCACCTCGTCGTCGGAGCTGGATAGCTGGGACCACAGTTAACGCTGACACGTACTGTGAGACTCTGAAAAAAACTCAAACGGGCAATTCAGAACCGGAGAAGCGGAATGTTGAGCAAGGGCGAACACATTCTCCGTGACAGCGCTCGCCCACACATCGCTCGGCAAACTCTTGCTCTCCTGCAACAGTGGAACATAATCACCCACCCAACCTATAGTCCTGACTTCGCGTCCAGCGACTATCACCTGTTCCCTAGGTTAAAAGAACATTTGGCCGGAAAGCGATTCAGCTCTGACGACGGGGTGAAAGAAGAGGTGCATAACTCTCTCAACAGCATGGCGAGGAACTGGTATGACTTGGGCATGTTACCGTGCGAGGTGCCGGGGCTAGCAGTGTATTTAACACTAAATTCTTCTCGAATCTTCGTATGGAAATGATGCTCTAAGCCCCCCCTTTCTAAAATGGCTTACAACAGTTTACGACTTTTGCTGTTACACATGGATTAAGAAGAAACGCGAACTGATTGTAATCGACCCTGCAAGTGGAGTAGAAAAGAGTTTGGCACCTGCAATAATTTAATTGGATAGAAATTAATTACATAAAGGAAAGTTTCGTTAACGTAGTGAGAAATGAAAGGGTTGCTCTACCGATTAACAGAATGAAAGTTCCATCCAAAATAACAATTTGATTTATTATGACTAAATTCAAAATAATATACAAAACACACGAAACATTTACAATACATCAAATTGGATACTCAAATAAATGCTGTGAAGGTGAAGTTGTCCATAAACTAGACTGTGACATTTATGACCAAGTGGTATGTGGAGCAACTCAAATCTTAAGAGAAACACACAGCCAACCCAACATTAATTGCTGCTACAGTAGTGATAACTCAGACAATGAACACCCAAGACAGAACCACCATAGAAAAGACGGGAACAGGCGCGCTCTGCTGAGCTCTGATTATCACAGAGCAAAACTCCCTAATCTGACGATGCTGCGGACATACGTTACCAAGCTGTCTTCTTAACTGCAAGGACACGATCTGGCGCACCGGAGGCGATGGCTGGTCGCTTCGACGTCCCGTCGTGGTGATGATAATGTCGCGAGTATAGCCCGAAACAAATTATCCTGATCCGGTTGTTCCAGACTAAAGACTTCCTAGCAATACAAATGCGCCTCTGAGGGAGACGAAGAATGCTCGTCACAATCACTGACGGTACAGTGAGTGATTTTAACAAGAGAAGTCACACTGTAACTCCGATACAGTCAACTTTAGCCAAAACTGCTCAAGACAGACAACATAGGCAGCTTGTACGCAGAACGCTCAATTGCCAACTGTCTCGGAAAGTTACGTTGAAGTCGAAACTTCAGCAACTTCGTCAAGCAGTTACAATTAAATAAAAGTATATTAGACAGCCAACAGAAGGCAGGCTGTCCAGAGCAGCGAGAGCCCAGTCTTGTAACCTACTCCGGCCGAAAGGCGAGAGCCGACTCTCCCACAAGAGCACCCGTACAAGCCGAACACAGAACATTCCCGCCCCCACGACAGTGGCCGTGGTTAAACGTTCCAATCAGCAACTCGAAAACCGGCGGAAAATTCCACTCTATTGCCGAAGCACCACTATTCCACCAATGGAGATTCTTGGCGCCAATTTCTGCGCTGATTTTGCTACGTCACGGAGCTATGCCCTGAGCAAGCCAATCACAGTTACTATTTTGCAGAAAGCGCGGGAATTTTCCCGCCACAACTGCCTGGGTACACAAGTCATTCCCACGCCTCGCTGGTAGCCCGCCAGAAAGTGTTTTCGCTAAGTTTCTGCGAAGTAATGGAACCTCTAGCCCAGCCGCTACTTCAGGCCCCTGCGGGCGTGTCTCTTGACAATGTCGGCGTCTGGAAAGCATCCACTCGACTTCCTCACACCCGTCGGCTTAACCCTCTCAAGATCAGCAGAGCCCGCCTGTCACCGGACCACCTGGGTGACGAGAGACGCTGCGTGGGAAGTCTGCGTGTGATGGAATAGCAACTTTTCACCGCATGCAATTAGAGAGGAAAATCGAATTACTCAGAGTAAGATAGAAATATGAGAGGGGGCTCATGCCACCTCTCAACCGTGAATGACCGAAATTGGAGAATGTCGACTTACACCGGTGAATGTCAACAGACACCAAATACATCGGTGAAACATAGAATATTTGATTATATTGTTGTACATTCGGCTCCTCTTCGGTGTGTGTCGACAATCGCAGATACGCTCTGGTGGAGGTCCGAAACAGAAGAGTCAAAAAACAAGCGACTGGCTGTCTCCTACCAAACCCTTTGTCCTGCTCGGAGTCAATCAGCTTTGTCAATCTTATGCAAGTTTTGATAACGCAAACAACGTTTTCTTAATTCTTTTCCGATACCCTAATTTATACTAAATGAATACTGCAGTAAATCGTCATCTTTTTCATGAAAAGTTAAATGCATTAATTGTGGGTAAACAAGAAGATAATTGTGTTTATTTTTCTCAAGAAAAGTATTCTAAAATACTTTTTGAAGTGGTTTCTGCTAAAATTAGATGCAACACACCTTTGGATTACAGACGATTAAAACGTTTTGATGTTTTAAAAATTAATGATGAAGTTAATTGTACCATTAAAACCAGGGGAAACGAACATACAATATTACGTTACCAATGAAGAATTGTACAGTATACTATATGAAACTGACATCAGAGAGGGCCACGGAGGAAGAACACGTATGCTTAAAGAGTTGCAAGTTAAATGCAAAACTATTACATATGACGTTGTAATGTTGTCTTTAAATTTATGCAAACAGTGTCAAATGAAACACAGTGCACCTAAGAAAGGTACTGTTGTGAAGCCAATGGTTAGTTCTGAATTAAACTCAAGATGCCAAGTTGATCTCATAGATCTGCAGAGATGGCGAATATCAGTTCACAATGGTGTATCAAGACCATTTAACTAAGTTTGTCCAGCTACGACCTTTGAAAACTAAAAGAGCTGAAGAAATAGCGCATCACGTTTTTTCAATATTTTTAACATTTGGTGCACCAGTAATATTGCAATCAGATAATGGTAGAGAATTTAGTAATCAAGCCACATCCGAAATACGCGGTATGTGGAAAGATGTTAAAATAGTTCATGGAAAGCCTCGTCACAGTCAAACACAGGGCTCAGTTGAAAGGGCCAATCAGGATATACAGAATATGAACGATAACGGCACAAATAAATGGTCAGATGGTTTATCCTTTGTTCAATTTGCCAAGAACACTACATACCACGAAGGAATACGCCAAAGTCCTTATGAAGCCATGTTTGGCGTTAAAGCAAAAAGAGGCATAGCATCGTCTTTTTTTGCCTGGCGAACAAATCGCAGATATTGAAACTGAAGAACAACTCGAAGAAATTGCCAATACTTCTGAAACCGAAGAACAGCTTGAAGAAACTGTTAATGCTTATAAAAAAATTGACAGGTGGTCATACCGAAAACCATATTCCAAAGAAAAATATTGAAGAGGACCTACAACCTACAATGTCTTCACATCAAATTCTGTCTGAAAAACACGAGTTGATTTCTACAAAAAGAGCGGCCGCGAAAGAAAATCTTCTACTGCAAGCAACAAAGATGTTACGAACCTCACAAAAACAATTTCCTCGTGCTCAAATTGGTGATAATGTACGAATACAAGTCCCTGATGTCGACCGTGGTCATAGAGGTGGCCGAAATGTGTTAGCGGCTGTTGTTGGATTAGAAGACTCCGACTTCTATAAACTGGCAAATAAAAAATTGTACTCTCAAGCAGCTTTACACACGTAATCAGTTCGTAACTTGTAAAGAAAAGTTACTTTCTATAGAGAAGCGGGGGACAAGGCTATACACGCTATCGTTGGAAAAGGAAGTGTTCCACAAATAAATGCAGTTGTAAAAGCAAGGGGCTCTTGTGCAATTCAAAGTGTCATAATAGTTTAAGTTGTCGCAACAAATAAGATTTAACCACATAAGTAAGTAATTTTTTTATAACTATTATTTTCATTTCTCTTGTAGAATGTACTGTGTATTTTAAATTCTTGGTCAATCCTTTCAGAAAGAGAGGCGAAAAAGTTACGTCACCCTTGTGATGTTTTGTAGGGACTGAATTACGGAGAAGAAAATACAAATCTCCAACATGAAACTTCCTGGCAGATTAAAACTGTGTTCCCGACCGAGACTCGAACTCGGGACCTTTGCCTTTCGCGGGCAAGTGCTCTACCAACTGAGCTACCGAAGCACGACTCACGCGTGGTCCTCACAGCTTCACTTCTGCCAGTATCTCGTCTCCCACCTTCCAAACTTGCCCGCGAAAGGCAAAGGTCCCGAGTTCGAGTCTCGGTCGGGAACACAGTTTTAATCTGCCAGGAAGTTTCATATCAGCGCACACTCCGCTGCAGAGTGAAAATCTCATTCTGAGATCTCCAACGTGTCCAACATTCACCATTAGTGAATTTTAACATTTACCTGTGTAAGTCAGAAAGAAGGGTATTTAGCAAATATTCCGGGCATACACTGAGCGACTATGTGAGTGTCGACATTCACCAGTGAAAGTCGACATTCTCCAGATTTCGGTGTTTCACTGTAACATACAGGCATACAAAACCTGCTACAGCCTCTAGAAAAATGCTTCGGCAGAAATGGTGATTATGTCGAAAAATAGCTAAATGTT
The DNA here is from genome assembly GCF_021461395.2 of Schistocerca americana. Taxonomy (NCBI): domain Eukaryota; kingdom Metazoa; phylum Arthropoda; class Insecta; order Orthoptera; family Acrididae; genus Schistocerca; species Schistocerca americana. The sequence continues at coordinate 22,941,321 of NC_060129.1, read as the reverse complement.
AAAGCTTTAAACTGATGTAAACCATTGTTAGAATCGGAATTTTAAAGAGTTTGGAGTACTTACGGTCAAATAAGGCAGAAGGGATAGATAACATTCCATCAGAATTTCTAAAATCATTGGGGGAAGTGGCAACAAAACGACTATTCACGTTGGTGTGTGTAGAATATATGAGTCTGGCGATATACCATCTGACTTTCGGAAAAGCATCATCCACACAATTCCGAACACGGCAAGAGCTGACAAGTGCGAGAATTATCGCACAATCAGCTTAACAGCTCATGCATCGAAGCTGCATACAAGAATAATATACAGAAGAATGGAAACGAAAATTGAGAATGCGCTAGGTGACGATCAGTTTGGCTTTAGGAAAAGTAAAGGGACGAGAGAGGCAATTCTGATGTTACGGCTAATAATGGAAGCAAGGCTAAAGAAAAATCGAGACACTTTCATAGGATTTGTCGACCTGGAAAAAGCGTTCTACAATATAAAATGGTGCAAGCTGTTCGAGATTCTGAAAAAAGTAGGGGTAAGCTATAGGGAGAGACGGGTCATATACAATGTGTACAACAACCAAGAGGGAATAATAAGAGTGGATGGTCAAGAACGAAGTGCTCGTATTAAGAAGGGTGTAAGACAAGGCTGTAGCCTTTCGCCCCTACTCTTCAATCTGTACATCGAGGAAGCAATGATGGAAATAAAAGAAAGGTTCAGGAGTGGAATTAAAATAGAAGGTGCAAGGATATCAATGATATGATTCGCTGATGACATTGCTATCCTGACTGAAAGTGAAGAAGAATTAAATGATCTGCTGAACGGAATGAACATTCTAATGAGTACACAGTATGGTTTGAGAGTAAATCGGAGGAAGACGAAGGTAATGAGAAGTAGTAGAAATGAGAACAGCCAGAAACTTAACATCAGGATTGATGGTCACGAAGTCAATGAAGTTAAGGAATTCTGCTACCTAGGCAGTAAAATAACCAATGACGGACGGAGCAAGGAGGACATCAAAAGCAGACTTGCTATGGCAAAAAAGGCATTTCTGGCCAAGAGAAGTCTACTAATATCAAATACCGGCCGTAATTTGAGGAAGGAATATCTGAGGATGTACGTCTGGAGTACAGCATTGTATGGTAGTGAAACATGGACTGTGGGAAAACCGGAAGAGAAGAGAATCGAAGCATTTGAGATGTGGTGCTATAGACGAATGTTGATAATTAGGTGGACTGATAAGGTAAGGAATGAGGAAGTTCTACGGAGAATCGGAGAGGAAAGGAATATGTGGAAAACGCTGATAAGGAGAAGGGACAGGATGATAGGACATTTGCTAAGACATGAGGGAATGACTTCCATGGTACTAGAGGGAGCTGTAGAGGGCAAAAACTGTAGAGGGAGACAGAGATTGGAATAGGTCAAGCAAATAATTGAGGACGTAGGTTGCAAGTGCTACTCTGAGATGAAGAGGGTAGCACAGGAAAGGAATTCGTGGCGGGCCGCATCAAACCAGTCAGTAGACTGATGACCAAAAAAAAAAAAAAAAAAACCATTGTAGAAATAAACAGGTCTATGTATTTATAAAAAAAAATAGGAAACCTGGCTTTTGGGATTACCCTCGTATATTTTTGGATCTCGGGATAGAATCTGTGAAGAAGATCTGTCACTGAAACCGCTCGATATTTGGGAGTTGAAATAAAAATAAAAGCAACTGGTGGTCAAACGTGGATTTTATACATTTGATGAAAGGGCTTTTGTAGAAGACCTTTATCAAAGATTTTTTACGGTGCAATAAGGCGAACGGTAAGTAGAATGCCAAATTAAAGACCTTTCAGCCGTCAAATTTCCAACCATATTTTATTTGCCAAATAATTTCAGCGCCATACTACGCCATCTGCCAAGTAAAATCTGGTTGCCAAATAAAGTAATGTTGCTGAAAGGTGTTTAATTCGACGTCCTCTACCGAACGGCCGAGTCCCACAACCATCCCTAAAAAGGATGAACATACAGACAGGGAGGTAAGTAGAATGGTCTACGCGCGGAGACTTGGTTCTCCTCCCCGGGCAACGCCGTGGCAATTCACGAGAGCAGCACACAGTCCGGACGGGAGGTTCGCGTCGTGAATGTCGGGCCACGCCGTTAAACGGGTTTAGTTACTGCGTACGGGGACTTTGTGGCCACACTGTGTTTTCCGGACGGCTAATAGCGCAGGCCCCACCACGATGACGCAATACCCAGCCTACGTGGCCTGGGCAAGGACCAACAGCAGGGGGGGGGGGGGGGGGTGAATGGGGGGGGGATGGGGGAAAGGGAGGAGAAGCGCCGCTTCCCCCTTTCGCTGCTCGCCCACTGCGGACCGTCTTCTCATCCCCGGACTGCGTCGGAGAAAAGAAAATCGAAGCGAACGCGCATTCGCCGACACTTCACTCGTCTTCACGTATCTGTGAACAAGCGTTCAAACCGGAGGGAACGCAAGAGACCACGAGATGACGAACACAGCCTGTGAACGCTGCGCTATTTATACTGTGCTAACAGTCGTCAACCGGGATACAACACTGTACCGGCCGATTCGAAAGTAAATGTACACACTTCGTCAGTGTAACACGCCTGCATCTAAACAAGCGTAAAATGTTAAGTAATGTGCGATATTCCTGGCTGTGGCCGCCAGTATTTTGTCTTGCTAGAAGCTCGCCTCGATGCAGCTTGATACACGTGAAGCAGCATACGCCACGAAAGTGGGGTGAGGTACCGGCGGCAGATGGTACAGTAGACTATGTACCAGTCCCGTGGCAGAGTCCGCCAATCGTGCTGAACTTGCTTCTGATTGGTCGGCACATTCGGGTGCTAGGCGCCAAAACACCCAACACCTCCTATTAATTATTTATATACTTTTCATTGTATTTAACGCAGTTTTCAGAATGACAATCAGTATTACAATCCCTACGAGTGTTTCGTTTTTGTTTATTAAATTTCACTATTTTTGAGAAACATGACAGTAATGATATTCGAACCTAAGTGCCTTCGGGGTGCTCTGGCGCGCCTGGGAAGCGATGTACTTGGGCTGCGCCACTCACTATGTTTCGTGCGTTCTGCAGGGACGACATGTCGCACCCTATATCGTTAGTGGATAGAAAAGTTACCGTATAATTAAGAAAGCTATGTCGAGTGTTGTAAAAGACAGTGTAATATGTGTGATTACTTAAATAATAATGAAACAGGACACATTAATGAGAAGATCTTGCCCTCTGTAGATACAGAGACTAACCTGGCCAAGTGGCATCCCATAGCCGGCCGGTGTGGCCGTGCGGCTCTAGGCGCTACAGTCTGGTGCCGAGCGATCGCTACGGTCGCAGGTTCGAATCCTGCCTCGGGCATGGATGTGTGTAACGTCCTTAGGTTAGTTAGGTTTAAGTAGTTCTAAGTTCTAGGGAACTGATGACCTCAGATGTTAAGTTCCATAGTGCTCAGAGCCATTTGAACCATTTTTGGCATCCCATAAAAAGCCCAAACAGACGTTCAAGTTAACAATGTAGCAGCCTCCACCTAAGAAGATCCCACAACGGACGAGCTGCCTTCTGTGCTGCGGACACAACTTATATATATATATATAACTCATACGAAACTGGATCGGGAGTATATAATGAATTCAAGTAATCAATTTAAGTAAATTTATACAAACTCTCGCACTTGAACATGGCATTTTCGTTAAAGGTCCGTTCATGTATTGTTAACCGTTTTCATCTCTGTGTGATTTCTCCAGTATCGGACTTCATGAAAAGACAGCACCCGAAGACGATGGTTCGAGCAGGACGACTTTTAGCTCAAAACTACGGAACCTTTTGCCATGTCAAGTCACCCAACAAGCCGGCAGCGGTGGCCGAGCGGTTCTAGGCGCTTCACTCTGGAACCGCGCAACCGCTACGGTCGCAGGTTCGAATCCTGCCTCGGGCATGGATGTGTGTGATGTCCTTAGGTTAGTTAGGTTTAAGTAGTTCTAAGTTCTAGGGGACTGATGACCACAGCTGTTAAGTCCCATAGTGCTCAGAGCCATTTGAACCATTCACCCAACAATCTTACAATGACTAAAGACAAAAAATTAAACATACATAGGTTAGTAACAATTATATTCTGAAATAATAACGCAATTTAAATAAAAATTACCAAATATACAGCAACCAGTGGCAAAATCATGTTTTATTTATTCACTTTTGCAAAGCGATTTCAACTGATTAACAGCCATCATCGGTGCTACAAATCCAACAATAAAAATAATTAATAACAGTGACCAAATGAACAAATGTACATCGTAAACCAATTAAATGTATGTAGACGCATTAAACCATTTAAAATGAACATACAAATTTACCTCTCAACCAATATGTGCCCAGAGTAGTAATACTGTCTTAAGCAGAGGTCGAAACATAAAGTGATCCATCGAGAATTGACTATGACAACGAGAAACCATAAGGGAGGACTGCAAAGCAAAGCCGCCCTCTGTGCCAAGAAGAAGAAAGAGGTATGACATACAAAGTGAGGTAAAATATAATGATATAATTCTAAAATATTGACATGAAATGGATATATTGACAAAGATTTTGTCATCCACATAGTACAGTTATATACGCCGAAAAGCGATTGTACAAATTAGTAAACATGATTTTGCGACTGGTTGCTGCATATTAGGTAATTTTATGGCTTACGGTCGCTGCAGGACTTGGGAACCACATGGAGCCCACCATTCACAACTTAAATTGTTACACTCACATTGTGACTTGAGTTATGCAATTACGAGTGCCGTTTGGTTGCAGCTCGTGAATAAAATAATGAAATAATATAGTATTAATGGCGGTGCATCTCAATACGTCCGATCTGGACAAGACCTAAAAAACAAAAGGTGACTCTTCCTCTTTCGCCGATAATATGACGATCAAAAATCTTCAAATGTTTCCAGCGGTAGCAGACAGTATTTCTACAGCCGTGGACTATGTCTATAGCTCAGATTGTTTCTTTATTTTAGTATTTATAGTTACGTTTTCTGCTAATAAAAGCTCAGCACACAAATGTGCCTTTAAAAACTTTAAGAGACGACAGGTTGGTGGAAAAAACGGTAAGGGGCTCTTATTCAATCTCCCTGGATGTCTCCATCTTCCAGATCTGACATTGAAAGGACACACATAATTTTACAAATGTTTTGTCTGAAACTGCTACATTCCCCAGACACGCAGTACAGTAGGGATCACAAGTGCAACACAAACAATGCTCAATTAATTTTTTTTCAGAAAACAACCACACACAGGGACCAAAAATTCAGCACAACCACGTGCTCTGCGTTTACCCCAGGAGATGTTCAAAATATGTATGTGTGGACGAAGCCTGTGAGCTGTTCGACTTATTACAGCTGTCAGCTGCAGCCGTGACCTCCATTCATCTCATTCTGCACGGTCGCACAGCCATCTTCATTTCGCTGCTGTAGTTATGCTACGTTCTCAATTGCAACAACACACACGAGCACCTTCAGAAGGCCCCAAAAGTAGAAATCCACGGTGCTAAGATTTGCAAAGCAGGTAAAGCTCTGTACAGGGAAAGTATGGCCAACTTGCCAGCGGTCGCCATTTTGGGCCCACTGCATCGCTGGTTATACATAGACTTATGGAGCATATTTAGCCGTGTATACAGGGTGCGTCAAAAAATGTATACACACTTTGAAGCGTCATAGAAAAAATATGTCCCATTCTACAATGTTAAATTTCTGGAAATAGAAAGCTTAAAGCCCAATTGGAAAAATAAATGTACTGTGCAAATGTGATTAATGTTCAGACTGGTGGCCTCCAGCAAAAATACATTTCTGAGTACGAGTCACCACTGATTCCGTACATCATACCAAAGTGTCCAATGAGATTTCTGCACACACCGCCTGAATCTCATTCCAAAGTGTATCCAGGTTACGTGGTTTACGTTTGTACACCTCATCTTTTACTGTGGCCCATAAGAAGAAATCCAGCGGCGTGAGGTCTGGAGAGCGTGCAGGAAAGTGGATTGGTCCCCTGCGTCCTATCCACTGGCCTGGCACATTGTGATCCAGGGATGCTCGTACGTCCCTATGATAGTGCGGCGGGGCGCCATCTTGTTGGAAATAAAACTCATCATTACCGTATAAGGCACGAATGGCAGCGAATATGGAGTCAGCAAGCATTGTTAGGTACGTTTCTCCAGTAACAGTACCTTTAAAGAGGAAAGGCCCAATGAGTCCCCTTGCAGACAAACAACACCACACATTTTTACACCAGGCAAATTCACAGCCTTTTCAACTGTAATGTGAGGATTATCTTCAGCCCAGTACACACAATCGTGCCTATTGACAGTTCCATTGAGTTTGAATCTGGCTTCATCCGACCACATTATGCTACCCATAAATCGCGGTTCACGTCTCACCATCTCCTGAACCCATTCACAAAATTCTAACCTTCGATCTGGATCGTCGTCACTTAGCTGTTGCACCAGCCTTGGAATGTACACACGAAACTTGCCTTTCTCCAGAATGCGTAGCACACTACGTACTAGCACTTACATCACTTTCACGTCCCGCTTGCCTTGACGATTTTTGAGGCGAACGCTGAAACAGTTCCAAGACCGCAGTTGTGGAATCAACACTTGTAGCTGTACGAGGTCGCCCTGGTCGACCTTTATGCACATCACACACTGTTCCACGAATTTCTAAGTTGTCTCGTAGACGTGTAATTGTTAACCTTGAAGGTGGTTCTGTACCATACTCACTTCTCCACTATCTTCGAACCGCAGCTACATTCTCAAACTTCCAGTACCACTTAATTATCTGCTTCCGCGCTTCAAAGCTCAAACGCACGTCCGCCATGTTGCAGTTACTTCCTTGCCACTGCTGCCACATGTTGAAGAAACATAACATTACTTCCTCACAGATATTTAACCTTGTAGAAAGGGAAATAAATAAGTCTATGACCGTTCAAAGTGTGTATACATTTTTTGACGTACCCTGTATTAAAGAAGTGCACTTAACCGTCTAATGCGCTCCTAAAACTGATCAACGACCCCAAACGGAACATGTCGGATATTTAGCAACAAAAAATCTCAAAAAATTTAAGCCAAATGAGTCGAAAAGCGTTTGTTGAGGCGAGCATGAAACACATTTTTTTTCCCCCTGTTATCCTTTATAAACAGCGAAAGTAGCATTCGCATTTCTTGTTGCGGTATCGAGTTTGATCACCTGGTTTCGTAGTTAGCGTTAAATTGGTTGTACCCAATAGCCAGCAGCACAAAATGGAACCAATACTAGTTCGCAGGTACAAAGAAAAATCCATCGCTAATTTAAAGCTCTATATCGACTTACCACTTGCTCCTGCTAGTCGGTATTAAGAAATTTCGCCCAATGTCTCTTGTTATACGAAATAAAACATTTGACTCAAATATATATGCCAAGTACCTTAGTAAATAGAATTGATAAACGTGCCTAATGTGATTACGCATGCTCTATATTTTTCTCAGATCTATTACATAAACTTTTGTCTGCGAATTGTTCTATGTCATTAGGAGAATGATTACTAAAGTACAAGAGAATGTTTTTAAAATGTGTTCGAATAAAACTAGGCCTACGATCCAAAGTAGGCTGTAGGAAACAGTAAAAACTGTATTTGTATTAATATACTGTAGATTAACATCTATATTCCAACTGTTATAATAGTTTCGTGGTAACGTTACTGGCATCTGTATCGAAGGTCGTAGGTTCGGTACTTACCTACTGTTCTTTTATGCATTGTATTGTGTGTTCCTGCAACCTTTCCCATTGCGACCAATATTCTCCTTCTTGGTGCATCTGTCTCTGACAGAATTACAATGTCTTCGACGAACCTCAAAGTTTTTATTTCTTCTCCCTGGATTTTAATTCCTACTCCAAATTTTTCTTTTGTTTCCTTTACTGCTTGCTCAATATACAGATTGAATAACATCGGGGAGAGGCTACAACCCTGTCTCACTCCCTTCCCAACCACAGCTTCCCTTTCATGCCCCTCGACTCATATAACTGTCATCTGGTTTCTGTACAAATTGTAAATAGCCTTTCGCTCCCTGTATTTTACCACTGCCACCTTAAGAATTTTAAAGAGTGTATTCCAGTCAACATTGTCAAAAGCTTTATCTAAGTCTACAAATGCTAGAAACGTAGGTTTGCCTTTCCTTAATCTTTCTTCTAAGATAAGTCGTAAGCTCAGTATTGCCTCACGTGTTCCAGTATTTCTACGGATGTAGACTGGCAATGGCAAGGAAAGCGTTTCTGAAGAAGAGAAATTTGTTAACATCGAGTATTGGTTTAAGTGTCAGGAAGTCATTTCTGAAAGTATTCGTATGGAATGTAGCCATGTATGGAAGTGAAACATGGACGATAAATAGTTTGGACAAGAAGAGAATAGAAGCTTTCGAAATGTGGTGCTACAGAAGAATGCTGAAGATTAGATGGGTAGATCACATAACTAATGAGGAGGTATTGAATAGGATTGAGGAGAAGAGGAGTTTGTGGCACAACTTGACTAGAAGAAGGGATCGGTTGGTAGAACATGTCCTGAGGCATCAAGGGATCAGAAATGTAGCATTGGAGGGCAGCGTGGAGGGTAAAAATCGTATAGGGAGACCAAGAGATGAATACACTAAGCAGATTGAGAGGGATGTAGGTTGCAGTAGGTACTGGGAGATGAAGAAGCTTGCACAGGATAGAGAGTAGCATGGAGAGCTGCATCAAACCGGTCTCAGGACTGAAGACCACAACAACAACAACGATATATCTGTCCCATCGGCCATCGGCAGAAATTCTGTACAGTTTTCCTCCCTTTTCGCCTCGAAACGAACAGCCAAAAGCACAGCACTGATGCATTACTGTACTTAAAACTTCCAAGATACACAGCACTTCCTACGCTTCACACGTAACGCTTGGGTCCACAGTGTCACGTGACGCGGTTTCAGCCAATCCTGAACTGCGGACGGCGGCAAACGCATGGGAAAGGGATGGCTATACTTCCCTTTATGCAGAGCTTTTTACAAGCAACTGCTCCTGAGCGAACTCTCCAGTTGTCGGAAGAAGCAAAACTGACGAGGCGTTGCCACGACGTTGGGACCACGGATTTACTTCATACTCTAACACCGTTAAAGTAGTAGGCCGTTAAAGCAACATAGAGAGGTGCACTACTCGGGCAGATCCGAGAAAATCGCAAGATAAGTTTTACGCGTCTATTACGTATCTGTGCGAAGATGCTAAGAGCTCATGGAGAACGCTGTACTCTGTAATAAAAAAGCCGAGCGAAAGGATCTACGATGACCTTGAACGGCTATCATGTGACGGCCACCCGCAACAAATACAACCAACAAAAAAATGGTTCAAATGGCTCTGAGCACTATGGGACTCAACTGCTGAGGTCATTAGTCCCCTAGAACTGAGAACTAGTTAAACCTAACTAACCTAAGGACATCACAAACATCCATGCCCAAGGCAGGATTCGAACCTACGTCCGTAGCGGTCTTGCGGTTCCAGACTGCAGCGCCTTTAACCGCACGGCCACTTCGACCGGCTACAACCAACAGAAACGGACAAAATGAGATCAACAAAAAAACAAGTGACGGTTCAACTAACGCTCAAACGTAATCATCGTAAATTGAAGTAGATACTTCCTGTGAGTTAGTGCGGGCAGACGTCATTGTTGGCAACCGCAATAAAATAATAATTGGATCGTTTTGCCGACCTCCCAATTCAGATGATACAATTACTGAAAGGTTCAAAGAAAACTTCGATTTCAAACACGTACCCGACCCATACGGGTATAATTGGTGGTGACTTTAATTTATCCCCGATATGCTAGCGAAAATACATATTTAATTCCAGAGGTACGCATAAAACATCATCCGAAATTGTGCGAAATGCATTCTCTGAAAATTGTTTCGAGCAGTCAGCTCATGAGCCCACGCGAAAAGTTGTGAAACACACTTGACCTCTTTAAGCAACAAATAACCCTGAGCTAATAACGAGCATCAAAACGGATACAGGGTTTAGTTAACACAGGTTTGTCGTAGCGAAATTGAATATTGTAACCAACAAGTCCTCCAAAAATAAACGAAAAATATAATCGTTCAGAAAAGCATATAAAAACTCACTTGATGCCTTTCTGAGAGACAATCTCCACTCCTTCCACGTCGATAATAAAAATACTGACCAGTTGTGGCTTGAATTCAGACAAGTAGTATCTGCAGCAATTGAGAGGTTTGTACCAAATAAATTAACAAACGACGGAGCTGATCCTCCTTCGTACACAAAACGGGTTAGAACACTGTTGCAGAAACAATGAAACAAACATGCCAAATTTAAACAGGCGCAAAATCTCCAAGATTGGCGATCTTTTACAGAAGCTCGAAATTTAGCGCGGACTTCGATGCGAGATGCTTATAACAGTTTCCACAACGAAACTTTCTCTCGAAACCTGGAAGAAAATCCAAAGAGATTCTAGTCGTATGTGAATTATTTTAGCGGAAAAAAACAATCGATGCCTTCTCTACGCGATAGCAATGAAGATAATACGAAGACAGTGCTGCCAAAGCAGAGTTACTAAACAGAGTCTTCCGAAATGCCATCACGAAAGAAGACGAAGTAAATATTTCACAATTAGAATCGAGAACAGCTGCTAATATAAGCAACGTAGAAGTAAATATCCTCGGAGTAGTGAAGCAACTCATATCACTTAATAAAAGCAAGTCTTCTGGTCCAGACTGTATACCAATTAGGTTCCTTTCGGAGTATGCTGATGCATTACCTCCATACTTAACGATCATATACAACCGTTCGCTCGAAGAAAGACCCGTACCCAAAGAATGGAAAGTTGCACAGGCCACACCAATATTCGAGAAAGGTAGTAGGAGTAATCCACTAAATTACAGGCCCATATCGTTAACGTCGATATGCAGCAGGATTCTGGAACATAAATTGTGTTCGAACATTATGAATTACCTTGAAGAAAACGGTCTATTGACACACAGTGAACATGGATTTAGAAAACATCTTTCTTGTGAAACACAACTAGCTCTTTATTCACATGAAGTGCTGAGTGCTATTGACAAGGGATTTCAGATCGATTCCGTATTTCTGGATTTCCGGAAGGCTTTTGACGCTGTACACACAAGCAGCTTTTATGGAATTGCGTGCTTATGGAATATCGTCTCAGTTTTGTGACCGGATTTGTGACTTCCAGTCAGAGAGGTCACAGTTCGTAGTAACTGATGGAAAGTCATCGACTAAAGCAGAAGTGATTTCTGGCGTTTCCTAAGGCAGTGTTGAAGACCCTTTGCTGTTCCTTATGTATATAAACGATTTAGGAGACAATCTGAGCAGCCGTCTTTGGTTGTCTGCAGGTGATGCTGTCGTTTATCGACTATAAAATTCTTTTATCTTGGCGGCTCGCGCATGCCCGCCCAGACGCGGGAGATTGCTGCGTTGCCAGTTGCAAACGACGCACGCGCCAAGACAAGCAGCGCCATAGTATAGTATAGTTCGCAAACTTACGTTTAGGGGGGAGCGCGCAGTTTATGAAGTAAAGCCTCCACGGCTGCATTAACCCTTTCGCTGCTACAGAGACGTGGTGCTCCCCGCATTCCGCGCTGTGCGCGATTTTGTCATCACTGCACTGCTCGCCTGTGCTGACACATGGTGTTTCGACTGCTTTGACACTCTTATCATTCGATTTCACAACAACTATTTGGCCCAAAAATTTGATTTTTACACATCTTCTTGACTGATACCTTCCCCCCATGAATGACTTAATTTTGTTTCGATGTTCAACGCAGTTATTGTGCAGCATTAGATGTAGTAAACCATTGCACGAAATTTTGAAGAGTTTGCAGAGGTTAAAGTCCATAGCGTATACTTTCCATATGGTCGATTTTAGTTGCCAATAGAAATTTCAAAAAATTACATTCAAACGAATAAAATTCATAAAGTAAGACACTACGATATTGTTTTTAAATTTAAAAAAAATATTGAATACCGACCAAGGTTTGAACTCAGAACATTTCGCATAGCAGCCATACACTTGAACCTTTTCTTCATTTTATTTCTTTTTTTTTTTTAATCTCATTTTGTTCGTTGAATCTGATCGGAGCGGATGTCCAAAGACACCCTTTTAAGTTCGTCGTTGATCCGTTCACTCAGTTTTTTTACTACAGAGGGCAGCTGACCCTCTGACCGAACACGCTGAACTACCGTGCCGGCTGCCAATACGCTAACGCAGCTCGTCATTCAACATGTTACCTCGAGGACTTTAAAGTACCACGCAAAATACCGACAAACACTGTTGGTATGATTATGAATTACTCACGTTTCGTCGAAGTACAATAGTAAATAAACAATTACCGCTGTTCTTTATTGCGAAAAAGCGGTTAGTGAGAATGCTACAAACACCTTTCCTTGCTATCGCCTGAATTAGGAGGCTTATTGCATGTTTGGTTTAATTAATTAATAGAATATGAAGCAATTGGTATAAAGAATGCTTTTTCCAAACTTTCTATAAAAGAAAGTCTGCTATCAAGACATTGCTTTTGTTCAATTACTTTATTTATGACTGCTCTGCACTGCATTCGAGCTCTGGCAACGTCTTTCTCTGTTCATTGGCTGACTGTGTTTTGTGATGTCAGATGCGCAGAATGAACCCAAACCCGGCCGTCGTCATAAATGACGCGCACTTTGGTAAAGCCATCAGAAGATCAAAACAAACTGCAAAACGATTTAGAAAAAAATATCTGAATGGTGCGAAAAGTGGTAGTTGACCCTAAATAACGAAAAGTGTGAGGTCAACCACATGATTGCTAAAAGGAACTCGTCAAACTTCGGTTACACGATAAATCAGTCTAATCTAAAAGCCGTAAATTCACCTAAATACCTTGGTATTACAAACCAAAGACTGCGTTTTATTGGCGGAACACTTAGAAAATGTGACAGATGTACTAAGGAGACTGCCTACACTACGCTTCTCCGTCCTCTTTCAGAATACTGCTGCGCGGTGTGGGATCCTTACCAGATACGACTGACGGAGTACGTCGAGAAAGTTCAAAGAAAGGCGGCACGTTTTGTATTAACGCGAAATATGGGAGAGAGAGTCACTGAAATAATAGAGGATTTTGGCTGGACATCATTAAAATAAAGGTGTTTTTCGTTGCGTTGGAAATTTCTATCCCCAACTCTCTCCTCCGAATGCGAAAATATTTTGTTGTCGCCTGCCTACATAGGGAGAAACGATCATCATAATGAAATAAGGGAAATCACGGCTCTCACTGAAAGATATAGGTGTTTGTTTCCTCCCGTGCTCTATTCGATATTAGAATAATAGGGACTTGTTACGAAGGTGGTTCGATGAACCCTCTGCCAGGCACTTAAATGTCATTTACAGAGTATCCTTGTACATGTAGATTTCTTCCTTCTGCTTAGTGGTCAGATTTTTCGCCACCAATTTAGCACAAACCTTTCGCATGTGCAAAACTTCGCTCAAAACTTGATATACAGCGAAACTATTCAAGTTTAACAGGCCACCCATGATCGCTGTTGTTGAACGTCGGTCTGACCTCACAAGAGCACGCACACGTTCCATGTTATCGTCAGTTTTTGAAACTGAAGGCCTCCCTGACCGAGGTTCATCCTCGACGTATTCTCGGCCCTCGGAAAATGATTTGTGCTCTTGATAAGGCGGGTTCCCCATAGGCTTGTTCCAATTCTCAAATGTCACAGTTGTGAATTCGCCAAGTTTAACACAAAATTTGATCGCATAACGTTGCCTTATAATTTTCGTTCCAGGGTACAAAAACATAACTTCACTGACGGTGCTCTCAAAAGGTACTGGATGTTTGTGCAGACGGTGCTGGAACTTAGCATCCGGAAGGCCTGAACAAACCTGTCTACATAAGCAGAAGAACAGTGTTGCCGGATCGCTCCCTTCTCTCGCACTCCTCATACATCCAACAAACAAGTGCGAACGTTACGAGTGCGATTTTGAAGAGTCGCAAAAGCAGTGTCCATATCACAAAAATCCTCTTCCTTGGTGTTTTAGTGGAAAAATGCCTTTTAATAGTACTGCTAGTTCGCAGACAGGAATATCACATTTGTTGCTTCACCCCAGACCAGGGCGTCATATCTGCAATAGTCCAGACAAAAAGGAATTTTAGCTTTATTTACTTTTTCGCTTTAAATTTATCGATATCACTATTCAATTCTTTCAATGACATCTGCAAGACCATTTCAGAAAATAAATTCAAGAACAGTATTTCCATTTTGCTTACTGCATTTTACACTAATGTAGTATAACAAATATTATACAGATGAAGAACATTTTATTTTGGAAAACGCTATTCCGTCATATCACTTACATTTGTCTTTAAAAAGTACAATTAATTTAATCAAATACCTCCTTTATTAACATCAAAAGAAAGAGACCGAAGCAAAACTAAACATTTTTACACAAAATCCGCCCAGAAGGTCTGTCTGTTGATTTATTAGAACTGTTTTCTTTCAAAGATTAAAGTCTGCTAGAACATCACTCTTTTACTGTGTTTACATGCGCTCCGAAAAGTCGGATATCGCAAACCGATTTACCTATAACGCTTCTGGCTGGTTACGTAAACACTCCAAAATCGATTCTGGAAATTCGTTTCTAGCCGCAGGTACTCCACTCCCATAATCGATTTCCGCTCCCAAGTAAACGCACAATCGTTTTTGAAACATGCTTGGGCTATCAGGTTACGTCTTGTTTCCAAAATGGACGGAGTGACCTATTGTGAAATGCAGAAGCGGGAAGATTAGACGGAGCATGACACTGTACGCCTCTAATATTTAAGTGAATAGATACTGCGACTGTGATCTTTGAATGAGATACTGCAACAGCTGTTTCCCAGACAATATATTTAACTGGGCTAGAAAACCCACTTCAGACCTCAACATGTGAACACAACATCGAAAAAGGTTTCAGAAATTCGGTTTTCGTCTTACGAAAGATGTGAACCTGATATGCAGTTTAAATGAATGCATGGTGACTGTTATTTCGGACATGTTCGGAAGAACAGACACAACGCAGAATACGCAACTGTGACACACCGTGTGTAAACTGAAGCTGCATCGGGACATTACACGGAATCAGCGAACTGGCTAACGTACCTGTCTAGAAAGCAGGAGATCCCGGGTTCGAATCCCAGTGCGGCACACATTTTCACTCGCCGCCGCTGGTTCCGTGCAATATTCCGATGCAGCTGACAACAGTCTTTCCTTTCTTCCCCCCCTCCCCCCCTCCCCCCACGATTAATTTACGTATCATCAGATACGTAGTGTTTGTATCGGCGGGTATTCTTATCACGTCTTGTTATTTACATCTCTGATCTACATTACAAGTCAGGTGCTGCCATCTGCCGGCCAACGTCCTCGAAGCCTAGTCCCGCAGTTATAATCTTTCGCTACAAGGCGGACCTTTTGCGTGGGAGGAACTTTGACCTTGCAGATCATTTCCAAGCGCACTGTTTTCCAAAGCTGAAAGTCTACATCTACATCCACATCTACATGACTACTCTGCAATTCACATTTAAGTGCTCGGCAGAGGGTTCATCGAACCACAATCATACTATCTCTCTACCATTCCACTCCCGAACAGCGCGCGGGGAAAACCAACACCTAAACCTTTCTGTTCGAGCTCTGATTTATCTTATTTTAGTTTGATGATCATTCCTACCTATGTAGGTTGGACTCAACAAAATAGTTTCGCATTCGGAAGAGAAAGTTGGCGAATGAAATTTCGTAAATAGATCTCGCCGCGACGAAAAACGTCTTTGCTTTAATGACTTCCATCCCAACTCGCGTATCATACCTGCCACACTCTCCCCTATTACGTGATAATACAAAACGAGCTGCCCTTTTTTGCACCCTTTCGATGTCCTCCGCCAATCCCACCTGGTAAGGCTCCCACACCGCGCAGCAATATTCTAACAGAGGACGAACGAGTGTAGTGTAAGCTGTCTCTTTAGTGGACTTGTTGCATCTTCCAAGTGTCCTGCCAATGAAACGCAACCTTTCGCTCGCCTTCCCCACAATATTATCTATGTGGTCTTTCCAACTGAAGTTGTTCGTGATTTTAACACCTAGGTACTTAGTTGAATTGACAGCCTCGAGAATTGTACTATTTATCAAGTAATCGAATTCCGACGGAATTTCTTTTGGAACTCGTGTGGATCACCTCACACTTTTCGTTATTTAGTGTCAACTGCCACCTGCCACACCGTACAGCAATCTTTTCTAAATCACTTTGCAACTGATACTGGTCTTCGGATGACCTTACTAGACGGTAAATTACAGCATCATCTGCGAACAACCTAAGAGAACTGCTCAGATTGTCACCCAGGTCATTTATAAAGATCAGGAACAGCAGAGGTCCCAGGACACTTCCTTGGGGAACACCTGATATCACTTCAGTTTTACTCGATGATTTGCCGTCTATTACTACGAACTGCGACCTTCCTGGCAGGAAAGTCTGCAGTGGTTCGATCTTAAAGATTTGGATCCACCTGGCGCGAAGTGATAACTTCATGGTAACACTGTTCGTTAATTGGCCAGTCGTGCGAGATTTAAAAAATGAATACTTGTATCAAACAACCGATGTAGAGAACTTCAGAATGTCCTTTAAGGGGCTCCGGAAAGGTTCAAAATCATGAAAAGTTCAATTTTTACTTTTTTGCGTTTTCTGAATCTGCAGACTATTACCTTTTAATAGCTATATAATTTATTCAATTCCGAAGACTATAACTATTTTTAAATTTTTTTTGAAATGTGTTCTACATGGGCGTGACCCACTGTGGCGCTGTTAAACTGCTGTCAAATGCTGTTATTATTAACGTCCGTGTTCATCAGGTACATTTTAGTGATGTGAGATAAAGTATGTGTTGTGGCTAACCTGCGATGGTTCAATATATATCGCTGGTGTGGTTGTCGATTGTTTCATGTTTATTTACTCTGTCGTTATCTCGAAAATATTCGTAATTAATTCTGTTTCTTGAGTCTCTGTTTTGTTGAAGTATAATAATGAGTAAAAGTAAAGTTATTAGAAATCCTCTGAAGGCTTTTAAGAAAAGGAGAAATGTTGGAAAGCCAAAGGTATGTGTTATTACTGTAAACAATAAAGACGATAACCAAGTGAGTGAACCTAACCTCTCAAGTACACCTGCCCATAGCAGTCAAAGTGGGAAAGAAAATACTTCACAGAAGAAGCTTGGTTCAATGAGTGAAAACTATGAATGTTTTATGGGCGAATCGGATGTGAATGAAATATTTGATATGTCGGTTCTCAAAGGAATTTTTTCAAACTGTGTAAGATGTATTCATTGTAGTGAAGTTGGTCTGGAACTCTCCATAATAAAGCACGTAGGACTTGCTAGTGAAATACAACTGAAATGTGATAAGTGTTCATACATGACCACCTTTTGGAACAGTGTTGCAGTAACTGCAACTGAAGAAAATGGTAGCAAAATCTACGAACACAACAACGAGCGATGCTTGCTTTAGACAAGGAACGCCTTCGGGCTGCAGACAGGGCTGTAAAGAGTCTAGAAATACAAGCAAGAGTAAACAGGAGGAGGAACAAGAGGAAGCTGGAGGAGGAGTTTGCAGAGGATGAAGATAATCCATCCTATGGACCTGGAATGCACTAAAAAGTTAATCCAATCTTTGTCGCTCGATTCCCAAAACTTTTATTTTCTCATACTAATTACATGTTTTCTAAGGATCTTCCAAACATATTTGTTTCAAACTTTCAGTAAATGTTACACAGTACCTTCTGCATAATTTAACACAGCCTTTTTCCAAAAAACTGTATATTTTTGAATATATAAATAAAAAATTGCAAAAAAATGTTGTGAATTTTCATTACAATTGAAAAAAAATCATCTTTAATAACTGAACTAAAATTTTGTAAAATCCCTGTGTTAAGTTGTAGCCCATATTCCAATAAATAATCTGTAAAAAGTTCAACTTCCTACCACAAATACTTTGTGAGGAAAGATGTAATTTATAAGCGTTATTTTAACATTGCAAGTATAGGGCGTTCCGGAGCCCCTTAACAAATATACGGCTGTTGTACGCAACACGGAGAAAACAAGCGACGTATTATTGAGAAGCAGAGCCCCCACCCGCCGCCACACGCCTCGTGCACCCGGAGCTGCGAGGTCGCGCGCGTGGAAAGTGAAAGGGCCTGTCGAAAGCGGCTGCGCTAGCTGCTAGAGGTGCGGCGCGTGACGTCACGCGACCTTGACAAGGCTGCGCGCAGACCTTCAATTGTCGCAGCAGTGCGACGAGAGCTCCCGACTCACGCTTCGGCGATCTACGCCACGTAGCTGTCCTTCCACAAGTTCGCGCGCCGCATCCACGGTGACGTCAGCAAAACGGGTTTAGCCGCGCCTCGTAATGCAATCAAATGGGGCGTTCCACACTGCCTTCCCGCGGCTGCATCACAGTCTTAATATTTAAAGTCGCGACACTCTGTTGCGAAAGTTGTTACCGTTTGGCTGCTGGATCACACTAGCGCTCCAAGCGGTGAGAAAGCATTTACAGACCGTAGCGAAGGTGTTTGTTTTCAATTATTTCTCTACTTCATTAAGGAAATTTTTTACGTTCCAAGCATTAGTAAATTACCAAGAGACGTCAATTATCGTGAAATAAATGTAAAAACAGTCAAATCTCACTGATTGATGACAAACTACATTTTACTCATGATGAAATACTTCTGAATATCTGTATAATTGCAGCTTGCCCCACTGAAAGAAAGAGAAAGTAAACACATATTCCATGCTTGAAAGCACTAAGTTTCTGTTGTGTGGTGTCCTTACGATAGAGACTTCCCTTCGAGGCGTAGAAACTTCTACTTGTGCTTCAAATACGAATATGTTGTAGATTCTTGCCGTTTGTGGTTGAGATGTAGCAACTACTGTGAAATTGGTTTATTCCGTCCAGGGAAATAGTTTTATAATTGGTGAATGACGCAACCGGCCGCAAATACTTTTTAAATGTTTTATTTTAGTGCCGTAACCGGTTTCGAGTATACATGCCTATCTTCAGATGGCTGATATTTTTCGTTAAAAAGATGTTTCGATCAACGGCATGTCGTCTCCTCCACGCTGCCAAAGAATATTTAAGTATTCACTGCCGTTTTATCAGCTGTTTCATTAATAAAAATACGCTGAAGTGCTTGCGTTTTTAATAGCCTATATGACGCAAAATAGTTGTGTTCACTCTCATACGTTCTAGCAGATGGCGATTTGTTTTGTTGCGATCCACATAGTTTTCTAGTTCGATTTATAATGTTGTACTGGGACGTATGTAAGTGAACACAACTATTTTGCATCATATATATACAGGGTGAGTCACCTAACGTTACCGCTGGATATATTTCGTAAACCACATCAAATACTGACGAACCGATTCCACAGACCGAACGTGAGGAGAGGGGCTAGTGTAATTGTTTAATACAAACCACACAAAAATGCACGGAAGTATGTTTTTTAATACAAACCTACATTTTTTAAACAGAACCACGTTAGTTTTGGTAGCACATCTGAACATACAAACAAATACGTAATGAGTACCGTTTGTTACATTGTAAAATGTTAATTACATCCGGAGATATTGTAACCTGAAGTTGACGCTTGAAACCTCCGACGTTCAGTTGCGTGTTGTAACAAACACGGGCCACGGTCGGCGAGCAGCATCTGCAGGGACATGTTTACGATGACGACCGTGTTTACGAGTGTGGCTGTAGTGCACTGTTGTGGTTTGGTCTAGCTGTCGCAGTGTCCGCATGTAGCGCTTGCTGCTACTGTTATTCTGCATTCGTCTCCGCGCGCAGACCAACTGTAGTACACCGTGTTACCAGACGTCTGTGATAGTGTAATGTTGTAGGAATTGTGACCATGGTGTATTAGAACTCTGAAAAGCCGGAGATGATACTCATGTATGGCGAGTGTCGACGAAATACAGCTGAAGCCTGCAGGGTGTATGCAGAACGGTACCCGGACAGAGAGCATCCAACGTGCCGCACATTGCAAAACATCTACCACCAGCTGTATGCAACAGGTATGGTCGTAGCACGCAAACGGGTCCGTAACAGGCCCGTCACAGGAGAAGGGGGTGCAGTTGGTGTGTTAGCTGCTGTTGCCATGAACCCACACATGAGTACACGGGACATTGCGAGAGCCGGTGGACTGAGTCAAAGTAGTGTCATGCGCATACTGCATCGTCACCGCTTTCACCCGTTTCATGTATAGCTACATCAGCAATTACATGGTGATGACTTTAATCATCGAGTGCAATTCTGTCAATGGGCATTAACAGAGAATGCGTTGCAGTTCTACCTGTTTACCGATGAAGCGGGTTTCACAAACCACGGGGCAGTGAATCTACGGAACATGCACTACTGGTCCGTGGACACTCCTCGCTGGCTCAGACAGGGAGAGAGAGACAGAGACCGTCGACTGTAAATGTATGGTGCGGAATCATTGGCGACCACCTCATTGGTCCTCACTTCATTGCAGGGGCCCAAACAGCTGCAACATACATCGCGTTTCTACAGAATGATCTGCCAACGTTGCTCGAAAATGTCCCACTGGAAACGCGTCGACGTATGTGGTATCAGCATGACGGTGCACCTGCACATTCCGCAATTAACACTAGGCTGACCCTTGACGGGATGTTCGACGAGCGTTTCATAGGACGTGGAGGACGCATAAATTGGCCAGCCCGTTCTCCTGATCATACACCTCTGGACTTCTTTCTGTGGGGTACGTTAAAGGAGAATGTGTACCGTGATGTGCCTACAACCCCAGAGGATATGAAACAACGTATTGTGGCAGCCTGCGGCGACATTACACCAGATGTACTGCGGCGTGTACGACATTCATTACGCCAGAGATTGCAGTTGTGCGCAGCAAATGATGGCCACCACATTGAACATCTATTGGCCTGACATGTCGGGACACACACTATTCCACTCCGTAATTGAAAATGGAAACCACGTGTGTACGTGTACCTCACCCCTCATGGTAATGTACATGTGCGTCAGTGAAGAAGACCAATAAAAAGGTGTTAGCATGTGGAAGTAATGTGCTGTTCCAGTCTCTTCTGCACCTAAGGTCCATCACCGTTCCCTTTGGATCCCTACGCAATTCGGTGCTCTCCGATACACACGATCGAACAGCGGAGAAGTGGTACTCAAGCGTCAACTTTAGGTTACAATATCTCCGGATGTAATTAACATTTTACAACGCAACAAACGGCACTGATTACGTACTTGTTTATATGTTCAGATGTGCTAACAAAACTATCGGGGTTCCATTTAAAAAAACGTAGGTTTGTGTTAAAAAACATACTTCCGTGCATTTTTTTATGGTTTGTATTAACCAATTACACTAGCCCCTCTCCTCACGTTCGGTCTGTGGAATCGATTCGTCAGTATTTGATGTGGTTTACGAAATATACCCAGCGGTAACGTTAGGTGACTCACCGTGTATGTAAAATGCAAGCATTTTAGCGTATTTTTATTAATGAAACAACTGATAAAGTGGCACTAAATACTCAAATATTCATGCGCAGCGTGGAGCAGTCGACATGCTGTTGATGAAAACATCTGTGTTTCGACAAATATTAGCCGTCTGAAGATGGGCGTAGCAGCGCGAAACCGGTTATGCCACTGAAAAAGACATTTAAAAAGTATTTGTGGCTGGTTGCGTCATCCACCAATTGTCACCAAGGGGTTAACAAGATCCAAAACTGATAAAATAACACTGAAATAGTTATTTCCTTCGACGTTTTATTAACACGCCTGTGTGGTCTCTTCAGTTACGTGCGTGGTGGCTTATTTTGCTCGTCAAATAATGTCGGTATTACATTTGTAACATATTTCCTTCGTTCCGCAGTCACAGATTTGGATTAATGTGTAGCAAACAAAACTTCGCGTTGTTGGGTAAATATATGACATCTTTCTACAAAAATAACAGGTCTTTGGGTGTTTGCTAGCAATATTTTGTTATTAAAGGAGAACGGAATTCTTCCGTAAATATGTGTAAATTCCAACAAAATCGAAACGAAGGTGTTCTGTAAGGTGACGTTTCATACCTCTCAGGGTCCTCAGGAAACATAAGAGTGGTAATGTGCTGTCATTTTCATATATTGTCGATTGCTATTGCTCTACATTCATTCCCTATTGTACAAGCTATGTTACAAATGGATACAAACGATAGTATTAGCATCCATGCGAGATGGTATTCAGAAGTGTAGCTTGCTGGCCACTAGGAGCGCCGCTATCGCACTAGGTAACAAAAAACAGACGTGGTGTGGCGTCTGTCGTGTTGGAGTGTGGGTGCGCCACATCTCAACCTGCAGAGCGAACACAAGCGAACATGGCAAACAAAGTTCATCTCGTGGGGTGGCCAGAAAATCACAGTAACTGAGAAATGGTGTAAGATGGCAAGAACTATGCCCCTTACACGAAGTCATTAAAGATCACCTAACTCACGTTGAGCGAACAGTAGGGCTGAACAAAGTGACTGACAAGGCGCAATGCATCTCGTAGAAGGTATAGTACGGACGTATTGGAATAATTAATGTTGGGTGATGGTTTTAAAGTAATTCACACGACGTGAAAACTTTGTGGAAAAGCGTCGATTTACTGGAGGCTAGTTTATCCCAGGGAAGTATTCAGAGTTGAACGTGCGCGGGTGGGGAGCGGCAAAGGGAAGCGACAATAGGCAGCTTAGGGCGGCTCGAGCTCTGAGAAAGCGGTAATGGGGCGCGGCCTCCAGCCGTCTTAAGATGAGTGGCAGTGAGTGGGTGGCTGACCCCATGCTGGTGTACCGGGAAACAGATGGAGAACTTGTACGCCTGTTGATAAATGTCCGTCGTTCCGTTTTCAGGGAAACGTGCGAGAAGGTTATGGTGGAGCGGTCAACAGAGGCCGAAATATGCGTGTTCGTGGCTATAGCAACTTCACGCTGAATTCACGGTCCGCAGAGTCTGAAATAAATCAGGTGAAGAGTGACAGAATGAAATACACCGGCCTCTGACGGGAACATAGGACCGAGGAATTTGAAGTGCTCTCCTGGGAGTAGAATTCTGGAAAACTTGGTGTTTGTGCAGACGCAAATCTTGGTGGGTGGCCTGAGAGGTGCTAAATAGCAGACGTTGAGAGGAAGGGAATTGTTGTGGAAATTTGTTCACTTCCCAGAGCAGGCATTGGTCGGCACTGGGAAGCGACACATAATTAACGCGACTTGCGCTGCAATTGGCGTAAGTGATTTTGCTGGAGGGGAAACCGAGGCGAAGAGCAGACTGGGAGAAGTCTCCGTAGAGGTCTTCCGTTCCCAGCTTGCCTAGAGTGCGGACGTGGCGTTCTTTACTCAGCTTGCTGAGAGAGAGTGAGCATCTCGGCAGTGTAGGACTTAGCAAACGGAAGGATTGAGCTTGGAGATAGAAAGTTTGCGTTCAGCTATGTACTGAGCAAGATAGCTAGGAGTGAATAGACGAGCGCAGCCTTGCAGCACCACGAGGTCGGCCGACGTCCGCACAACCACGACGCCCCGCCACGCTGAATTCGGTGATATTGCTCCAGCTCGGGCCACTGATTAATTTGTTGGATCACGTCGGCAAAGTTTCCACGAGGGTTTCATGGGCATGTAGTGTAGAATTCTTGTCGCACTTCGCATTACGCCTCGGTCAGTCGATAGGAATTACTTTTGATTTATCACGCTTTACTCCACGTAAACGCAATTTATTACCACTGCCTGATAGGAGAGTTTTGTAATGTGATGATTGAAGGTCGGAAGTTAAAATAAATTTGTGCTAATCGACTGCATCTGTTTTCAATCAAGTAGTTGAAACCCCAAATCACTTTCTTAATTAATTTTATGTTCAACATTTGCATCTGGTGTTCAATAGCTGAATATAACATCAATGTGCACCCCTTCTTAATTAAAAGTGATCAATACTGAATCAATTAATGTCAACACTGCCACCGCAGTTCAATCAGGAGTCACAAGTCCTTATTACTTTTTTGCGTTATAAGATATTGTGGCAGTTTTGCACTCTCTGTTGATCTGGTAGTCAATTAGCTGGGGCGAACATGTGCCAAAACCAGATAAGTGACGGGTGGGGTGTTACAATGGCAGCTTTCACTATGATAGCTGCAGCTTCAGTTACCAGCAGCACTCGCAAGTAGCAACTAAATCCAGCATCGAACGTCTTCTGCTGTCCGTTTATTGGCGTTCGTACTCTGTCGTCGTTCGAAACTCCTTCTCTCACGCAATCTTTGTTACCAAGTGTAGTGTGGCCAGGTGTTTTTCATTTAATAAAATGATTTAAAAGGCGGTATCATGGAGGTCTTTAAAAGGGTCCGAACTGGAACATTCTTTCCGGCTCCTTACAAGTCGTCATTCTGCAACCAAAGTATTAAACTAGACAATACCCTCAGTTCTGTTTCCTCTCCGCCTCCCTTACAGACTATTGTGTAGATACCCTCGGTTTCAGGAGCAATATTTTCAATATTTCGCGTAATTATTGACCGAATTTAAAATTTTTAAATGCTATGCCAATCTACTCGTTAAGAGGTATAAAGTTAAAATAAAAGCTTAACACTTCCCGTCTCCTTAACTTCACATAATCCTCTCTGTTTTTCATTACTTACCAAACTGTCTGTTCCTACATATTCCCCCTTTTCCTGTATGCATCGAGTTCTTTTATTTTGTTGAAAATGTGTATGTAATCCATAGAGACTGTAGTTTCAACTGTCAAGGTTTTTTTTAACTGGCACTTTTATTACTTTGCATGTTTAATACCACTTGTAGGCGTCTCACGAAGTACTGTTTTTGTTTTACTTGGTTCATTTATTTAATGCAAACTGTTACATAGGCACAGTTTTGAGTACAGTGTTAATGTTTCTCCCCTTGCTCCTTTTATATTCGTATATACTTCAACTTTTTCTTTTTAAAAACACTCTCAAAGATGGCATTAACTATATGTTCCCTCAGACTCCTCCATTTTCCTGCATTTCTCCATTTCTGTTTATCTTATTCATATTGCTTATATATTCTGTAGTTTCACTGATAATTCTTTTTTCTTTTAATTGGTTTGTACATCACTCTCCATCTTTTATGTTTCCTGATGTAGCCTTGTGAAGTACTAATTTTATTTTATTTTCTTGGTTTTCTTTATTAATATGAACTGTTATGCAGGATTGCTTTTGCAGTTTTGTGTAAAAGTTTTTTGCTGTTTACTATATTCATACTTATTCACTGTCCAACTTTTTACTTTTTACATTGCATTATCACCACACTGACAAAGACGTTATTTACTGTACATTTCTTCTTCAATCTAGATGTGTAACGTCTTTCCCAATGTCATTTACAAACATTGTAACTTCTTTGGTGACAGTAGTCAGTGAATGCCAGTAGATAGCCTTCCAAGCCGAAAACCGGTTGACACTGTAGAATAAAAGCAAGCTAGCGCTTTTCGTTTATACGACGGTCATTCAGTAATTAAAAAGACAAATTGGTCTGGGGAGAAAAACTGTTAGTAGGGCAAGTTTGGTACTTTTATGGCTTTAAGTTGGCATCATTGGGATGATCCCTGATCAGCTGATGTATCAACATTGTTTTGTTTATAACCTCAAAAGTACATTTCAAGATGGCGAGTCCACTTGAAACGTCCACATTAGTCAAAGGAGTGCTGTTATTCGTTTTTCACTTGCTGAAGGCAAGAAATCAGTGAATATATTCTATAGGATGTCTAACGTTTATGGTGAAGGCTGTATACATCGTGCAAATTTTTACAGGTGGGTAGAGCAGTTCAAAAATGGTCGCGACTCAGTGACTAACGAACACCGTTCTGCCGACCAGTTGCAGTTTTAATTCCGTCACTCGAAAGTCTAATTGATGACGCTATTCGTGCCGACTGCCGTGTGGCTGTGGAAATGATAGTTGATAAGGTTCAAGTTAGTACTGGTACAGTTCATAACATTATCTGTAACAAGCTGAAGTACCGCAAAATATGTGCACGATGGGTCCCTAAAGAGTTGAGAAGGCTACACGATGAAACAAGGTTGAGAGAGTGCACACAGCTAAAGGAACGTTATGAAAGATTTGGTGAGCACTTCCTCAACAAAATTTTAACTTGTGATGAGACTTGTGATACTATTATGAGCGAGAATCAAAAAGACAAAACATGGAGTGGAAGCACACCAACTCACATGTCAAGAAAAAATTCAAAAGCCAAGCATCAGCAGAAAACGCCGTGTTGACGGTGTTTTGGGATGCTGAAGACCCAGTTTTCTGTGATTATCTCGAAGAGCAGCGTACAATGAACAGCCAATACTACTGGGATTTGCTTTTAAACAAGGTGAGGCCAGCCATGAGAGAGAGACATCGTGGATCTGAGAGGAGAGGTATGATTCTCCAGGAAGACAATGCACGTCTTCATATAGCTCAACTAACCCGTCAAACCATCGACAAAATAGGCTGCCTCGTCCCCCTTACAGTCCTGATTTAGCTCCTAGTGATTTCCATTTGTCTCGAGCACTGAAGGAGGCATTACGTGGGAAGAGATTCCAGGATAACGAGGACTCGAGTAAGATTGTGGGAAATTGGTTTAAACATCAAAACAAAGAGCTCTTTGCAGCCGGAATAAAAGAGCTTCTAGCCCGTTGGAACAAGTGCGTAAATATTCATCGGGATTATGTTGAAAAGTAGAAAAAGTATTGCTTTGTAAAAATAAACGCTTGTTCCTCCAGACCAATTTGTGTCTTTAATTACTGACTGAGCCTCGTAAAAAGAGAATTATAGTTAGAAACTGTGTGTTTGTCTGCGCACAACGTAACTGATGTCGCTCGAGTATTTGGGCCTTGTTCATCCAGTAGTGGAGAGCCAGTGGAGGATCATGGGTCTAGATTCTGGGGAGGCCCAGAAACGTTTTGGAAAATCCCCTTTCCTTCCCTTTTAATGTATGCACATCTAGCGTTCCTAACGACAGCCACCACTGCTGCTACTAATACTATGCACTGCTATTGCTAATAATAACCATGCCGCTTAGTTTTATTTACAAACGAACTGCGAGATTGGGCGGTGGAGCGTTGTTGCCTGTGAAACAAGTTGACACGGCGATCCTTCTCCTACCCGCATGTTTCGATGACATCTGCGTACCGAGTGTCTCGACTTTCGAGTATTGGCAGCACCGGTTTCTCAACCGAGGTGCAGTCAAGACAATGAAAAGATTTACACACAAAGGACCTGTTTGGGGATTACGATTGATCATACTTTGGATTGATCATACTTTGAACTTTATTTCAAATTTTTAATACAAAAAAATTGTGCCGGTAATTACGGTTTGATCAAGGGCCTGTGAGGTTGAAGTACAGAGACTGCGGAGTGTATTCTAGCCGGGGGGGGCGCGGTTAGAGGGCCCATGTCACGGACTGCACGGCCGCTCCTGCCGGAGGTTCGAATACTCGCTCGGGCACGGGTGTGTGTGTGTTGTTCCTTGCAGAAGTCAGTTCAAGTGGTGTGCAAGTCTAGGGACCGATGACCTCAGCAGTTTGGTCCCTTAGGAATTCGCACACATCTGAACATTTGTGTAGCCCTCAGGAGTCATCTAAAATCGACAATGGATAACATCAGTCGATACTGCACTAAATTTATGGAAGTTAGTACCTAACCACCAGGAACTAACCTTAGATTTAACGATATGGTGCTAACTCGGAATTCTGAGTTCGATTTCTTGAGTATTTGTTTCTCTTTTGATAGCTTTACTAAAAATAATTAACATTAACAAATTTCATATATTATACACTACTAGTCATTGAAATTGCTACACCAAGAAGAAATGCAGATTATAAACGGGTATTCATTGGACAAATATATTATACTAGAACTGACATGTGATTACATTTTCACGCAGTTTGGGTGCATAGATCCTGAGAAATCAGTACCCAGAACAACCACCTCTGGCCGTAATAACGGCCTCGATACGCCTGGGCATTGAGTCAAACAGAGCTTGGATGGCGCCTACAGGTACAGCTGCCCATGCAGCTTCAACACGATACCACACTTCATCAAGAGTAGTGACTGGCGTATTGTGACGAGCCAGTTGCTCGGCCACCATTGACCAGACGTTTTCAATTAGTGAGAGATCTGGAGAATGTGCTGGCCAGGGCACGAGTCGAACGTATCCTGTATCCAGAAAGGCCCGTACAGGTCCTGTAACATGCACTCGTGCATTATCCTGCTGACATGTAGGTTTTCGCAGGGATCGAATGAAGGATAGAGCCACGGGTCGTAACACATCTGAAATGTAAAGTCCATTGTTCAAAGTGCTGTCAATGCGAACAAGAGGTGACCGAGACGGTTAACCCATGGCACCCCATACCATCACGCCAGATGATACGCCAGTATGGTGATTACGAATACACGCTTCCAATATGCGTTCAACGTGATGTCGCCAAACACGGATGCGACCATCGTGATGCTGTAAACAGAACCTGGATTCATCCGAAAAAATGACGTTTTGCCATTCGTGCACCCAGGTTCGTCGTCGAGTACACCATCGCAGACGCTCCTGTCTGTGATGCAGCATCAAGGGTAACCGCAGCCACGGTCTCCGAGCTGATAGTCCGTGCTGCTGCAAACGTCGTGGAACTGTTCGTGCAGATGGTTGTTGTCTTGCAAACGTCCCCATCTGTCGACTCGGCGATCGAAACGTGGCTGCACGATCAGTTACAGCCGTGCGGATAAGATGCCTGTCATCTCGACTGCTAGTGATACGAGGCCGTTGGGATCCAGCACGGCGTTCCGTATTACCCTCCTGAACCCACCGATTCCATATTCTGCTAACAGTCATTGGATCTCGACCAACGCGAGCAGCAATGTCGCGATACGATAAACCGCAATCGTGATATGCTACAATCCGACCTTTATCAAAGTCGGAAACGTGATGGTACGCATTTCTCCTCCTTACACGACGCATCACAACGACATTTCACCAGGCAACGACGGTCAACTGCTGTTTGTGTATGAGAAATCGGTTGGTAACTTTCCTCATGTCAGCACCTTGTAGGTGTTACCACCAGCGCCAGCCTTGTGTGAATGCTCTGAAAAGCTAATCATTTGCATATCACAGCATCTTCTTCCTGTCGGTTAAATTTCGCGTCTGTAGCACATCACCTACGTGGTGCAGCAATTTTAATGGCCAGTAGTGTAGGTATAAGCTCCTAAGGAAAGTGCTTACTTTTCGCGGATCGAAGGTAGAATTTCACAGGTTGAACCGTTTTTATTTTATACCGTACGCGGTTTTAACAAATCGCTTTTAGAGAAAAATCTGTTTGGCGAAAACTTTTTTATGTATTATTAGTTCAATTTGCGTAAAAACTACATGATATTATATATACTTTTGATGTCGCTGAACACAAGTCTCAAGTTAGATTTCCAAAATTCAAAATGGCTAATCCCGTGTGGAGGACCAGAAATTATGTTGAGATCAATTTTGACCAAAAACAGCGTTTTCGTAGCCTACTTTTAGTCTGCAATTCCAGGACCGTACATCAACCCTTCCTGAAACTCGAATTGTTCCCGGAGAGCAGTTTCCTCTTTCTGCGTGGCGAGAAAACCCGATGTGCCCGAGCTGGATATGCTGCCTTCGACAGCCTGCACAGTTTTGTTCTCCAGATTTTTCGTCGAAAAGTTTTGCATGCGTACTGCAATATAAACAACTTAATAAAATGAAATAATAAACTTTACGATTACGCTGAATGAATGTCTCATCTGTGGACTGAGTACTGAACTCGAGTTGTGTTGCGTGTTGTAAGTGCAAGTGGTGTGTTTACTCTGTGTTGTTGTTAGCAGAACTTTACACGAATTTATTGGGCAATGTAACTCCCAATACCAATAAAGAAATACAGTCACTGCGAAATACATTCAGCCCCTTAGGCACTCAATCATCTGTCCCTGTTCAAAACCGATAACTTCGGTCCCTGTGCACATAACCAATAAATTAAATTGTCTTACCTCTAGAGCAGCAACGGAGTAACGCGATATATTCTGGTCTCTCATGAAAAAAATATAAATGCTAGATATAGGCTCAGCAGTGTGCAATGTTGACCATAATACTTTGAAACGCACACGTAATTCTTTTGGCTGATAAACGAGAGCATTTAAGAAAATTCAACTTCTTTAAAAAATATGACCTGGACTGGGAGGCGATTATGATGCTGATTATGACGAATTACAAACATTGAGCTCTTTTAGTACAATTATATTGCAAATTAAGTTTGGCTTTTCAAAAACATCTGACAATTGGAGTTACATTACTCACAATTCATTCACAAACAACGAGATTTAAGCAACAAGTATTACCTAACCTCATTAAACCAGTATAAATGCAAATCATCAAATTACATATAGCTCTGTAAACAAATCTTAGAAGCATTACAAAAATGAAATATCTATCTAGCGTTTTTATCAAAACAGTTTATGTACATTCTGGGGTTACGCAACTATTACAAATTATCAGCCAATTCAGCTACACTAATGCGCTGGCAAAAACAAAAATCATAATTATTTAACATCTTTACCTTGGTTGCATGAAGACTTCTGCTTCCATGTTCAACAATATTGACATATCTACGTTAATCTAACACTTGGTGGCTTCACAGAGCACACAACAAAGACTGCCTACACCACTGTCCTTCCCTCACAGCTCCAACACTACAATCTCAGACCAAAACAAGTATCTTTGGTACTGCGGTCGCGCACAGTCAGCGGTCCGCATTACCTAGCCTATCACAGACATTCATCGTTTATAGCATACTAGTTTCATTTTAGTTTATTAATATTCTTACGTCATTCTGGTCTTCCTTCGAACGTGCGTCCTACCTGAGCATACCACGGCGACCGTGACTCTGCTTCGAGCAATGGCCTGTAGTAACTTTTGCAATGCACGGATTAAGAAACCTTTTCGTGCCAGCATTCTAGGCACACACACCTTTAAAAAAATTGAATTTTCACCCATTCTGAATGAGAACCTGGCATTAAGACAAGAAAAACTTTCACCTGAAGTACTTGTTGCAGAAGTATGAGCAGTTACACAAAATAGTTTGAAAACTTCTGGAAGTATTTGGTCCGTTTCATTCTCAGCCATTCTTTTGATAACGTCTCCCAAACTGACAGAATGAATTTGTTTATGACGGGAACAAAACACAGGGTGTTTGAAAGAGAATATACTTATTACAAAATATCATTTTGTCCAAACTATCGATCTTTCCGCCTCGGCTCGGCTGTTAGAGAAACGAATACATAGTCTAGTTTATATTAATAGCCGGTAGATGTCAGTTGACTTCTGTTTTGCGTGGCAACCGTCATATGTCTAAAATGGCTACTCCGCAGCCGAATTCATTTTGTGTTCTCGAGTTTGCGAAGTGCAATTCCGTTATTACAGCGCAAAGGAATTTCAGATTGAGGTACCAAATTGATCCTTCGAATTGGTGGAACATTCGCAGATGGTACCCACAGTTTCTAGATACAGGATATTGTATGTAAAGGAAAAAGTCCTGGGCGCCCTCGTGTTGCTGAAGAAAATGTAGCACGAATTCAAACTGCTTTCCAATGTAGTCCTTCAAAATACAGGGCTATTACAAATGATTGAAGCGATTTCATAAATTCACTGTAGCTCCATTCATTGACATATGGTCACGACACACTACAGATACGTAGAAAAACTCATAAAGTTTTGTTCGGCTGAAGCCGCACTTCAGGTTTCTGCCGCCAGAGCGCTCGAGAGCGCAGTGAGACAAAATGGCGACAGGAGCCGAGAAAGCGAATGTCGTGCATGAAATGCACTCACATCAGTCAGTCATAACAGTGCAACGACACTTCAGGACGAAGTTCAACAAACATCCACCAACTGCTAACTCCATTCAGCGATGGTATGCGCAGTTTAAAGCTTCTGGATGCCTCACGGTTTAAAGTTTACGGCCCCTTTTTCTTCTGCGAAAAAAACGTTACAGGACAGTGTATCTGGACATGCTGGAAAATTGGCGCATGCCACAACTGGAGACCGACAGCGCCGACTTCATCTTTCAACAGGATGGTGCTCCACCGCACTTCCATCGTGATGTTCGGCATTTCTTAAACAGGAGATTGGAAAACCGACGGATCGGTCGTGGTGGAGATCACGATCAGCAATTCATGTCATGGCCTCCACGCTCTCCCAACTTAACCCCATGTGATTTCTTTCTGTGGGGTTATGTGAAAGATTCATTGTTTAAACCTCCTCTCTCAAGAAACGTGTAACAACTGCGAACTCGCATCAACGATGCTTTCGAACTCATTGATGGGGACATGCTGCGCCGAGTGTGGGAGGAACTTGATTATCGGCTTGATGTCTGCCGAATCACTAAAGGGGCACACATCGAACATTTGTGAATGCCTAAAAAAACTTTCTGAGTTTTTGTATGTGTGTGCAATGCATTGTGAAAATATCTCAAATAATAAAGTTATTGTAGAGCTGTGAAATCGCTTCAATCATTTGTAATAACCCTGTATACTTGTCGAGCCAGTCGGAGGTTACAGCTGCCTACAACAACAATTTGGCGTGTTTTGAGACGTCGGTTGGTTGTGAAACCGCACAAGTTACAGCTGTTACAAGCTCTGCGTCCTGATGACAAACGCAAACGTGTGGCATTTTCCCTGTTAGTGGTCAGGTAAACAAACACCATGTTCGAATTTGGGGCCTACAAAAACCACATGCTGCCATTGAACATGTACGAGATTCGCCCAAAGTCAATGTGTTTTGTGCGATATCACGATTATCTGTTTACGGCCCGTTCTTCTTTGATGGAAACACGGTTCGCGGTCAGCAGTATCTCGTTATGTTACGGGGCTGCACGAAGACAACTTCATTTTTCAACAAGACGGGGCGGAGTCACCAAGTTCGTGAATACCTGAATGGAACTCTACTGAACCACTGGATTGGTCGTCAATGAGCTGACGGCTTAGCGAGTCTCAGCGGGGCTCGACGGTCACCGGAATTGACACCTTCTGACTTCTTCCTGAGGGGTTCCGTTATTGATAACATTTATCTACCACCACTCCCACAGAACCTGGAAGAGTTGAAGAACCGGATCCGCACTGCCATAACATCAGTGACGAAGGACATGCTTGCCCGAGTATGGAAGGAATTTGAGTATCGACGTGATATTGTTCGTGTCGCTGATGGAGGGCATATTGAACATCTGTAATCTGAATTCGATTGTTCACTGCTTTATGCTCAATGTGAATACCATCACCGCTGCTGCTCATGTTGTTTTCGCCTTCAAGTATTGGTTTTATAATGGTTTTGATATTTCTTGTAGCTCATTCTTTCGTGATCTTGTGTACACCAGTCACGTGCAGTATTTCACGCCAACTTACCCTATCATTAACTGAATAATTGATAGGTTTTTTTGTAGGTCTTAGGATTCATTAAGCCAGGTGTTCTCTCAAATCGTCTATCAAAAATCTGTGTTGTGTTTTCAGTTACAGTTGTAAGTAGGCTGTTTATGTTTTCTTATTGGCAACGTTACGCAGCGCTCTGTATGAAAATCACTGGCTGTGCTGTGTGCAGTCTGTGGCTAGTTTGCATTGTTGTCTGCCATTGTAGTGTTGGGCAGCGGCAGCTGGCTGTGAACAGCGCGTAGCGTTGCGCAGTTGGAGGTGAGACGCCAGCAGTGGTGGATGTGGGGAGAGAGATGGCCGAGTTTTGAAATTTGTCATGAACTGCTATATATATTATGACTATTAAGGTAAATACATTGTTTGTTCTCTATTAAAATCTTTCATTTGCTAACTATGCCTATCAGTAGTTAGTGCCTTCCGTAGTTTGAATCTTTTATTTAGCTGGCAGTAGTGGCGCTCGCTGTATTGCAGTAGTTCGAGTAACGAAGATTTTTGTGAGGTAAGTGATTTGTGAAACGTGTAGGTTAATGTTAGTCATGGCCATTCTTTTGTAGGGATTTTTGAAAATCAGATTGCGTTGCGCTAAAAATATTGTGTGTCAGTTTAAGCACAGTCTTGTATAATTGTTCTAAGGGGACGTTTCACAGTTACAGGATGCGTACCCAACATGTATGGTCTTCCCCTGCTAACGCCGAATTTTCTATCTATCTGACCGGGGATGTGACGAATAATGAATTCATCAATTGTTTTTGCTGAGAGCTGTCGCAGAGATTCAGTAACTGACTTAAAGGTCTCTCTTAGCGTTTGCTGTCGATCCATATGCCCAAACTTCAGCAACCGCAATTTCTCACGAACTGCTTTACGCGCCTGAATCACTTTCTGCTTCGTCGACATCTCGGTGTAAACTAATCAGACATTTCCGCAGCGTGAGGCTTCATATGTCAGGTCGTTTTCTTCCTCCTCTTACTATGATCCTGATCGCCCTTTTCAACAACAAGGAAGTCTACATCTATTTTCCCCTCAGTAGCATCGACCTTTTAAGTCGGTTACTTTCTTACTCACTTGATTAACTAGCTCATTTAACGCATTCACCATTCTCAGAAGAGTCCGGTAATACGTCTCTAGTTCCCTGCACATACCTGCAAGTTTATGCGCAATAGCCTGAATATTCGCATCCATGTACAGGCGAATGTTCTGTCTGTGTACACCCATCCTCTCGGGTTGAGAGGTAGACATACGCGAGAATTTGTCCATGGTGTAGCGTAGACTGATGTAGTAACCTCTCTTACCGTGCCATACGTAAAACAACTCTTGAAAGTTTCGCCTGTACCTACCATCACTCAGTTTTCTTGCTTTATTAACAACGAGAAACCCATACTGTGAATGAATCCAGCAACTGCACATGTTGTTGTTGTGGTCTTCAGTCCTGAGACTGGTTTGATGCAGCTCTCCATGCTACTCTATCCTGTGCAAGCTTCTTCATCTCCCAGTACTTACTGCAACCTATGTCCTTCTGAATCTGCTTAGTGTATTCATTCCTTGGTCTCCCTCTACGATTTTTACCCTCTACTCTGCCCTCCAATACTAAATTGGTGATCCCTTGATGCCTCAGAACATGTCCTACCAACCGATCCCTTCTTCTAGTCAAGTTGTGCCACAAACTTCTCTTCTCCCCAATCCTATGCAATACTTCCTCATTAGTTATGTGATCTACCCATCTAATCTTCAGCATTCTTCTGTAGCACCACATTTCGAAAGCTTCTATTCTCTTCTTGTCCAAACTAGTTATCGTCCAAGTTTCACTTCCATACATGGCTACACTCCATGCAAATACTTTCAGAAACGAGTTCCTGACATTTAAATCTATACTCGATGTTAACAAATTTCTCTTCTTCAGAAACGCATTCCTTGCCATTGCCAGTCTACATTTTATATCCTCTCTACTTCGACCATCATCAGTTATTTTGCTCCCTAAATAGGAAAACTCCTCTACTACTTTAAGTGTCTCATTTCCTAATCTAATTCCCTCAGCATTACCCGACTTAATTCGACTACATTCCATTATCCTCATTTTGCTTTTGTTGATGTTCATCTTATACCCTCCTTTCAAGACACTATCCATTCCGTTCAACTGCTCTTCCAAGTCCTTTGCTGTCTCTGACAGAATTACAATGTCGTCGGCGAACCTCAAAGTTTTTATTTCTTCTCCATGGATTTTAATACCTACTCAAAATTTTTCTTTTGTTTCCTTCACTGCTTGCTCAATATACAGATTGAATAACATCGGGGATAGGCTACAACCCTGTCTCACTCCTTTCCCAACCGCTGCTTCCCTTCCATGCCCCTCGACTCTTATAACTGCCATCTGGTTTCTGTACAAATTGTAAATAGCCTTTCGCTCCCTGTATTTTACCCCTGCCACCTTCAGAATTTGAAAGAGAGTATTCCAGTCAACATTGTCAAAAGCTTTCTCTAAGTCTACAAATGTTAGAAACGTAGGTTTGCCTTTCCTTAATCTAGCTTCTAAGATTAGTCGTAAGGTTAATACTGCCTCACGTGTCCCAATATTTCTACGGAATCCAAACTGATCTTCCCCTAGGTCGGCTTCTACTATTTTATCCCATCCATCTGTAAAGAATTGGCGTTAGTATTTTGCAGCTGTGGCTTATTAAACTGATAGTTCGGTAATTTTCGCATCTGTCCACACCTGCCTTCTTTGGGATTGGAATTATTATATTCTTCTCGAAGACTGAGGGTATTTCGCCTGTCTCATACATCTTGCTCACCAGATGGAAGAGTTCTGTCAGGACTGGCTCTCCCAAGGCCGTCAGTAGTTCTAATGGAATCTTGTCTACTCCCGTGGCCTTGTTTCGACTTAGGTCTTTCAGTGCTCTGTCAAACTCTTCACACAGTATCATATCTCCCATTTCATCTTCATCTACATCCTCTTCCCTTTCGATAATATTGTCCTCAAGTACATCGCCCTTGTATAAACCCTCTATATACTCCTTCCACCTTTCTGCTTTCCCTTCTTTGCTTCGAACTGCGTTTGCATCTGAGCTCTTAATATTCATACAAGTGGTTCTCTTTTCTCCAAAGGTCTCTTTAATTTTCCTGTAGGCAGTATCTATCTTACCCTTAGTGAGATAAGCCTCTACATCCTTACATTTATCCTCTAGCTATCCCTGCTTAGCCATTTTGCACTTCCTGTCGATCTCATTTTTGAGGCGTTTGTATTCCTTTCTGCCTGCTTCATTTACTGCATTTTTATATTTTCTCCTTTCATCAATTAAATTCAATATTTCTTCTGTTACCGAAGGATTTCTACTAGCCCTCGTCTTCTTACCTACTTGATCCTCTGCTGCCTTCACTTCTTCACCCCTCAAAGCTACCCATTCTTCTTCTACTGTATTTCTTTCCCCCATTCCTGTCAATTGTTCCCTTATGCTCTCCCTGAAACTCTGTACAACCTCTGGTTTAGTCAGTTTATCCAGGTCTCATCTCATTAAATTCCCACCATTTTGCAGTTTCTTCAGTTTTAATCTACAGTTCATAACCAATAGATTGTGGTCAGAGTCCACATCTGCCCCTGGAAATGTCTTACAATTTAAAACCTGGTGCCTAAATCTCTGTCTTACCATTATATAATCTATCTGAAATCTGTTAGTATCTCCAGGCTTCTTCCATGTATACAACCTTCTTTTATGATTCTTGAACCATGTTAGCTATGATTAAGTCGTGCTCTGCGCAAAATTCTACCAGGCGGCTTCCTCTTTCATTTCTTAGCCCCAATCTGTATTCACCTACTACGTTTCCTTCTCTCTCTTTTCCTACCTCTGAATTAGAGTCACCCATGACTATTAAATTTTCGGCTCACTTCACTATCCGAATAATTTCTTTTATTTCGTCATACATTTCTTCAATTTCTTCGTCATCTGCAGAGCTAGTTGGCATATAAACTTGTACTACTGTAGTAGGCGTGGGCTTCGTGTCTATCTTGGCCACAATAATGTGTTCACTATGCTGTTGGTAGTAGCTTACCCGCATTCCTATTTTTTTATTCATTATTAAACCTACTCCTGCATTACCCCTATTTGACTTTGTATTTATAACCCTGTATCTGCCTGACCAAAAGTCTTGTTCCTCCTGCTACCGAACTTCACTAATTCCCACTATATCTAACTTTAACCTATCCATTTCCCTTTTTAAATTTGCTAACCTACCTGCCTTATTAAGGGATCTGACATTCCACGCTCCGATCCGTAGAACGTCAGTTTTCTTTCTCCTGATAACGACGTCCTCCTGAGTAGTCCCCGCCCAGAAATCCGAATGGGGGACTATTTTACCTTCGTAATATTTTACCCAAGAAGGCGCCATCATCATTTAACCATACAGTAAAGCTGCATGCCCTCGGGAAAAATAACGGCTGTAGTTTCCCCTTGCTTTCAACCGTTCACAGTACCAGCACAGCGAGGCTGTTTTGGTTAGTGTGTAAGTAGACTGTTTAGGTTTTTTTATTGGCAACGCCACCTCTGTATAAAAATCACTGGCTGTGCTGTGTGCAGTCAGTGTCCAGTTTGCATTGTTGTCTGCCATTGTAGTGTTGGGCAGCGGCAGCTGGATGTGAACAGCGCGTAGCGTTGCGCAGTTGGAGGTGAGCCGCCAGCAGTGGTGGATGTGGGGAGAGAGATGGCCGAGTTTTGAAATTTGTCATGAACTGCTATATATATTATGACTATTAAGGTAAATACATTGTTTGGTCTCTATTAAAATCTTTCATTTGCTATCTATGCCTATCAGTAGTTAGTGCCTTCCGTAGTTTGAATCTTTTATTTAGCTGGCAGTAGTGGCGCTCGCTGTATTGCAGTAGTTCGAGTAACGAAGATTTTTGTGAGGTAAGTGATTTGTGAAAGGTATAGGTTAATGTTAGTCAGGGCCATTTTTTGTAGGGATTTTTGAAAGTCAGATTGCGTTGTGCTAAAAATATTGTGTGTCAGTTTAAGCACAGTCTTGTATAATTGTTCAAAGGGGACATTTCATATGTCGACCCTTAGCCGAGGATACCTCACTGGAATCTTCTGATTTTTTTCTTGTAGTTTGTGTAATTAGTGTAGCCTTTGTTTATTGCTAGCGCGTAATTATAGATAGAATTTCCTTTGTAGTTGTAGTTTTTCATTGTTGTGCAGTAAAACAGTTGTGGCATGCATGTAGATTTGCAGCAAGTATTTCGCAGCTGCGCTTGCAATTAACTAGATATTATTTTCAGTGCTATGTTAATGTGTTCTCTTATTTTTGCTCTTCAAATTGTGCTTTTCTGTGTTGTTGTGTGAAATATTGTGACAATAATGGTGTGAAAAAACGTAATACTAGGCTCCAAAGTAAACTGGGACATGACAGTGAAAATGAAAGCAGTGTGTTAGCGCCACCGAGTAATGAATTAACTGATGTTCAAAGTAGTAATTTGGTAATTGTGCATAGGGAAATGGAGCGGGCTGCAAACAATGGTGTAGACAGTGAAACAGGTAGTGAACAGGGAAGCATTATCGATCGATCGGTCGGCAACAGCTCGCCTCAGGAATCCGAAATGACAGGACACAATTTCGCAAATACTGTAGATTCAGGTTTTGGGTTATCACCGTTTTCTCAAATAAGTCAAGACACATTTTCTGCTTGTCAAAATGTGAATGTTGCCGGTGGAAATGCACTGCCCAAAAGCGTAGAGAAACAGATTCCAGACACTAATACATTATTATTGCAATTAATGCAACAAATGGAACAAAATCAGAGACAAATGGGACAAAATCTTAAAAAGTTAGACACAGTGGAACAAAATCTCAAAAAGTTAGACACAGTGGAACAAAATCTCAAAAAGTTAGACACAATGGAACAAAATCTTCAAAAGTTAGACACTACACTTGAACAAACACGTGAAGATTTAACCACTGAGTTACATAACATCGAATCGAAATGTCAAAAAGTCTGTAATGACGTAAAAACTCAAATTTGTGAGCATTTTCAACCTATTTTTTCGCGGCATGAAAATAAATTACAGAATCACGAAGCAGCCATAAAAGAACTGCAAACTATTGTTCATCAAAATCATGAGACCCTGCAAGCTAAAATTGACTCAGTTGCATCTACCGATTCGGTTACACAACTTGCAAAAACTCAGGAAAACTTAAAGGACACAGTAGATACTCTGAAACTTGGTTCAGAAAAAAACACTGAGGAAATAACTACACTATCGGAGAAAGTAGCCGAACTTTCGGATCAGTTCACTAATTTATCTACGAAGGTAGATGAATCTGAATGACACAAAACCGGTAGTTTTTAATGACACAGAAGAGTGCGAACAAATTAGGAAATTCAATCAAAATCAAATCAATATACAGTACAAAAGAGAAATACGGGAAGTACAAGATCAGTTGGCACAAGTAATACAAAAATTACAAATTTCAGAGGACACTCGCGCCCCAATACGGGAAGAGGGACATAGAAATACGGAACAGCCACAAAATAATAACACAGCGCATTTCGGAAATTATGAAAGAAATTGGCAAGGTGCACCGAATTTTGAAATGGAACCGCCGAAACGATGTAACAATGACCGATATGCGACTCGCCGACATGATGATTTTGACTATAAGCTGTTCATCACTACACATAAATTCAAAACTTTTAAGAATTCTGGCAACGACATTCATCCACAAGCATGGCTCCATCAATTCTCTCATTGTTTTCCTCCCCACTGGTCGTTAGAACACAGATTAGAATGTATGTGTGGCTATTTAGAGAATGAAGCAGCTGTAAGAATGCGATCGGTCATTCACGATTATCACAATGAAGGAGAATTTTACCATGCCTTCCTCTCAGGATATTGGTCTCAAGCTACACAAGACCGAGTAAAACATAGCATCATGATGATGAAACACTTTGAACAATCTGAATTTTCCAGTCTTGTGACATATTTTGAAGAAATGTTGCATAAGAATCAGTACCTGTCAAACCCATACAGCCCCTCAGAACTCATCCGCATTTGCTTACTCAAATTGCCTGAACATTTACGACATATTATTTTAGCAGGACGTTGCAAATACGACATTGAAGGTTTTCAGGGACTGTTACAAGAACTGGAAATTGACACTGACAATCGCGAAACGCGAAAACAGGAGCACAACAATTACAGGTCACATCTGTCACAATTCCGCGATGAAAGAAATAATAACTGGACACGACAAGGCTATTCTCACAACACATATCATGACCAAAACAGACACCACCCGTATGACAAACGCTGGCAGAGTAGTAACAATTACAGGGAAAGATCACCTCTCCGCGGTAGTGACTATCACAGAGACAATCAGAGAAACAGACAATTTGGGAACCAAAATAATTATTATCAAGGGAGGCAGAATAACTTTAGACGCAACGGTCCAGCCCGCAGTTACGATTCAGGGAGAAATTCTCCACCACGTGACCGACAAGAAAGAAACTATGGAATCTACTGACATGACGACAGACGATATGATCGTAACGACAGACCTGAATTGCATCAGAACTGGCGGGATTCAAACAGAGCAGGGCCCTCTCGAGGAGGTGAATTTGTAGAAGTTATGTCTCCAAACCCCAATAACGACGCGCGCCAACAAAGAGACAATAGGCAATGACTCATACCGCTGGCAGCCACAAAACGTACGTATGAGACTAACGACGCAGCTGCCGTAGCTAGTAATTTCGTAAAAATGGAAGACATTAGGGACATCTTACTCCAGGAACACGACGTAAAAAATAACAACATTGCATATCCTGTGATTCACATTGAGAGGCACCCACTTGCCTTGCTCATACTGTGGCATCAAGCAGTCAGGCCTGCAAGATGAGTGGTCTGCCAAGCGAGTGGATTCTTCCTTAATTTATCGAGTAACATGAATTCTCGTATCTTACTATTTAGTTACAAATTACTCTCCTGTATGAATAATACGCAACGGAAACACGCATCTGACTATCAGTGATTTATAGAACTCTGACTGTACACTACGCACTGGCAATACCACATTTACTTTTTGTCTTTTATTTAACGGCTTTTATTAACACGTGGCCATCCCACTGAATACGAATTGCACACACATTATAAATTCGGGACATTATGACAACATACAATTCAATGAAAAAAGGCCACCAATCTCTTTCTTTTCACTATCTGATTTATTCCTAAACACACAAATTCTACAACCTACAACAATATCACATGAGAAATTCCGCCCAGTGGGCATGGCTTTACAATGGTGAATCTCTATATTATGGTCTCGTAATTTATTTAAGGCTACAGTGCACTTTCTGGATAGGATGGTGGATCTTTTATTATACCTCACACTTCGACTCTCACAATCATCATCACGAAACTTTCCTCCAGATCGAGCGATACAGAAGGAACAAGCATAACCCACAAATCTTTTGAAACTACCTTGCTACTCCCCCATGCAAACCACACATACCCAAATTACATGACATACCCCACACAACAATATGAAATACTACACAAAGAATGGTTACAACATTATCACTTTCAGCTTTCCCACTTCAATCAATATTTATCCCAGTTTCACACAACACTGCCCCACTTTGTAATTCTACTTTCCTACCGTGAACTCTGGAGATAAATGTACGTCTTCCTGTGCAATGCAAGCCAAGTGGCGTTGCTGGATAGACGGCCGACTCACCTTGATTCTCTCTCGGAGTTTAAATCTAGCGTCACACGGAATCATATCATGTAGTTTAATATTAAGCACACACGCGAGTCCTCAACTGATACCATGGACGAGTACTTCTCTTTATCTTTTGTCTCATACACAGTTTGAGATTCACACAGTACTCACCACGTGGAAGTACTCGTCTCTAATTTCAAGTCCTGCACACGCCATTTCTTAAATATTTCAACTTATGGTACACACGCTATTTCTTAAATATTTCAACTTATTGTACACATGCTAGTAATTCAGCTTAACTTAAGCACACGGAAGTATTTCAACTTAATGCTACACGTGGTTTCATTGGGACCGTTGGTCACTCCCGAAGATTCCTACAATCCCATTAATATTACCTGCCTGACATTTAATTCTCCTCGTGATGGCTGGGTGTTGTGTGATGTCCTTAGGTTAGTTAGGTTTAAGTAGTTCTAAGTTCTAGGGGACTGATGACCTAAGCTGTTAAATCCCATAGTGCTCAGAGCCATTTGAACCATTTAATTCTCCCCACAAAAGTTCCTGAAATAGAGAAATTAATATTTCAAACTACTCTTAAATATTCCACATGCATACCAAGTCTCCACTCTTTCATCATTACGAAGCACAACTAAAACAGGTCTTAACGGCACAAGATCCAGCGGCAGAGTGTCGAAACATGGCCGTTCTCTAGGTCCTCTCGCACCTGTGTCGAGGTGGGGGAAGCACCTTGCTATCGTATTGGTCAGCCACATTTCAGACGCTCAAAGCTCTGGTAACTTTCATCTCTTTGGTCCCACCAAAGGTGGCCAAAGGATCGACTCAAAGATGATCATATATTCACATTCACTATCTGCGGCTAGCAGACGACCATACATTCATTCATTTCACAGATCTCACCAAACTGGATGTAGGGATTTACTTTGTGGCAGTGCACATGTGATCAATTAAATAAATAAATTGTCATTCTTTCCCACACTGGTATCCGGCTTCGCTGTA
Organism: Schistocerca americana; assembly: GCF_021461395.2. Lineage (NCBI taxonomy): Eukaryota > Metazoa > Arthropoda > Insecta > Orthoptera > Acrididae > Schistocerca > Schistocerca americana. The sequence goes on along the minus strand of NC_060129.1, from coordinate 22,898,068 downwards.
TTAATTGAAATTGAGTTATTTTACAAAAAAAATGTGTTCTTCTGACAAAAATAATGAAGTATGTTGTACCTATTTTCAATGTCGGGTGGTACTGTATCCTTTCAACATTACTGTAAATGACGTAAAATTTACGGCAGTACTTGACTCTGGCAGTCCCATTTCAGTAATTAGTGAAACAGCTTTTAGCAAATGCAACAAATCGAACGATTGCCCCACATTTCCGTTACGTAAGATAAAATTACAAGGTGCAATCTTTGGAAAAAGTGTAGATGTACGCCAACAAACCAATTTAGAATTCTTTTGCCAAAGCCACAGCTTCTCTATGAACTTTCTTATTGTTCCATTATTGTCGACGGAAATTATATTGGGAGTAGACTTTTTGAATGAATACAAAGCAATCTTAAACTTTCACGATGCGGAAATAAGTTTAGAGAAGGAAGGTAAGTCAATAGCTTTGAAATTTGAAGATTGGCTCTCAAACCATGATGAGGAAATTAATCGACTTTACCTTCTGTTAGACAACAGTTCGGAATTTTCCAACGAACTAGACACTAACAATCACTCTGCAAGTACTGACAGGGATGATATCGACGGCATATTTGAAATTAATGAGTTAATTCAGAATAAAATTCAAACAATTGAGAATTGTAATGACACTGATAGGCAGGACCTTTTTGAGATTTTACAAGCACATTCCACAGTTTTTACTCATAAAACAGGAACAATCAAGGGATTTCAATACCAATTTTGTGTTCGTGAGCATACTAAATTTTGTGTTAGACCATATGTAATTCCAGCACATTATAGGGACCGTGTTAGAACAGAAATACAATCTATGCTTGACGAGGGCATTATTGAGCCTGCAGTAAGCTCATACAACAATCCATTACATGTTGTTGAGAAGAAAAATGGATCAATCAGGCTTGTGTTAGATTCGAGACAAATCAATACTATCATTATTCCTGAAACAGACAGGCCGCAGACGTTGGAAGAACTTCTTCAAAATTTTAATGGTGTAAAAGTGTTGTCTTCCATTGATCTCAGATCCAGCTTTTATCAGATCTAACTTCATCCAGAATGTAGAAAATACACAGCTTTCCTTTGTTTCGGCGTTTGTTATCAGTTTCGGAAACTTCCTTTTGGTTTGAACATTTCTTCGGCAGCATTTATTCGCGGGCTAAATTCTATATTAGCTGAGTTCTTAAAACGTCACATCACCTTATATGTGGACGATATTCTGATAGCAGAAGCCTCATGGGAACAACACAATCGCATCCTCAACAGTTTGTTACGTATTTTTGCAGAATCTGGAATTACAGTTAACTTGGAAAAGTCTGAATTCGGTAGGTCAAAGGTGAGGTTTTTGGGACATATTATTTCTTCTGAAGGCATTCAGCCGGATCCTGAAAAGTTAGAAGCAATCAGAGCCATTCCAGTTCCATCCACAAAAAAACAAGTCCGCAGTTTTCTAGGTCTCGTAAATTTTTACCGTCGTTTTCTGAAAATGCAAATTCTTGTTACACCAAAACTTTGCTCTCTCACTGTAAAAAATACTATTTGGAACTGGGACGAACAAGCACAGTTGGAATTCAATTCTTTGAAAGAATCGCTACTTAACGCGCCAATACTAGCTCATCCAGATCTGTCACAAAATTTCTGCCTTAGCACGGATTCTTCTAAAGTCGGTCTTGGTGCCCATTTATTTCAAGAAGCCACAGAAAATGACATTACTGTTCAGAAAACCATTGCTTTTGCTAGCCGAGTGCTAACAAAATCTGAAAAAAATTATTCCGTTACTGAATTAGAAGCTTTAGCTATCGTTTGGGCATTTAACAAATTCCGTTTCTTTCTTTCTGGTAAGCACGTAAAAGTATACAGTGATCATCGTGCATTACAATTTCTTATGTCTTCAAAATTAAATCATGACAGGTTAAAACGTTGGGTATTGTTTCTGCAAGAATTCCGCTTCACAATAGTCTACATTCCCGGCAAGGAGAACATTGTTGCGGACGCGCTGTCACGCGCACAGGCTGGGCTTGAGAAAAGTAACACAGAAGGCAACATTGAGAAAAATTTCAGTATTCTTTACATTCAGAAAGTCGCCTTTGAAAACTTCATCACCACATCTTTAAAGGACATTGCTCATGAACAAGATAAAGATCCGATTTGGAAAGACATCAAAAGTAAATGGCATGAAAAGACACACACTCAGATTAAGCATTGTTATCTGGTTAGAAAGAACGTACTCTTCAAACGCTGCACTGTTGATGACAAGCTATGGGTACTTTGCATTCCAGACGATTTTGTTAATAAGCTCATTTGGTACATTCATTTCAGCTACGCACATTTTGGCCCACGAAAATGTTATCATATTCTTCGAACGACTTGTTATTTTAACAATATGGAAAAGCGAATTCGAAGAGTCTTGTCTATTTGTAAACTTTGTCAAAACGCGAAACCATCTACTATCTCACATCATGTTCCGCTGTTTCCTATTATTCCTTCTAAATTAAAAGAATTTGCTGCTGTTGATCTCTTGGGACCCCTTGTCAGAACATCGAATGGATTTTCGTACGTTCTAGTCGCTGTTGAACTTACTTCAAAATTTGTTTCTTTCTCTCCGTTACGTAAAGCCACTGGACGCCTTTGTTAAAAATTTCTTACGTGAAGTTGGACACGTTAGTAAAGTCATTTCAGATAACGGACTGCAATTCAGATCTGCTGTTTGGTCACGCATGCTTCGCAACCATAAAATCAAACCTGTTTTTATTTCATTGTACTCACCACATTGTAACCCCTCCGAAAGGATTATGAAAGAAATCAATAAGCTTTGCAGACTTTATTGTCACAGAAAGCATCAGCATTGGGACAGATATTTACACTTATTTCAAAACGTGCTGAATGAAATGCCTCATGATTCCACTGCTTTACCACCTACTCTTGTACTGAAGAATGAAGACCCCCGAACAGAATCAGAGAGCTTGTACCTTTCCCGAATACACGTAAACTTCGACACAAAGACATAATTGATTTGGCTCTTAAAAATATAAAATCTGCAGCAGACAAAAGGAGAAAACTACACGGTAAAGCAAATGCAAAGAAATTATATATTGGTCAGAAAGTTCTCATTAAAGCTCATTCATTGTCACATAAGAAGAAACACTTGAGTCACAAATTCTTTCTAGTTTACAATGGACCTTACAGAATCCGACGTATACCATATGATAATTGCGTTGAAGTTGGAACTCTGCGTACTAGGAAGAGTAAAGGTTTACACCACATTTCACATGTAAAACCGTTTATTGAAAGATAATCTGCTTTTTAACTTTGTCTTTGCCATAAAACGTTTCACTTCACGTTACTAGTATGCTTTAGAAACTGTTACCATGCAACAATGTTTGAAGTTAAATATCCAGTCAAGAACCAAGAGAACTTATTTAAACAGAAATTACGAATGCATTGTTATTGTGAACAGACGACACAGTGTTATTGTGTGTGTACATTCTTGCTTGTTAGTTGCACGATTACGTAACGACTAAAAGGCTCACATACTTAGAACATATACTGGTACTGCTAATGAGATTCTAATGCAACATTTTGGTTTACTTGAAAATACATTCTGGATTTAAAGTACTTTCTGTGAGATACCAGACAACACAGTGGTTAGTTTATGTGACAACTACACGGTTTTATCACGACGCTACTAATGAGTGACAATTTACAATGTTGCTTTTGCGGTGTTTCTGTTTTATATCTGCACAGTTTTTCTACATTATTCTGGAAAGTAAAACATGTTTTAGTAGCAACTTTTGTGGTATAGCTACAATGAGACTGCCTTTTCCGTAGCACAACAATACGTTACAGCACAGTACTTTCTTCATCACGGCAATAAGCATAATAACTAAGATATCTATACGCAAAGCATTTCACTTTTGTTTATCATGAGGTAAGTACATTGACTTCAGCAGAACTTTGCTTACAGAGGACGATAACTACGACAGTTCCACAGAATTATCTTACAGCAAGACGCACATTTAGCGCTACAGGAAACGCATTTGAGTGATTAATTTTGTACTTAAACCATTTATTTTTCAAGATTTTTGAATTACAAAGAAAGTTTTCCGTGATACATTTCATTCCATTGCTGTAATTTGTAACACCTGAGGGTATAATTACATTAATCCTCATGGGGGTACACGCCTACTTTGTGTACCATGTGTTTGGCAAGCACAAGGAGCCCTAGCTAATATGGTATTTGCTTATACAACTTTACACATCGGTACCATATTTCTCTAACACAGAATTACACAGCTATCTGATTATTTGACAGAGAAACAAACATTTTTTTTACTACATCAGTGACACATGTTTACACAATTACACAGTTGGATAACTTCACACTTATGAAACTGTATTTTGTCTGTACTTTGTAAACTGTTCATATTTTTTCGGAATCATTCTGATACTATGAGAGCTTTGAATGATGTATTTGGTATGGGATCATGATTTTTAAAGTACGTTTGAGGTAGATGACACTATTGAAATGAGCAGAGAATTTTCTTTAGGTTTTGAAATTACTGCAGAAAGCTATGACGTTTTTGTGATTAGACTGAGATGTTATGATGTTATTATTACGACGACGATGTGTATTATGCTTTTGAGGTATGTTCATGATCAATGAGATGATGTTATATGAGGAATCTGATTATGCTATGTATTTATTACTATGTAAAATTGAAGTGTCGACGAATATGTATATGTGTAATAAGGTAAGGAATAATGAATAGTGGTTAGGGACTCTGACTTGTGAAAAAGGATGTTGGAAACCAAGAATCATACTTTAAGAATTATGAAATGTGTGTACATGCGTGAATGTATTACAATGCCACTGAAAATTTTTGGACTCTGTTATATTTACACGATTTTGTTTCTACAGATTTGCAACGCAAATTCTCGACCTCTGAAATTTTTTATATGAGACTGTCACTGTAGCGGAAACTGCTGTCGTAAATATTTCGTTAAGAAAGGTAAGTGACCTTGACGTAATGCGTTTTTGGCGCCCAGCTGAGAGGTAGTTGTCTGACAAAAGAAAGCCATTAGGTGGAGAAAAAAAGGAGGCCATTATCCTCGCTATTAACGTTCCTTTGTAGAAAGCATCGCAAATATGAGACGCTCATTACTTGAAAACATACGATTACTTGTACTTTGTGCTACTTACTGAAATGCTTATGAACTGATGGGAAATATTCGTACATTTGCACACCTGATTATGACAAGTGTCTTTCTATGAGAATTGAGAGAATTTCCACTAACTTATGAAGTGCTATATGGCTAATGACTGATGTTTCATGCCTTCCTTTGTACATATTTGCTCATTTTAATATCTAGTTTCTAACTGCACTGTAGCATTGGTTAAAATAAAATTTTATAGATGTACTAATATCACTATTTTCTGTCTACAGACCCAGTAAAGAATATGTTTCTGATAAACTTTCTTAGAAAAGAGAGCATAAATAAACATTTCCCTTCACAGGAATTGCATAAATACTATTTTTAATGACTTGGTAATTTCTTTTCTAGAATAAATTGTGATGCATCACTCTAGTGTTAAGATGTGACATAGGTATTAGACATGGCCATTTTTAGTGTAATATTTTTTCTGCTTGAGCTTTGTCATGTTTAGATGCTGCTGTTTGCCAGGTGTAGTGCTACTAAATTTCACTTTGCATTACTCTGTTAAGCCAGTTTACTACTGATTTATTTTTCTTATTTGCTGCTCATTGCCTTATATTAGTTGTAATTTATGCTGCTTGCTTTGCTTTTTGTATTTTTTATCATTGATGTTTGTGTTACTTGTTTTGTGCTGCTGCATTGCCTCGTTCCTTAGTTTAGCATCTGAGCTCAGTAGATTTAAGTTAGCTTAAAATGGGGTAGGCTATATAAGAGAACGAGTTGTGATGAATTGGAAGAAATGCATTGAGAAGCTATAAGAAACAGATTTGGCAAAAATGAGTGTTGTGCACTGAGTAATAATTATTTTGAAAGAAATATGAATAGAATACAGGAAGGAGGTATAGATAGGACTTTTTGGGAATAATGATGAATGAAGGGAGATCTCCAAGAAATAAAGAAAGTTTTGTTTGCAAAATACTGCAGTAAAACAAACCCTGTCCTTTCCTTGTGTCATCCCACTATGTGTTTGTGTACCCTTGTGTATTTGTCTTTTTCCTGTCTTTATGTGTCTAGCTAATAAGATTTACGTTGTAGAATTCTCTGATAATATGCTATTTACTTTGTAAAGATGCTTAGACATTATTTATTCTGTTCTGTTTTAATGTTCATGTGTGAAGTTGATGTTTCAAAAGTTGTTCTGATTTTTATGTATGTACTTATGTCATAATTCCTGTAACACTGATGTATATGTTATTTCGATTCTTTTGTAAAGCCCGTATTACTACAAATGTTATCTGTATTGTTATGTTCTTTAATGATGTATTTTGTATCTTTGTAATTGTATTCTTATGTTATAAAATTGTAATTGACACCAATTCATCAAATTAAGTAACTTGTAAGTTACATTTCACTGCTCACATTTCTGTTGGTCATAGTATATGGGCAATATGTGAGAAGTAGGGACTGTTAGAGTTTGCACATGTGTTGATAATTCAGCAAGGGACTGGATAACAGCATTGCTGGTTCTAAGGACATTTCAAACAAATTTTTTGTGAGTGGACAAGTGGTGGTTTATGGACTTACTACATTATCTGCAAGACTCTTCAATGGTGATTGAGCACCTGCACAGTCACAGCAGATGGCTGCTGGCCATCTCTACAAGGACTACAGTGGGTCTGCATCTTTGATGACCCACCAATACCATTATTTCTACAAGGACTGCAGTGGGTCTGCACCTCTGGTGGCCCACCAATACCGTAATCTCTACCAAGACTATAGTGGGTCTGCTCTGTGATGACCTACCTACCAATATTCTTCAAAACTTCGAATGACTCTGCTGTGGGTTTGCTCTGTTGTGACCCATTACTTGTCTGCATGTCGAGAGTCAGCACTGTCTTTCCGTTGGAAGGACAACACTACTTCTTCAAGACTGCATGGAAATCCACTACTTCCGTGTGCATTTTCTTTTACTGCTCAGACTTTGAGAAAAACACTGCTATTTTACTGTGATGAACGATTAGGACTGTCTTTATGGACTGTGAGAAAGTTTAGCTTTTGACCAACATTGTATCAATAAGTGTGTGCATTTGATATCTTTGTTATTGTAATTATGAAAAATTTTATCAAATCATTATTGGCCACTGCCCAAAACAATTTGTAAAATTTTTTGTGGGGAGAATGGGGGCTATGTAAGTAGGCTGTTTAGGTTTTCTTATTGGTAACCTTAGTAGCGCTCTGTATGAAAATCACCGGCTGTGCTGTGTGCAGTCTGTGTCTAGTTTGCATTGTTGTCCGCCATTGTAGTGTTGGGCAGCGGCAGCTGGATGTGAACAGCGCGTAGCGTTGCGCAATTGGAGGTGAGCCGCCAGCAGTGGTGGATGTGCGGAGAGAGATGGCGGAGTTTTGAAATTTTTCATGAATTGCTATATATATTATGACTATTAAGGTAAATACATTGTTTGGTCTCTATTAAAATCTTCCATTTGCTAACTATGCCTATCAGTAGTTAGTGCCTTCTGTAGTTTGAATCTTTTATTTAGCTGGCAGTAGTGGCGCTCGCTGTATTGCAGTAGATCGAGTAACGAAGATTTTTGTGAGGTAAGTGATTTGTGAAAGGTATAGGTTAATGTTAGTCAGGGCCATTCTTTTGTAGGGATTTTTGAAAGTCAGATTGCGTTGCGCTAAAAATATTGTGTGTCAGTTTAAGCACAGTCTTGTATAATTGTTCAAAGGGGACGTTTCAAGTGTTACAGGGCCGGATCAGTCAATCATCCAGACTGTTGCCCCTGCAACTGCTGAAAAGGCTGCTGCCCCTCTTCAGGAACCACACGTTTGTCTGGCCTCTCAACAGATACCCCTCCGTTGTGGTTATATATCCATTGTGCACATATCTTTTCAAAATCATTGAACGACATGTCTGTTCCGACATGTGCCTGGTAAATGTGTTTTAAATTCAGATTACCTTGTTTGAATACTATAACGAGGTTTGCGTTATTCCTAACCAACTGTTTGGGGGTTCTGGAATATGTTTGATTTAGATAAAATGCATCAGCGCCCATATGACGCCCGACACAGAAATATTTTCGAATTTGGTCTTGGTTTTCCACAGCAACATCGTCAAATATGATCACTTTGCTTTTCGGGTGGAGGGATATCACTGCCTTCACCGAATGTCATGCAGGTAACACCATCTACACCGCGCAATATCACCTGCAATAGCTGATATTTGGGTTGAAACAGTGTTTTTGAGAATACACAAACATGTTCAAATCAGACCCCATCTACATGTGTCAGTAGAGTCATGACGACATTAGTCTTCCCACAATTGATTGGATGGACCAATCATAATTGCTCGTATATTATGAGGAAGGAGAATCCCGTTCTTCTTGTTCTTCTTCGGTTCTTCATTTGCATCTTCACAGGACCAGTCAGCGACCACAAAGTCCTTGTGGCGAGGGTGCCTCACCCAGTATGCCACGATAATAACTGCACCAGGTACAGACAAGTAGTTGACGTATATAGAAAAATAACCTTGAAAGGATAATAATAGTATGAGTAGCCACTATAGTTCCATCACTTAACCAACTGAGCTATATTGACTAAACAGAGAAAACTGCTATAAATTTTACCCATGAAGAGTAACTTGTTCAATGATCATCTCAGTAACTCATATAGCATCGAAAAAAAAAAATTGTAATACTTTGATTATAATGAGAGAGGTATGAAATAAAACACAAGGACGGTTTGAGACTATACATAAATTATTTATGTAAATATCATACATATTTCAGGAATATCATTAAAATCTCTATGCATTTTCTTCTTTGCACCTGTACAGTATTTACCAAATAAAGCTTTTTGACAAGGAATAAATTCAGCGCATATCTCACTCATGCCAATAGATGACTCACAGTACTCAAGTTTTTCACACACACATTTAATCTGTTTCTCTTTAGGTATAGCGTTTATGTGCGAACAAAGGTGTTGCTTAAGATCATCAACATGTCTACTATGCACACGTAGGGAGTTTACAACATAATTGTAGGCAGAGTCTATGCTAGGCAACCTTCGATTCAGTCTGTCCAGTGCAAGACGTATGGCAGTGTCCAGATCGCATAACTTCGTAATTGAGGCATGTCTTAGATAAACACAGTTGTCACCCGATCTCATACATAATGCACAGTCATCATGTTGTTGTTGTGGTCTTCAGTCCTGAGACTGGTTTGAAGCAGCTCTCCATGCTAATCTATCCAGTACAAGCTTCTTCATCTCCCAGTACCTACTGCAACCTACATCCTTCTGAATCTGCTTAGTGTATTCATCTCTTGGTCTCCCTCTTCGATTTTTACGCTCTACGCTGCCCTCCAATACTAAATTGCTCATCCCTCGATGCGTCAGAATATGCCCTACCAACCGATCCCTTCTTCTAGTCAAGATGCGCCACAAATTTCTCTTCTCTCCAATTCTATTCAATACCTCCTCATTAGTTATGTGATCTACCAATCTAATCTTCAGCGTTCTTCTGTAGCACCACATTTCGAAAACTTCTATTCTCTTCTTGTCCAAACTATTTATCGTCCATATTTCACTTCCATACATGGCTACACTCCATACAAATACTTTCAGAAACGACTTCCTGACACTTAAATCTACACTCGATGTTGACAAATTACTCTTCTTCATTGCCAGTGTACATTTTATATCCTCTCTACTTCAACCATCATCAGTTATTTTGCTCCCCAAAAAACAAAACTCATTTACTACTTTAAGCGTCTCATTTCCCAATCTAATTCCCGCAACATCACCCGATTTAATTCGACTACATTCCATTATTCTCGTTTTGCTTTTGTTGATGTTCATCTTATATCCTCCTTTCGAGACACTGTCCATTCCGTTCAGCCGCTCTTCCAGGTCCTTTGCTGTCTCTGACAGAATTACAATATCATCGGCGAACCTCAAAGTTTTTATTTCTTCTCCGTGGATTTTAATTCCTACTCCGAATTTTTCTTTTATTTCCTTTACTGCTTGCTCAATATACAGATTGAGTACCATCGAGCATAGGCTACAAACCTGCCTCACTTCCTTCCCAACCACTGCTTCCCTTTCATGCCCCTCGACAGTCATCATACACTATTGTAATAGAAAGTGTCTGGGGGAGGACGAGTTGGATAATACTCTGTAGTCATCTGCTGATTGATGTAGCTCTCTGCAAGATATATTTCATCTCAGTCGAACTCGGAAATTGGCACTTTAACACGTTTTGATACATTTTCAATCTCCATTCTCGCATGCAACCCACAGACATGATGAACTTCTAAAGGAATGTTCACAGGTTTCGATCCACTGGGAGCTAAACTGTATGTGGAGGTGAAAAGTGTAGGTGCACTCGAAGCCTTCTTATCCATGGTATCTGCACTCTTTGGGTGCGCTATCACAGGGATATTCTGCTGGGATGGGTCGTATGTTGGCGACCAGTACTGACCTCCATCTTGTTGTTTAACACCGCCAGTGACAGCATTCGATGTGTCGGGGGCAGTTCGCGTGTCCTCACCACACAAATCAATGAGTGGGATGGACAGCAGCAACTCCTTGTCCTGCTCCAGCAAGTGGGCTGTGTGTGCTGCAGGATCCCATGAGGCGGCTACTGGTTCAGACGCGCTGGAGGCAGTTGGTGTAGGTCTCGACGAGATGGCAGGCGAGGTGGGTACAGGTCCGGACGCGTCAGCACAGCTAGGCATGTTGGCGCTCGACCCTGCTGAACGAAGACGAGGAAGCGTTAGATATGGATCAAGACGTGAAAACTATGAATAATAATAGTAGTAACAAGGTTAACCAGAGAGAATGATGTGATATGGGATACTTACTTTACAGTTAATCCCGTTCTGCATGACTGTGCTGGAGTGCGACTGCTGTTGACGCTTCATGGTACTATTTCTTCTTCTTCTGCTGACTGACTGAACAAGACTGAGGCCCTGGAGCTGCTGAGCCTCAACTATATCTCCTACTATGACGTCGCCAGATACTTCCATCCTACTGGCTGAAGTCGAACATGTGAGTGGATTAAGGTTTCCTATTGGTTCCCGCGACTTCCCCCACCCCAGAACGTCATCTCGGATTATGTCACAGAACGAACAATAGCGCTCTCTGGTGCCAGTACTGGGTACTAGGTTCAGACCTCATGGTGAATGCACTGTGTGCCACATCTCAGATTACGGTACTCGCATCATCAGTGTGCCCTCTGGTGGTGGTGCTGTGTACTAAGTCAGAGTCCGGACCTCGTGGTGAACGCACTGTTTGCCGCCATCTTGGATTACGTCACAAATGAGAGCGCCCGCTGGTGGTGATGCTGTGTATTAAGTCGGAGTCCGGACCTCGTGGTGAACGCACTGTTTGCCGCCATCTTGGATTACGTCACAGATGAGAGTGCCCTCTGGTGGTGACACTGTGTATTAAGTCAGTTGGAGTCCGGACCTGGTGGTGAACACACTGGATGGTCGTACTGCACGGATTTGTTTAAATAAAGAGTAATGTCCAAGTCCTTTTCCTACGAATCCTTAGGAGGAGGTGGCGGTCGGGTGACTGAGGTTAGTCCAAGTGTCATTTCTTTTGCGCCATTTTCTTAGCTTATTACCACCAAAATTCAAACTTGGCGCCAGTTCATAGGAACTAGCGGCGGTCGGGTGACTTAGTTTGGTGTGGGTAGCCAAAGTGACCTATGTTCGCTCAATTTTCTTACGTTAGTAGAGATAACCGTGGTGTGATGCACTATCCTGTTGGAATTTGAACTTCCTGCCATTTTTATGGGGGAGGGTGGCGTGGCACTTCCTGCCGAAAGCGACCATCTTGGATAACGGTAGTTGCGTCACCAGCTGACTTCGTAGCCGCCATATTGGATGACGTCATGCGCTGTAGCCAAGTCTACACGCCGTCATCTTTGATGACGTCATCGCCGCCATCTTGGATACATCTGGCAACAGTGCAGAGTATTCCAGAAAATACTTTTCCCAATACTCACTAGGACCGTTGATAAAGTATCGATACACCAATATTGTGTAGAAAAATATCGAGGTACACCTTCGATGCTTTATCAGCGATACATCGATATCATAATAGCCATGTTAAGTGCCGATATTTTTATTTTATATTTTTTTCTCAATTTTCGGTAAATAATACAGGTTGTTCTTTTGAAATTGCAGTAGAACATAATTTTGCTTTCACTGTGTGAAAGAGATCTTGCTACTTTCTCTTTGAAGGTTTGAAGCAAGTATAGGTGGCACAAAAGAATAAGTCCGATTGTAAGGGGGCTGGCTGGTGGTGTGAATGGAATAACACGGTTTCCGATGTGAAGAAATAGCACACCATCTGCGTTAAATAACAATTTTTAGCGATACTAGTGTGCTATTTCTTCATACCAGCATTCTTGAAAAGCAGTTGCTGGAAATGATGAACAAAAATGTAAATGACAAGACTGGTCTTTGCGGTTGGCAGACACGCGTGAGGGGGAAATGCTGACGTAATCGGCGCTCGGCGCTGCCAGCAGAAACTACAACGTTCAGCTGCCGAACACTACAGCTGCTAGGTCGCAGAAATGAGGAAACGGGGAAATCGACATGAAGTGTTCCAGACAGCTCCGATATGTGCCGAAACCGATGGACACCTTTTGTTGTGCCACTTACACGCAGTTACCATTATTAGCAAAGTGGTTACCACCAAGCGTGAAAGTGCAGGCATGTCCTTTGAGTTCTTGCTCTAAAGAGGATAGGCAGGCTCCTACCTTGTTGATGTACACAATATGTAGATAACTACTTAAGTATACAGCTCCAAAATGGGTAGCATATTTACAATATGCAGCCGATATTTTTATAGGCAGGTAAGTCGATACTTTTCTCGCCGAAATATCGGTACTGTTTCCTCGATATACGAGGTGCATTCAAGTTCTAAGGCCTCCGATTTTTTTTTTCCGGACTGGAAAGAGATAGAAACATGCGCATTGTTTTAAAATGAGGCCGCGTTCATTGTCAATACGTCCCAGAGATGGCAGCACCGTAAGGCAGATGGAATTTTACTGCCAGCGGCGAGAATGAGAACTGTTTTAAATACTTAAAATGGCGACGTTTTCCTTACTTGAACAGCGTGCAATCATTCGTTTTCTGAATTTGCGTGGTGTGAAACCAATTGAAATTCATCGACAGTTGAAGGAGAGATGTGGTGATGGAGTTGTGGATGTGTCGAAAGTGCGTTCATGTGTGCGACAGTTTAATGAAGGCAGAACGTCGTGTGACAACAAACTGAAACAACCTCGGGCTCGCACAAGCAGGTCTGACGACACGATCGAGAAAGTGGAGAGAATTGTTTTGGGGGATCACCGAAAGACTGTTGAATAGATCGCCTCCAGAGGTGGCATTTCTGTGGGTTCTGTGCACACAATCCTGCATGACGACCTGAAAATGCGAAAAGTGCCATCCAGGTGGGTGCCACGAATGCTGACGGACGACCACACTGCTGCCCGTGTGGCACGTTGCCGAGCAATGTTGATGCGCAACGACAGCACGAATGGGACTTTCTTTTCGTCGGTTGTGACAGTGGATGAGACGTGGATGCCATTTTTCAATCCAGAAACAAAGCGCCAGTCAGCTCAATGGAAGCACACAGATTCACCGCCAACAAAACAATTTCGGGTAACCGCCAGTGCTGAAAAAATGATAGTGTCCATGTTCTGGGACAGCGAGGGCGTAATCCTTACCCATTGCGTTCCAAAGAGCACTGCGGTAACAGGTGCATCCTACGAAAATGTTTTGAAGAACAAATTCCATCCTGCACTGCAGCAAAAACGTCCGGGAAGGGCTGCGCACACCGTGTGCTGTTTCACCGAGACAACGCACCCGCACATCGAGCTAACGTTACGCAACAGTTTCTTCGTGATAACAACTTTGAAGTGATTCCTCACGCTCCCTACTCACCTGACCTGGCTCCTAGTGACTTTTGGCTTTTTCCAACAATGAAAGACACTCTCCGTGGCCGCACATTCACCAGCCGTGCTGCTATTGCCTCAGCGATTTTCCAGTGGTCAAAACAGACTCATAAAGAAGCGTTCGCCGCTACCATGGAATCAAGGCGTGAGCGTTGTGAAAAATGTGTACGTCTGCAAGGCGATTACGTCGAGAAGTAACGCCAGTTTCATCGATTTCGGGTGAGTAGTTAATTAGAAAAAAAATCGGAGGCCTTAGAACTTGAATGCACCTCGTATCGTAGTCCGAAGAAATCTTTTAAGTATCGATGGATTCCTGATATTTAGCTATACACAGGGTGCTCGACACGTGTGCGTACCTCGCTGGGTCAGTGACGGGGCGAGGGACGTTTGTATGCGTGAGCCGACAACCGACAAACGGTAACAGGGGAATCCCGCAGCCAATCAGAGCGCGTGGCGTTAAGTTTCCGCAGTTTAAAAATTGTGCGTTGTCGAACCACACAACGTTAGTAACTTTGATTCCTACTGGCACCAGCTATCCAGGATTAAAAGTTGTTCTCCACCCTGTATTTTGTTGTAGACCAGTGTTGCATGCGGCACGTCCACGTGCACATTAAGCCGCCACACATGGCACCATGAACATCACTGTCTCACAAATGGTCTACCAATAATTCTTGTGCCACGTGTTTGTTGCTCGTTTTTGTCGGCATTGTTAATAAAATGGCACAGATCGCTTTTCCCATATTCATATTTCAAACCAATGCTAATTTTACGAATAAAAATTATCCCCTTCTGAGAAAAAGTGTATTTAAGAAACGTATAATGTTAGCACTGCTCCTATGACTAATTAATATTTCGGTTCATTACTCGGTTATTAGTGAAAAATAAAAAGACATCTGTTATTACCGATACCAAGCAAATTCCGGAAAATACCGGTTCTTCAGAACTGAAATACCGGTACCTGTTTTAACCGGCCTGTTTTGCCATCCCTCGCTATAGCTTCTGGTAATAAAGTCTATCAATCTACCTTCATTTCTTAAGTTTCTCGTGGGAGCTATGCACTTCGATATAGAATCGCCGCAAAACTGTGCGTCATTGGCCTTTTCTTCTGGAGAATGTTGGAAAGCAGTTCATTCTTTAAAAACATGCCCTGAAGTACAGGGAGAACAGAAGTCTACGAGACAACTTTCGAAACTGCGGGTCTCTTCTCTTGCAGTCCTTGCTCGAGGCCAGTGGCGTAATTACGCTCTGAGGGGCAAAATGAAGTTTTCTGGGGGCAAAACCTAAGCAGTTCGATTCTGTTTCAGTCACGAAACTTAATTATCTTCAAAAGAGCATTACTAGTGTTGCATATCTGTAAGACACTAATACTAACTTTGTATTACAATAATTATTTCTCTCAGTTAGTAACATTAATGCAGTGGACGTTACGGGTTCCTCACATAGTCCACCCACTACACACATATGTTGTACTAGGTCTCGTACACCGCTGATGATAAAATTAAGACGTATATGTAACAAATGCTAAATACCTGAAGAAAATGTCTTCCCCAAGTTGTAGATAATACCTGCCATCGTCCAGAAATTGCTTCATCGCTCGCATCGAAACAGATAAATGAAGTAATTGACAGCACGACACAGAAGTAAATACAGGGTGTCCGAAAAGTGTTTCCCTGATTACATAAATTGATAACTCAGGCTAGAAGTATGATACTGGTGTCAAATTGTTTACAAACTATCAAAGTTTTTTCCACACATGAGTAAACTTCCACATGAGCACCGTTGGTAGCACGTAGCACATCTAGGCGATATTCAGTTTCCGTCCGCACATTAGCCAACATCACTGGACGGATCGATTCAACGACTGTGGTTATCCATTGCCGCAGGGTTTCAAGATGTGGTACACGTGTTCGGTAGACCTCGTCCTTGACATAACCCCATAAAAAGAAGCCTAATGGGGTTATGTCAGGAGAGCGTGGAGGCCAAACCGTTGGCCCATCACGACCAATCCATAGCCCAGGAATGGTGATATCGAGATAGGCACGGACGTCCAAACCCCAATTAGGTGGTGCACCGTCTTGCTGAAACAAGACATCGGGGTGACACTGAGGCAGCTGAGGAACAGCATACAGTCGGAACATGTCCAGATACACTGCAGGTGTGACAGTAGCCTCAGCAAAGATGAATGGCCCGATAATTCGATCGTGCAATAGTGCGCACCAAACATTCACCTCTGGTGCACTCCATGACCTCGCGTAAAACAGAAAAAAAAACTTTGGTAGTTGTAAACAATTTGACACAAGTTTCATATTTGTATCTTACTTCTAGCCTGAGTTATCAATTTATGTAATCAGGGAAAGACTTTTCGGACACCCTGTAGATAAGGGCTACTATACTTCCGTGCACAGTATTATCACTAATACTGTTAGTGGCTGTGGTCGGGCAGAAAGCATCAACAGCCTGAACTCTTCAAATTTCTGCCAGTTCAGCGTTAAGGAGTTGCAGCAATCAAGCCATTGACGATCAGTAAGTAAAGGGCGCACATTTTAACTTGGTTGATTTTGAATGGGTTTGCAGAGTGCTGGTCAAGAGAGGAGTAACACAGGGGAAGTTTGTTCTGTGACAAGTGTCTGCCCCGACTGTGGGTGGTTCACTTTGTTATCTGAGGAGCAGTTGTGGGGGTAGCACTAGCGATGCACCACGAACTGCTTCGCCATTCATTCTACACTGAAGTGCCGAAGAAATTGGTATAAACATGCATTTTCAGTTGCAGACAATTTAAACAGGCAAATACGGCGTTTCGGTCGGCGACGCCTATATAGGACAAGTGTCTGGCGCAGGTGTTAGATCGGCTACTATAATGGAAGGATATCAAGATTTAAGTGAGTTTGGTGTTAATAGTCGGCCACACGAACTATGGGACACAGTATCTCCAAGATAGCGATGAAGTGGGGATTTTCCCGAACGACCGTTTCACGAGTGTACCGTGAATATAATGTACATCTACATCTACATTCATCAAGGAATAGAAAAGCAACTGGAATCACTCAACAGAGAAAAGTCCACTGGACCTGAAGGGATACCAATTCGATTCTACACACAGTACACGAAAGAACTTGCCCCCCTTCTAACAGCCGTGTACCGCAAGTCTCTAGAGGAACGGAAGGTTCCAAATGATTGGAAAAGAGCACAGGTAGTCCCAGTCTTCAAGAAGGGTCGTCGAGCAGATGAGCAAAACTATAGACCTATATCTCCGACGTCGATCTGTTGTAGAATTTTAGAACATGTTTATTGCTCGAGTATCATGTCGTTTTTGGAAACCTAGAATCTACTCTGCAGGAACCAACACGGATTCCAGAAACAGAGATCGTGTGAGACCCAACTCGCTTTATTTGTTCGTGAGACCCAGAAAATATTAGATACAGGCTCCCAGGCAGATGCTATTTTTCTTGACTTCCGGAAGGCGTTCGATACAGTTCCGCACTGTCGCCTGATAAACAAAGTAAAAGCCTATGGAATATCAGACCAGCTGTGTGGCTGGATTGAAGAGTTTTTAGCAAACAGAACACAGCATGTTGTTCTCAATGGAGAGACGTCTACAGGCGCTAAAGTAACCTCTGGCGTGCTACAGGGGAGTGTTGTGGGACCATTGCTTTTCACAATATATATAAATGACCTAGTAGATAGTGTCGGAAGTTCCATGCGGCTTTTAGCGGATGATGCTGTAGTATACAGAGAAGTTGCAGCATTAGGAAATTGCAGCGGAATGCAGGAAGATCTGCAGCGGATAGCCACTTGGTGCAGGGAGTGGCAACTGACCCCTAACGTAGACAAATGTAATATATTGCGAATACATAGAAAGAAGGATCCTTTATTGTATTATTATATGATAGCGGAGCAAACACTGGTAGCAGTTACTTCTGTAAAATATCTGGGAGTATGCGTGCGGAATGATTTGAAGTGGAATGATCATATAAAATTAATTGTTGGTAAGGTGGGTACCAGGTTGAGATTCACTGGGAGAGTCCTTAGAAAATGTAGTCGATCAACAAAGGAGGTGGCTTATAAAACACTCGTTCGACCTATACTCGAGTATTGCTCATCAGTGTGGGATCCGTACCAGATCGGGTTGACGGAGGAGATAGAGAAGATCCAAAGAAGAGCGGCGCATTTCGTCACAGGGTTATTTGGTAACCGTGATAGCGTTACGGAGATGTCTAGCAAACTCGAGTGGCAGACTCTGCAAGAGAGGCGCTCTGCTTCGCGGTGTAGCTTGCTGTCCAGGTTTCGAGAGGGTGCGTTTCTGGATGAGGTATCGAATATTTTGCTTCCCCCTACTTATACTTCCCGAGGAGATCACCAATGTAAAATTAGAGAGATTGGAGCGCGCACGGAGGCTTTCAGACAGTCGTTCTTCCCGCGAACCGTACGCGACTCGAACAGAAAAGGGAGGTAATGACAGTGGCACGTAAAGTGCCCTCCGCCACACACCGTTGGGTGGCTTGCGGAGTATAAATGTAGATGTAGATGTAGAATATAATGAATTGCCCCTGTAAGAAAGCAGAAGTACCGCAACACGACATGGCATAGAGTCGACTAATGTGTGAAGTAGTGCTGGAGGGAAGTGACACCATCAACCCCCCGGGCTGTCCACAAATCCGTAAGAGTGCCAGGGGCTGGAGATCTCTTCTGAACAGCACGTTGCAACGCATCCCTGGTATGCTCAATAATGTTCATGTCTGGGGAGTTTGGTGACCAGCAGAAGTGTTCCAACTCAGAAGAATGTTCCTGGAGCATCTCTGTAGCAATTCTGGACGTGTGAGGTGTCGCGTTGCCCTGCTGGAATTGCCCAAGTCCGTCGGAATGCAAAATGGTCATGAATGGATGCAGGTGATCAGGCAGGATGCTTCCGTATTTGTCAGCTGGCAGAGTCGTATCTAGACGTAACAGGGGTCCCACATCACTGCAACTGCACACGCCCCACACCATTACAGAGCCTCCACCTGCTGACATACAGGGTCCATGGATTCTTGGGGTTGTCACCGTAACCGTACACTTCCATCCGCACTATACAATTTGAAACGAGAGTCGTCCGAGCAGGCAACATGTTTCCAGTCATCAACAGTCCAATGTCAGGGTGCGTGATCCAGGCGAGGCGTGAAACTTTGTAGCGTGCCGTCGCCGAGTGTACACGAGTGTGCCTGCGGCTCTGAAAGCCCATATCACTGATGTTCCGTTGAATGGTTCGCACGCTGACACTTGTTGATGTGCGAGCACTGAAATCTGCAGCACTTCGCGGAAGGGTAGCACCTCTGTCACGTTGAACGATTCTCTTCAGTCGCCGTTGGTCCCGTTGCCGCAGGATCTTTTTCCGACCGCAGAAATGTTGGAGATTTGATGTTTTACCGGATTCCTGACATTCACGCTAAACTCGTGAAATGGTCGTACAGGAAAATCTCCACTGCATCGCTACCTCGGAGATACAGTGTCCCATCGCTCGTGCGCCGACTACAGCACCACGTTCACACTCACTCAAACCTTCATAGGCTGCCGTTGTAGCAGCAGTAACCGATTTAACAACTGCGCCGGACACCTGTTGTCTTACACAGGCGTTGCCGACCGCAGCGCCGTATTCTGCCTGTTTACGTATCTCTGTATTTCAATACGCATGCCTGTAGCAGTTTCTTTGACGCTTCAGTGTATGCCGCTCCAGTTGTTCAGATGTGTGCTTTATTTAATTTTAAAAAAAGTTTTGGAAAGACATTACGTCGATTATCAAGTGCTTAAAACTGCTATAATGACAATGAAATCGTCTCTTTCCGAAACATTATGTGCTTTCAAATTAAATACGGCAGACGTGTGGACAAATGGTGCGTCAAAAAAATGGTTCAAATGGCTCTGAGCACTATGGGACTTACATCTGCGGTCATCAGTCCCCTAGAACTTAGAACTACTTAACCCATTACTGGCCATTGTCCCTTCTTTGGGACGCGTATATTTTACTTATTTCTACGTAAGCAATGGAGCTTTTAGCCTTTATTGTTGCACCTGTAGGTTCAACTAACTGCTATAATGCCTATAAGTGTAAAATAAATAACTTTTTTCTAAGTGCTTCAAGTCAGGAAAATTGTAAACTTGCCGATTTTTTGCTCTCGCACTTGGCAGCACTGTACGTCTGCTGGTAGTTCCTGGACGACAATGAGCTGTGATTTAGTTGTCTGGGCGTGTTTGTCATGGACATACGGATGTCCGTGTAACATTAAGTATACTTCAGATTTTTTCAAGTAAGTGCAGTATCGATATATTTTATGCGTCCCAATAATGGGACAATGTCATCTTACACCATCATTTATTGTTGATGTGCCCTATTCTTGTATACACGTATTATACAGAGAAGAACTGCATTTTACGTTCTTTATATCTGCTTTTTTCCATATTCTATTCGAATTTTACGATTCCAACAGGATAAAAACATGCCGCTTTGACTTCCATTTGAAGAAATTCTGGCAGAACTAGAGAAGAGAGTGATGATGAGGACGATGACGTAGAATTGGCGATTATTCCACCCGATGCAGATGTAATAACAGATGAAGAAGACATTGACGATAATGTACTGAACAATGAGTCTGCTGTACAAGATGTAGCCGGTACTTCAGAGCTCATAACCAGCCGAGATGAAGCTAATGCTGCAGTTGTACCTCCAGAACCCAAAAGAAGGAAAGCGTTAGGAGATGGAGCAGAAAGTGGTACATTTCTTGATGTACACGACAAGTATTTTGCTTTATTTCATACTGAATAGACATTCAATAATATTAACACATTATTTATTGTTTATGCTGTTTCTTACAATATTATGCATGGAGAATAAGGTTGTGAATTTTGATAGCGCATTTTGGCCAATGTCCCAAAAATGGGACGGTCTGTAGTTTTTGTTCTAATAAGCTGAAAATTTTCAAAACAACTTTTTATTCAATTAATCACTCAACGTAACGTATTTATGTATAAAAGTTTGCAAAAAATGGTCCGATAGAGTTTTGGCCAGTAATAGGTTAAACCTAACTAACCTAAGGACATCACACACATCCATGCCCGAGGCAGGATTCGAACCTGCGACCGTAGCGGTCACGCGGTTCCACACTGAAGCGCCTAGAACCACGAGGTGCGTCATATTCTCCATACCGGTCAAGGTGTTTTGGTGAAGAGTTGTGCAGAGGCGAAGTCCCGCCTGGGGACCCCACGCCAGTCGCTCGCAGCCTCTCTTTGGCCGCTGCCTCTGAGTGCAATTAGACATTAGCTAGTACCCCTCCGCCCCCCCCCCCCCCCCCCCCACAAGCTCCCCCAGCCATCTGTTCCCCGCCTCCCCCACATTATAATCAACTTCAGCACCTAACTAAACTGTAGAATGAAGGATGAATGAAATGTAGATTGTGTGTTAGATTGAACGACGAAGGAAATCGTGGTGCGTCCCAGGTGCTACCCACAACTACCTCTCAGGTAATACAGCCAACTGTCCACAGTGAGGGTAGAGACTTGTTACAAGACACGCTTCCCTTGCATTGCTCCTCTCTACTGTGGCACTTGCTTCACCTGCACACTGCAGCCCCATTTAAAAACAACCAGGTTACAAAGGGGAATGGCCTGAGAACTTCGTTGAAACAGTTATGATACCAAAAAATAGACAAAAAGAGAAACACTAGAAAATGTGAAGAGCACCGGACCATCAGTCTAATTTCTCATGCAGCTAAAGTCTCGCTGAGTGTTGAATAGAAGGCTATATGGCAAGCTGGATAGAGGGATTGCAGAGGAGCAGTTCGCATTTAGAAGAGGAAAAGGAACAAGAGATGCTATTGGCCTGTTAAGAACTATAGGGGAAAGATATATAGAGAAATCTTTGCTGTTTTTATAAATTTAGAAAAGGCTTTTGACAGAGTTCAGTGGAACAAGCTGATGGATATTTTGAAGAGGAGAGGAGTAGATTGGAAACAGAGACGACTGGTAGAGAATCTATATTTACACCAGAAAGTAAGGATAAGGATTGGAAATGAAATGTCAGAATGAAGCAGCATTGGACGAGGTGTCAGACAAGGTTGTTGCCTTTCCCCACTGTAGTTTAACGTATACCTTGAAGAGATTATTGCGAAAAGCTTAGATGGGAAAAGAGGAATATGTATTGGTGGAAAGACAATAGAATGTATAAGATTTGCTGATGACACGGTATTAGTGGCAGAAAGTGAGCGAACCGTGAATAACATGCTGAAAGATCTGAATGAAGCTTGTGTGGAATATGGGATGCAAATAAACACAGCAAAAACAAAGAGTATGGTCATCAGTACAAGACGCAGACTGTCCAATATTAAAATAGGACAATCTACCACTAGCCGAGTAAGTGAATTTATACATCTCGGAAGCACAATAACTGAAGACTTGAGATGTCACCAGGAGGTGAAAACTCGAATTGCCATAGCGAAGGAGGCATCCAACAGAAAGAGGAGACTCTTATGTGGCAAATTAGGTAAAGGACTAAGGAAAAGGCTTGGCAAATCTTATGTCTGGAGCGTTGCCCTATATGGGGCAGAAACATGGACGCTGAGACGAGAGGATGAAAAAAAGATTAGAAGCATTTGAGACGTGGATGTGGAGGAGAATGTGGAGAATAAGCTGGATGGAAAGAGTGAGTAATGAAAGAGTATTGGAAAGGGTTGGTGAGAGAAGGTTGTAAGAGAAAGGAAAAAGAACCGGTTGGGACATTGATTGAGAAGGGAGTGCTTGCTAGTAGATGCTTTGGAAGGATTGGTTTGTGGGAGAAGACTGAGAGGGAGAAGGAGATACAAGGTGATAGGCGACATAAAGGGAAGAGGAAATGATGCAGACCTGAAGAGGACGGCAGAAGACCGGACAGCCTAGAGAACTACCATGTGGAAACCTGCCTTTTGGCAGAACACTGACGGTGATGTTACAATGTGTGCACTATACTTACTGCTCGTAAATCACTCGATTGCTGCAACTCCTTAACTCTGCACTGGCAGAAATTTGAAGACTCCAGACTGTTAATGCTTTCTGTCTAATCACTCTAATAACAACAACAACAGCAACAGTAATAATAACACTGTGTACATGCCTATATTAGCACTCATTTAGTTACTGCTGTGTTGTGCTGTCAGTTAATTCATTCACCTGTTTCGAAGCGAGCAATGAAACAATTTCTGGAACACTTTAGGTACTATCTACAACTTGGAGAAAACATTTTCTTGAGACATTTTTCATTGAGAGGAACCTGTAACCTCCACCGCATTGATACTACTGATTGAGAAAAAGTAACTGTTATAATCAACATTAGAGTCTTACAAAAGTCTGGTAATAGTAATGATCTTTTGAAAATAATTTAGTTTCGTGACTGAAACGGAATCGAATCACTTAGGTTTTACCCCTCACAAAATTTCATTTTACCCCTCAGGGGTAAGTACCCCCAGTTCAGTGACCACTGCAGTACGTCTCTGCTGCAACAAGACTACAAATTTGCTTGTTATTTTGCTGCGCGGAAAGCTTTTGCTCTCACCAAATACATAATGACATCAGATTCTCATTGACAATCAATCGACGGAATGTATTAGCTAGGGAAAGGAGGTCCGTCACATCACCAAAGTTAAGCGCTGTCGGGCTGGGCTAGCACTTGGATGGGTGACCATCCAGACTGCCGAGCGCTGTGGGCAAGTGGGGTGCACTCAGCCCTTGTGAAGCAAACTGAGGAGCTACTCCAATGAGAAGTCTCGGAAACTTGAGATACGGCCGGGAGAGCGGTGTGCTCAGCACATGCCCTCCATATCCGCATCCAGTGACGCCTGTGGTGTGAGGATGACACGGCGACCGGTCGGCAACGTTAAATTCAATATCTCTTCCCAAGGCCTGTTCGGGCGGAGTTTAGTTTCAGGGAAAAGATGTGTGTAAATAGAATGTTCCTTTGATATGGTTATGCCGTCGTTCCGCGTTGTTTCATAGGAAACCACTTTACATAATCTTCGTACATCCATAGTTGAAATGGAGGACAGTGGGACGTCACCTGGTATAAATCTATATTAAAAATGAAGAAATTCCTCCAGCTAGATTTTATTTTGGCAACTAGTTTCAACGTTATCTTCAGGCCTTATGAAATATACCATACATGCGACAACCAAATAATGTGAAACCAAATAATGTGACATCAGTAATCAATGAGTTATTATGTAAATAAATATATTATAGACATATTACATAATGGACGAATTCAATAAAATTAATTACATTTTGTCCGTTTTCATTAAATGCAATCATTCTGGAAATCAACAGTTTATGTGGTACCAATAAGCACAAATGAAATTATACATACATGATCGTTTTTATTAGAGATCAATGTCAAGCAGTAAATGAAATGGTATTATATATATAAAAAACAAGCCGTTACGCTTCCGGATAATAAACAGTGCTAAAGAGAACATGCATTGCTAATCAGACATATATAGGGTAAGATCCACTATTAGAGAATAGTAAAGGGAGGTAAGGTAGAAACAGAGTTATATTTGCATAACACTGCATTGTCATCATACTAAAGTGACAGTGAAGTAAGCTACTGAAACAACGTCCATCATAACGTCCCAAAACGAACAATAAGAAACCGGAAAACGAGCATGGGACCTAGTTAATGAAAGGTGGTCTGTAGTGTAGAATACATACTGATCAATCTAAAACCTACTCATTCGAATAAAAATGTAAGTTAACATGTCGGTAAGAAACCTTATTTCAACGTCTTTGTCTTATCGACAACAGTAACATTGGCCACAAGTAGTGTAATTCTAGTATGCTTACATGGTCAATAGAATGATCAAGTTCGTAGCAATATTCCAAAGACAAGTAACTACGTACTGACAGTCGAAACAATGCGTCACGCCTGTAAAATATTTGCTGTTCCTCTAGTAAACACTCACTAGAACGAAGATATACAGTAAAATATACAGCGTATAGCACTCGTATCGTAAAAATGATCTACTCAGAGGTTGATTAGGTTAATTACACTCAGTGACATGCTTAATCACTACTTATTGGGACGGCGGAAAGTCTAACAACCAATATCACCATTACACCATGGGTACACATTCGTTTCGCTTATCCATATACATCGGTTCTTGTATAAAATTAATAGTTGAAATATAAGCTGTGCACTGATTACATATTCGTTTTTAGTTCCGTCTCTCCTTTCTTTTCCACGAATTCTATAAGTTAATTTCTGTTACTGCTTCTGTCTCTTCAGGTGTCACTTGCAGTCATTTTGCCGGCCGGTGTGGCCGAGCGGTTCTGGCGCTTCAGTCTGGAACAGCGCGACCGTCACGGTAGCAGGTCCGAATCCTGCCTCGGGCATGGACGTGTGTGATGTCCTTAGGTTAGTTAGGTTTAAGTAGTTCTAAGTTCTAGGGGACTGATGAACTCAGAAGTTAACTCCCATAGTGCTCAGGGCCATTTCAACCGTTTTGCTGTTATTTCTCACTCTATGAGTTCTTCGCTCCCGTCTCTCTCTTCAGCACTGATGTCGTAAATACACTATGTATCAAAAGTATCCGGACACCTCGCTGAAAATGACTTACAAGTTCGTGGCGCCCTCCATTTGCAATGCTGGGATTCAATATGGTGTTGGCCCACCCTTAGCGCAGATGACAGCTTACACTCTCGCAGGCATATGTCCAATCAGTTGCTGTAAGGTTTCTTGGGGAATGGTAGCCCATTCTTGACGGAGTGCTGCACTGAGGAGAGGTATCGATGTCGGTCGGTGAAGCCTGGCACGAAGTCGGCGTTCCAAAACGTCCCAAAGGTGTTCTACAGGATTCGTATCAGGACTCTTTGCAGGCCAGTCCATTACAGGGATGTTATTGTCGTGTAACCACTGACACAGGCCGTGCATTATGAACAGGTGCGCGATTGTGTTGAAAGATGCAATCGCCATATCCGAATTGCTCTTCGACAGTGGGAAGCAAGAAGATGCTTAAAACATCAATGCATGCTTGTGCTGTGATAGTGCCACGCAAAAAAACAAGGGGGCTCCATGAAAAAAACGACCACACCATAACACCACCGCCTCAGAATTTTACTGTTGCCGCTACACACGCAGGCAGATGACGTTCACCGGGCGTTCGCCATACCCGCACCCTGCCATCGAATCGCCACATTGTGTACCGTGATTCGTCACACCACACAGCGTATTTCCAGTGTTTACGCTCCTTACACCACGCGAGGCGTCGTTTAGTATTTAGCGCCGTGATGTGTGGCTTGTGGCTCGACCAAGAAATCCAATTTTTCTCACCTCCCGTCTACTTGTCGTAGTACTTGCAGTGGATCCTGAAGCAGTTTGGAGTTCCTGTGTGATGGTCTGGATAGATGTCTGCCCATTACACACTACGACACTCTTCAACTGTCAGCGGTCTCTGTCAGTCTACAGAAGAGGTCGGCCTGTACGGTTTTGAGCTGTACGTCTCCCTTCACGTTTCCACTTCAGTATCACATCGGAAACAGTGGAGCTAGGGATGTTTAGGAGTGTGGAAGTCTCGCGTACAGACGTATGACACAAGTGACACCCAATCACCTGACCACGTTCGAAGTCCGTGAGTTCCACGGAGCGCCCCATTCTGCTCTCTCACGATATCTGATGACTGCTGAGGTCGCTGACATGGAGTACCCGGCAGTAGGTGGCAGCACAATGCACCTAATGTGAAAAACGTATGTTTTAGGGGGTCTCTGGATCTTTTGATAGCATGGTGTATATATGCCACAAGACCAGCAGAATCAGTATTGAAATCACGATTGTACTTTACTCTCCTGGATACAGAGACAACCGCAAAGCAAAAGGAGAAAGCAGGGTACGATTTATGCTTTAACCAGTGGGGGGGGGGGGGGGGGGGATGTCTTAGGGGGTTAGTAGAATTATGTATGTTACTAGCTTGGACCGTGGTGTTATGCATGGTTAAACAGCTATTTATAAATATATGTTAATGCCGAAACTCACTATTCACGCCTATGCACTATCAGAAAAGCCATCCCTTGTTACATCTTTAAAAGACCATTATAGGTAAAGCTTATTTATAAAATCATCTACATACAGGAATACGAGGGGAATTCAAAAAGTAGAGGCACATTTGTGAAAAGCTGTACTTATTCAGATGATAGAAAACTGAAACATATTAATAGTATTAATAGTAAGACTTATCAAAAATCTTCAGTTTTCGGGTCCACAAATTTAAATTATATAAAGTTTTACTCCAGTGCGTGGGAAATAAACATCCCAGGTTGGGATGCATAAACTAAAACCAGAGGAGGGGATGGTCTGATGCAGAGGGGGGGGGGGGGGGGAAATCGCCCCCTCCCCAACCGCCCCTGCAAATCGCACACAGGGAGAAAGTCAACGTAAACCGTCCGGTGTATAGCGCAAGCGTGCGGCGTGCCGCAGTGCAGCACATTCGTTTGTCAGCGAGGTGGAACGCCAGAAGACGCGGTGACGTCACGTCAGACTTGTATTCGCTGCCCCATTGGACTGGTGGCGTGTGTTCCACGTGGAGTTTGTAGCTGGGTGCAGGCCACGTGCAGCAGCAGTCTAAACGGTGTCCCGTGCCACATTTGTTTTATGCCACTGCCGCATTGAGCTGCATTCAGTTTCATTCGACCGCCACCTCTCAGCACAGTCCCAGAGAACATTCCCTTGCAACTACTGACGGCGTTGGGAGAGCCAGTCCTGACAAAACTCTACCATCTGGTGAGCAAGATGTATAAGACAGACGAAATTCCCTCAGACTTCAAGAAGAATATAATAATTCCAATCCCAAAGAAAGCAGGTGTTGACAGATGCGAAAATTACACAACTATCAGTTTAATAAGTCACAGCTGCAAAATACTAACGCGAATTCTTTACAGACGAATCGAAAAACTGGTAGAAGCCGACCTCGGGGAAGATCAGTTTGGATTCAGCAGAAATCTTGGAATACGTGAGGCAATACTGACCCTACGACTTATCTTAGAAGAAAGATTAAAGAAAGGCAAACCTACGTTTCTAGCATTCGTAGACTTAGAGAAAGCTTTTGACAATGTCGACTGGAATACTCTCTTTCAAATTCTGAAGGTGGCAGGGGTAATATACAGGGAGCGAAAGGCTATTTACGATTTGTACAGAAACCAGATGGCAGTTATATGAGTCGAGGGACATGGAAGCAGTGGTTGGGAAGGGAGTGAGACAGGGTTGTAGCCTCTCCCCGATGCTATAGAATCTGTATATTGAGCAAGCAGTAAAGGAAACAAAAGAAACGTTCCGAGTAGGCATTAAAATCCATGGAGAAGAAATTAAAACTTTGAGGTTCGCCGATGACATTGTAATTCTGTCTGATGGCAAAGGACCTGTAAGAGCAGTTGAACGGAATTGGCAGTGTCTCGAAAGGAGGGTATAAGATGAACATCAACGAAAGCAAAACGAGGGTAATGGAATGTAGTCGAATTAAATAGGGTGATGCTGCGGGAATTACATTAGGAAATGAGACACTTAAAGTAGTAAATGTGTTTTTCTATTTGGGGAGCAAAATAACTGATGATGGTCGAAGTAGAGAAAATATAAAATGTAGACTGGCAATGGCAAGGAAAGCGTTTCTGAAGAAGAAAAATTTGTTAACATCGAGTACAGATTTAAGTGTCAGGAAGTCGTTTCTGAAAGTATTTGTATGGAGCGTAGCCACGTATGAAAGTCAAACATGGACGATAAATTGTTTGGACAAGAAGAGAATAGAAGCTTTCGAAATGTGGTGCTACAGAAGAATGCTGAAGATAAGGTGGGTAGATCAGATAACTAATGAGGACGTATTCAATGGAATTGGGGAGAAGAGGAGCTTGTGGCACAACTTGACAAGAAGAAGGGATCGGTTGGTAGGGCATGTTCTGAGGCATGAAGGGATCACCAATTTAGTACTGGAGGGCAGCGTGGAGGGTAAAAATCGTAGAGGGAGACCAAGAGATGAATACACTAAGCAGATTCAGAAGGATGTAGGCTGCTGTAGGTACTGGGAGATGAAGAAGCTTGCACAGGATAGAGTAGCATGGAGAGCTGCATCAAATCAGTCTCAGGACTGAAGACCACAGCAACAACAACATTTAAAGGCCGGTGTTGTTTTGCATAACTGTTACGTTTGAGAAAGACTGGACATACATTATCGCTGAGTGGGCGTGAACAAGTACAGGCAGCTGCGCAGATACGTTGAGGAATTTCAACAAATGTAAACAAAATAATGACGGACTATTTTTTTACTTGAGAGGGGCGGTAAATTGGCAGCTCTCTAGAACATAATTGTATAACGGATTACAAAGATTTTTATAAACCGAAGTGAGAGACAAGGTTGTTTTTGTAGGCGACACCTACCGAATATGGAAAGAAAGGGTTCCAGAAGCGATACATATAAACAACAATATGCATTAATACTTACCCTTCGTGCGGATGGCATTGGATTAATGACAAAATTCTGAAGATGAAGTACAAATATCAGTTCATCTTTTAAACAATACGGTTCTGCTCCGTCCGAACAGGCGTCGGAAGTCCGAATGGTACTGGCCGACCGCCGCGTCACCCTTTGCCGACAGGCGTCACTGATAGGGGCATGTGGTCAGCACACCGGTCTCCCGTCCGTTGACGGTTTTCGTGACTTTTCGGGCAAGTGGCTCCTCGGTTTGACTCACAAGTGCTGAGCGCACTCCGCTTGCCAGCAGCGCTCGGCAGACTGGACGGTCACCCATCCAAGTGCTGGCCCAGCCCGACAGCGCTTAACTCCGGTGATCTGACGGGAACTGATTTTAGCACTGCGGCAAGGCCGTAGGCTTTAAACATTAATCGGGAAGGATTATAATTTTAAGATAGCGCTATATATAGGGTGTTACAAAAAGGTACGGCCAAACTTTCAGGAAACATTCCTCACACACAAAGAAAGAAAATATGTTATGTGGACATCTGTCCGGAAACGCTTGCTTTCCATGTTAGAACTCATTTTATTACTTCTCTTCAAATCACATTAATCATGGAATGGAAACACACAGCAACAGAACGTACCAGCGTGATTTCAAACACTTTGTTACAGGAAATGTTCAAAATGTCCTCCGTTAGCGAGGATACATGCATCCACCCTCCGTCGCACGGAATCAATAATTCAAATGGCTCTGAGCACTATGGGACTCAACATCTTAGGTCATAAGTCCCCTAGAACTTAGAACTACCTAAACCTAACTAACCTCAGGACAGCACACACACCCATGCCCGAGGCAGGATTCGAACCTGCGACCGCAACAGTCCCGCGGTTCCGGACTGCAGCGCCAGAACCGCACGGTCACCGCGGCCGGCGCATGGAATCCCTGATGCGCTGATGCAGCCCTGGAGAATGGCGTATTGTATCACAGCCGTCCACAATACGAGCACGAGGAGTCTCTACATTTGGTACCGGGGTTGCGTAGACAAGAGCTTTCAAATGCCCCCATAAATGAAAGTCAAGAGGGTTGAGGTCACGAGAGCGTGGAGGCCACGGAATTGGTCCGCCTATACCAATCCGTCGGTCACCGAATCTGTTGTTGAGAAGCGTACGAACACTTGGACTGAAATGTGCAGGAGCTCCATCGTGCACGAACCAAATGTTGTGTCGTAAAGGCACATGTTCTAGCAGCACAGGTAGAGTATCCCGTATGAAATCGTGATAACGTGCTCCATTGAGCGTAGGTGGAAGAACATGGGGCCCAATCGAGACATCACCAACAATGCCTGCCCAAACATTCAGAGAAAATCTGTGTTGATGACGTGATTGCACAATTGCGTGCGGATTCTCGTCAGCCCACACATGTTGATTGTGAAAATTTACAATTTGATCACGTCGGAATGAAGCCTCATCCGTAAAGAGAACATTTGCACTGAAATGAGGATTGACACATTGTCGGATGAACCATTCGCAGAAGTGTACCCGTGCAGGCCAATCAGCTGCTGATAGTGCCTGCACACGTTGTACACGGTACGGAAACAACTGCTTCTCCCGTAGCACTCTCCAGACAGTGACGTGGTCAACGTTACCTTGTACAGCAGCAACTTCTCTGACGCTGACATTAGGGTTATCGTCAACTGCACGAAGAATTGCCTCGTCCATTGCAAGTGTCCTCGTCGTTCTAGGTCTTCCCCAGTCGCGAATCATAGGCTGGAATGTACCGTGCTCCCTAAGACGCCGATCAATTGCTTCGAACGTCTTCCTGTCGGGACACCTCCGTTCTGGAAATCTGTCTCGATAGAAACGTACCGCGCCACAGCTATTGCCCCGTGGTAATCCGTACACCAAATGGGCATCTGCCAACTCCGCATTTGTAAACATTGTACTGACTGCAAACCCACGTTCGTGATGAACACTAACCTGTTGATGCTACGTACTGATGTGCTTGATGCTAGCACTGTAGAGCAATGAGTCGCATGTCAACACAAGCACCGAAGTCAACATTACCTTCCTTCAATTGGGCCAACTGGTGGTGAATCGAGGAAGTACAGTACATACTGACGAAACTAAAATGCGCTCTAACATGGAAGTTAAGCGTTTCCGGACACGTGTCCACATAACATCTTTTCTTTATTTGTGTGTGAGGAATGTTTCCTGAAAGTTTGGCCTTACCTTTTTGTAGTGGAATCCTCAAGTTGCAGAATTTTTCAATCGGCCACGGAGAAGTTCTTGTGGTCTTTCTGAAGTAACTTTTATTCAGCCCAGTATAAACACATAACAGAAAACGTAGGTTTGTTTCGAAGGTCACTCTTGTGGTTGTAAGCAACTGCAACCGCTGTGACCGTACGGCGTGACTCGGACTTTCCAGAGAGCGATGTTTAACACTGGACCTGTGCGCGCTGTGTGGCGGTATGAGGCGCTGCGCCGCCAGCCGCCAGCCGCCGGCAAACCGATCCCCAACTGCGAGCGCAGAGCCAGTCTCACGTACCACACTTTGTACACACATTAAAAAATGTTTTCCATCACCCCGGTTCCCAGAATTCCTGAAGATAGTTCTTGACTGTGGATATTGTGTCACGGACACAGTCCCTTTGACTGCTCACAGATGTCCCTAAACCCACCCAAAGATGTGAACAGCTATGCATGAGCAGCGCCTATTAGACGGAGGGGGTCCGACATCCTGTCAGTCATTCCACCTGCAAGGAGGTACACGGCTCGTGTTGCCTGTACTTCAACCGTGCCTAGACGCTCAATACAGCTGTTCTATCGCGTCCGCAAAAAAATGGCTCTGAGCACTATGGGACTTAACAGCTGTGGTCATCAGTCCCCTAGAACTTAGAACTACTTAAACCTAACTAACCTAAGGACATCACACACATCCGTGCCCGAGGCAGGATTCGAACCTGCGACCGTAGCAGTCGCACGGTTCCGGACTGCGCGCCTAGAACCGCGAGACCACCGCGGCCGGCATCGCGTCCGCATTGCTACTTTGTGCCAGGAAGGTCTCTCAACAAGGCAAGTGTCCAGGCGTCTCGGAGTGAACCAGGGCGATGTTGTTCGGACATGGAGGAGATACAGAGCGACAGGGCTACTGCTGCAGTGGATGACCGCTACCTACGGATTATGGCTTGGAGGAACCCTGACAGCAAAGCCACCATGTTACGGCTCAAACTGTGTGCAGTAGACTGCATGATGCGCAACTTCACTACCGACGTCCGTGGCGAGGTCCATCTTTGCAACCACGACACCATGCAGTGCGGTACAGGTGGGCCCAACAACATGCCGAATGGACCGCTCAGGACTGGCATCACGTTCTCTTCACAGATGAGTGTCGCATATGCCTTCAACCAGACAATCGTCGGAGACGTGTTTGCACGCAACCCGGTCAGGCTGAACGCCTTAGACACACTGTTCAGCGAGTGCAGCAAGGTGGAGGTTCCCTGCTGTTTTGGGTGGCATTATGTGGGGCCGACGTACGCCGCTGGTGGTCACGGAAGGCGCCGTAACGGCTGTACGATACGTCAGTGCCACCCTCCGACCGATAGTGCAGCCGTATCGGCAGCGTATTGGCGAGGCAGTCGTCTTCGTGGACGACAATTCATGTCCCAGTCGTGCACATCTTGTGAGTGACTTCCTTCAGGATAGCGACATCGCTCGACTAGAGACGCCAGCATGTTCTACAGACATGAACCCCATCGAACATGCCTGGGAAAAGGGCTGTTAATGGACGACGTGGCCCACGAACCACTCTGAGGGATCTACGCCGAATCGCCGTTGAGGAGTGGGACAATCTGGACCGACAGTGCCTTGATGAACTTGTGGATAGTATGCCAAGACGAATACAGGCATGCATCAATGCAAGAAGACGTGCTGCCGGGTGTTAGAGGTACCGGTGTGTACAGCAATCTGGACCGCAACCTCTGAAGGTGTCGCTGTACGGTGGTACAACATCCACCGTGTGGTTTTCATGAGCTATAAAAAGGGCGGAAATGATGTTTATGTTGATCTCCAGCCCAATTTTCTGTACAGGTTCCGGAACTCCCGGGACCAAGGTGATGCAAAACTTTTTTTGATCAGTGTAGAGACTAGCTGACCTGCCGCCTGTGTGTACACTGTATGCCTTTATCTGCTTGGAGCCCTTGAAAACGGACAGATTAACACGACGAACAGAGTCCTTCTACCTCAGTTCGCAAGCTTTAGCACTCACTACTCCTTTTGTCCAAATAATGGTTCAAAAATGGTTCAAATGGCTCTGAGCACTATGGGACTTAACATCTATGGTCATCAGTCCCCTAGAACTTAGAACTACATAAACCTAACTAATCTAAGGACATCACACAGCACCCAGTCATCACGAGGCAGAGAAAATCCCTGACCCCGCCGGGAATCGAACCCGGGGACCCGGGCGCTGGAAGCGAGAACGCTACCGCACGACCACGAGCTGCGGACAAATAGTGGTATTATCCCCGACTAAAACTTCATTTTTGAGCAGAATATTAAAAGCATTAGAATCGATATGAGAATACCAGTGATATTTGTCGTATTCAACGACTTAGCACTTTTCAAGAAAAGCAGCCAACGGTGCACGGAAGTTTTCTTTTATTTGCCTGTTTTATTTAATATTTTGATTCTGTGTGTCTTGAAACTAAGAGAATCAAAATTTTTCAGTCTCTGTTTGATTTCTACGTTTATTACAGGACATAATACGAATAAAAAAATGAAAATTGGTTATTTCAGAAACCGGTTACGTTGAGCGGTTTTAACGGACAGATTAAACTGGTGTGGAAAAAACCGAATATAACCGAATACCGGTTGTTTCGACGATAACCGCCATCCCTAATTTGTGCCTGTTACAGTCACCCTGCATACGACACAATGAGCTAATGAACTACATGACGAATTATTAACTCTGTTAAAGGAGAGATTGTACCTCATATACTTACAATGTTAAATTTGTCAATTTTAGGCACATTTATCTCGTGAAAGGTTCATGATAATGTTATAAAATTTTAATGGTTATCGCAGAAAGAGTATCTCTCCATTGACCTATTTTCGTACGTACGTCGCTTGCACAATTTATTTTTTAGACATCTTTTGCAAGTTGTAAAATTTTTCCCACATATTTGTTGTTGTTGTGGTCTCCAGTCCAGCGACTGGTTTCATGCAGCTCTCCATGCTACTCTATCCCGTGCAAGCTTCTTCAACTCCCAGTACCTACTGCAACCTACATCCTTCTGAATCTGCTTAGTGTATTCATCTCTTGGTCTCCCTCTACGATTTTTACCCTCCACGCTGCCCTCCAATACTAAATTGGTGATCCCTTGATGCCTCAGAACATGCTCTACCAACCGATCCCTTAATCTAGTCAAGTTGTGCCGCAAATTTCTCTTCTCTCCAATTGAATTCAATACCTCCACGTTAGTTATGTGATCTACCCATCCAATCTTCAGCATTCTTCTGTAGCACCACATTTCGAAAGCTTCTATTCTCTTCTTGTCCAAACTATTTATCGTCCACGTTTCACTTCCATACATGGCTACACTCCATACAAATACTTTCAGAAACGACTTCCTGACACTTAAATCTATACTCGATGTTAACAAATTTTTCTTCTTCAGAAACGCTTTCCTTCCCACTGCCAGTGTACATTTTATATCCTCTCTACTTCGACCGTCATCAGTTACTTTGCTCCCCAAATAGAAAAACACATTTACTACTTTAAGCATCTCATTTCCTAATCTAATTCCCTCAGCCGACTTAATTCGACTACTTTCCATTATCCTCGTTTTGCTTTTGTTGATGTTCATCTTATATCCTCCTTTCAAGACACTATCCATCCCGTTCAGCTGCTCTTCCAGGTCCTTTGCTGTCTCTGACAGAATTACAATGTCTTCGACGAACCTCAAAGATTTTATTTCTTCTCCATGGATTTTAATTAATACTCCGAATTTTTCTTTTGTTTCCTTTACTGCTTGCTCAATATAGAGATTGAATAACATCGGGGACAGGCTACAACCCTGTCTCACTCCCTTCCCAACCACTGCTTCCCTTTCATACCCCTCAACTCTTATAACGGCCATCTGGTTTCTGTACAAATTGTAAATAGTCTTTCGCTCCCTGTATTTTACCCCTGCCACCTTCAGAATTTGAAACAGAGTATTCCAGTCAACATTGTCAAAAGCTTTCTCCAAATGCTAGACACGTAGGTTTGCCTTTCCTTAATCTTTCTTCTAAGATAAGTCGTAGGGTCAGTATTGCCTCACGTCTTCCCATATTTCTAAGGAATCCAAACTGATCATACTCGAGGTCTGCTTCTACCAGTTTTTCCATTCGTCTGTAAAGAATTCGCGTTAGTATTTTGCAACCGTGACTTATTAAACTGATAGTCCGGTAATTTTTACATCTGTCTACACCTGCTTTCTTTGGGATTAGGATTATTATATTCTTCTTGAATTCTGAGGTTATTTCGCCTGTCTCATACATCTTGCTCACTAGATGGTAGAGTTTTGTTAGGCCTGGCTCTAACAAGGCTGTCAGTAGTTCTAATGGAATCTTGTCTACTCCCGGGGCCTTGTTTCGACTCAGGTCTTTCAGTGCTCTGTCAAACTCTTCGCGCAGTATCATATCTCCTATTTCACCTTCGTCTACATTCTCTTCCATTTCTATAATATTGTACTCAAGAACATCGCCCTTGTATTGACCCTCTATATACTCCTTCCACCTTTCTGCTTTCCCTTCTTTGCTTAGAACTGAGCTCTTGATATTCATACAAGTGATTCTCTTTTCTCCAAAGGTCTCTTTAATTTTCCTGTAGGCAGTATCTATCTTACTCCTAGTGAGATTAGCCTCTACATTCTTACATTTGTCCTCTAGCCATCCCTGCTTAGCCATTTTGTACTTCCTGTCGATTTCATTTTTGAGATGTTTGTATTCCTTTTTGCCTGCTTTATTTACTGCATTTTTGTATTTTCTCCTTTCATCAATTAAATTCAATATCTCTTCTGTTACCCAAGCGCTCGTCTTTTTACCTACTTGATCCTCTGCTACCTTCACTATTTCATCTCTCAAAGCTACCCATTCTTCTTCTACTGTATTTCTTTCCCCCATTCTCGTCAATCGTTCCCTTATGCTCTCCCTGAAGCTCTCTGCAACTTCTGGTTCTTTCAGTTTATCCGGTTCCCATCTCCTCAAATTCCCACATATTTAAGGTTTATTAATTCATAATTTCTTTAATATCGAAGTGAACTTCTTTTAAAAATGCATCATTGATGTTCAGCCCTGTAAGTTGAGTGTCACTGTTCTATGATGGTTAGTTCCTGAAAAAAATGTACCTAATGATTAAAAACATAAAATCTCAGGAATCTGGCTTTAAAGATGGCCTTAGAACATCCCTGCACGATATCCTGGGTTATCTCCATTTTCTTCATCCTCCCTGGCTCTCTAAGCGTTCCTTGAGTGCATTCTTGCCTTACTAGCTATCATAGTCACTTAGTAATCTGCTTTCTTCGCACGGACAGCATCCAATTTGGAACATGCCATCGCCATATTTTCCCCAGATTGTATGCCTAACTTTTGAAGCAGCCTAACTCTCCCCACATTGCCATCATTAAAGAACAGCAGGATGGACACCCATATTCAATGTATCTTTACCTACAAATACTGTCTGAGTACTTCTAGACCATATGACAATGTTAAATGATTCTGGAAGGACAAGGAACTAGTCCATGTAGCGCACGAATAGGGCAGCCAACTGTGAGCACGAAATATTTTCACAAATCGGCAAATTAGGTTTTTGGAGTTCGATAAGTTGACAGAAGGCAAAAGGGGGCGTGGCAACATGTCCTACCCTTAAAGTAAATGAATATTTAAAGCCTTTAATGGCTAAATTGCCCTCAGAAAACATATTTCTCTAGTAAAATACACTTCAAGGAATGTTAATGAGCAAAAAATTTTTTTTTATGCTTTGCCCCCTACGAAGGTACAATCTCCCCTTAACT
Source organism: Schistocerca americana (assembly GCF_021461395.2). Classification (NCBI taxonomy): domain Eukaryota; kingdom Metazoa; phylum Arthropoda; class Insecta; order Orthoptera; family Acrididae; genus Schistocerca; species Schistocerca americana. The sequence goes on along the minus strand of NC_060129.1, from coordinate 22,860,425 downwards.
CAATGTTTAAATAAAAATAAGTTTCGTAATATTTGCTTGTAATGAAATTTTCTTCTGTCACACTTTTTTTGAATTCATATATTACGTCGACTGCCGTATGATTGCGTGCTGTCACAGCTAGGAAAAATATTTCCACTGGCAGTAGGACGGCAAATAACTCATTTCGTGAGAGAAGTTAGAGGGTTGTTGTTGTTGTTGTCTTCAGTCCTGAGACCGGTTTGATGCAGCTCTCCATGCTACTCTATCCTGTACAAGCTTTTTCATCTCCCAGTACCTACTGCAACCTACATCCTTCTGAATCTGCTTAGTGTATTCATCTCTTGGTCTCCCTCTACGATTTTTACCCTCCACGCTGCCCTCCAACGCTAAATTTGTGATCCCTTGATGCCTCAGAACATGTCCTACCAACCGGTCCCTTCTTCTTCTCAAGTTGTGCCACAGACTCCTCTTCTCCCCAATTCTATTCAATACCTCCTCATTAGTTATGTGATCTACCCATCTAATCTTCAGCATTCTTCTGTAGCACCACATTTCGAAAGCTTCTATTCTCTTCTGGTCCAAACTATTTATCGTCCATGTTTCACTTCCGTACATGGCTACACTCCATACAAATACTTTCAGAAACGACTTCCTGACACTTAAATCTATACTCGATGTTAACAAATTTCTCTTCTTCAGAAATGCTTTCCTTGCCATTGCCAGTCAATATTTTATATCCTCTCTACTTCGACCATCATCAGTTATTCTGCTCCCCAAATAGCAAAACTCCTTTATTACTTTAAGTGTCTCATTTCCTAATCTAATTCCTTCAGGGTATAATTATAATTTTTAGATTTATTTTTTTTCCGGATTGCCGTGGGCGCAGCGCACGCGGCCATGAGCGAGGGGTTGCAGCTGTCCGTTGCCATGTGTCCCTGGATGGCGTGGGCGTGCGTGTGTGTGCGTGTGGCCAGCGGACCGCAGATTGCAGCGATCGATGTCTGCTCGCGGGGCAGCGCCGGGGCCACCGGGCGTCATCTGGCACACCTGCCAAAGCCTGCCACCGTAAAACTGACGCAGATTCAGAAAATTTTGTAATTTGATCGGTGGGTGTAACAAAATTGAAGCATTACTAAAGATTATGGACTATTGTTGTTGTTGTGGTCTAGTCCAGAGACTGGTTTGATGCAGCTCTCCATGCTACTCTATCCTGTGCAAGCTTCTTCATCTCCCAGTACCTACTGCAACCTACATCCTTCTGAATCTATTTAGTGTATTCATCTCTCGGTCTCCCTCTACGATTTTTACCCTCCACGGCGCCCTTCAGTACTGAACTGGTGACCCCTTCATGTCTCAGAACGTGTCCTACCAACCGATCCCTTCTTCTAGTCAAGCTGTGCCACAAACTCCTCTTCTCGTCAATTCCATTCAGTACCTCGTCATCAGGTACGCGATCTATCAATCTAATCTCGAGCACCACATTTCGAAAGTCTCTAATCTCTTATCGTCTAAACTGACTACCGTCCACGTTTCACTTCCATATATGGCTACCTATACTCCGTACAAATACTTTCAGAAAAGATTTCCTGACACTTAAATCTATATTCGATATTAACCAGTTTCTTTTATCCAGAAAGGCTTTTCTTGCCATTGCCGGTCTATATTTTATATCCTCTCTACTTAGCCTATCATTTCCCTTTCTTTTTTTGTTTTGTTTTTTTTTTTTTTTTTTTTGTTTGCCTCCCAAACTGAAAACTCATCTACTACTTCAAGGTTCTCCTTTCGTAACCCAATTCCCTCAGAATCACCTAGTTTAGTTCGACCGCTCTCCATTATCCTTGTTTCGCTTTTGTTGGTGCTCATCTTGTAAGTGTATTTTTACCTCAGGCTGTGGAAAAAAATCCGGAGTATTTGGTCAGACATAAACGCATGAACATTCTGAACATTTGTAGATGCATACAATAATATTTTATCGTGATAAGATAAAAAATAATATACCATAAGAGGTAGTTTCACCTATGTAAACAAGAAATGTGTCACTGGTTGAATTCACGTTTTCTCGGACTGCGTACAATTTTACAACGACAAAGTTGTTAAGGAAAGCAGGAAATTAAGTCTTGTGCTATACGTCATAACAGTATCGTGTCACCTTTTTCTTTTTTCTGTCTGGTTTGATGCGGCCCGACACGAACTTCTTTCCTCTGCCAATCTCTTCATCTCAGAGTGGCACCCGTCAAACGGGGTTACTTCGGACACCGGGGCGAATTCGGACAGTATGCCTTATTTGCTCTTTGCCACTGCATACAAACAAAGAGTTACTTATTTTAACGTCCGTGCGCCAGTTATTTTAAGAACAAGATTGCATTTATCGCTTTCCACAACTTTTATTTTGCGTCAATTGTTTCCCTAGGTGAATGATTGACGAACAGTCTCAGTGTTAAAAATCCATGCATTACCGTAAAGTGGAAAGTTTCTATTGTTGCGCCGAGCGGGAAGTTACTGTAACCGTAATTGTCGACGCGCTCCGTAGCTAACAGCATTGAGGCAATTTCTGTACAAGTTTGACGAGTTTCTCGCGCAAGATTATAAAATAAGGACGGTTTTTGTAAAACTGTTTACTGTTTGGGATGATTTCGGACAATGCCAAGAACGTATAAGAGCGGGAGAGGTGCCACTGTACGGTGTAATTATGACCTGGAACTTTTAGATAAAGCTGTTCCTGACATTCTGAGTGGTGAAGTATCGTGCAGAAAAGCGTGTGATTTGTATGGTATACCTAAATCAACCCTACAAAATAAAGTGCAAGAAGCACATTCGAAAAAAGTGGGAGGACAGCCAGTGCTAAATAAAGAAGAAGAAGAAGAAGAAGAAGAAGAAGAAGAAATGTTGAAGCAAGGTACGTTGAGGGCTACACATTGGGGATTTCCCTTCACTAAATTGGATATTAGATATTTAGTTAAAGACTACTTTGATAAATCTGCCCGAAAAGAGAAGAAATTTCGTAATAATTTGCCAGGAGAAGAATGGGTGCATTTATACCTCAATCGACAGAAGATCTTTCCGTTCCCTTAAGCGAAAATATTAAACGAGCTCGTGCGGAAGTGAACAAAGAGACTGTTAAGATTTATTTCTCCAATATCAAGGCAAAGCTGGAAAATCTCCCAAAAATGGTTCAAATGGCTCTGAGCACTATGGGACTTAACTTCTGAGGTCATCAGTCCCCTAGACTTAGAACTACTTAAACCTAAATAACCTAAGGACATCACACACATCCATGCTCGAGGCAGGATTCGAACCTGAGACGTCGCGGTCGCGCGGTTCCAGACTGAAGCGCCACTACGGCCGGCGAAAATCTCCCACCTAGGAACATGATGAAATATGAATGAAACCAACATGTCAGATGATGAAATAAAAAGCATGTAGAATTTTTTTTTAAAAAATGTAGTAACTGTCCGAATTCGCCCTCTATATACTGTAACTTCGGACAGAGATTTAAAAAACACATGTGTCCGAAATCACCCCAATCCATGGGGTGACTTCGGACACTTTATTTAACTGCCTCAGATAAATATACCTGCACACACACTTTCTGGTTCCGGGATATTTTATTCGTTACACATATACCCTACCACTTCCATAACAACCAATTTAATCTAACAATATATAAGAAAGTTGTAATCAAAATAACGACAAAACCGTCCGAAATCACCCCGTTTTGTCGCAACTTACGTCCTCAATTAATTCCTGGGTATATTCCAATCTCTGCCTTCCTCTCCGGTTTTTGCCCTCTACAACTCCCTGTAGGACCGTGGAAGTCATTCCCTGACGTCTTAACAGATGTCCTATCAACCTGTCCCTCCACCGTGTCAGCATTTTCGACACGTTCCTTTCCTCTCCGATGGTGTCACCTACGAGAAGCATTTATTTGCGAGAGCCTTGGAAGATTCTGGTACCGACGGCTCGCCTTAACAGCAATACCGCCAGCCTGTCTGCAGCTGTTTACAGATGACGGCGCGTATCACCCGAAGCACCGACATACGGCGTACAGAAGTTCTTCCAGGTAGCATAAGGGCGCCGTTTCCTTCGAGTCATGCCAAATAGCTTTTGTCCAAATAAGCAAATTAGTAGTCCGAAAAAATGTAGCCCTCGAGCCGGAAATAGCGTTTCGTTTCATAAGAAATTTTCGTCCATTCTAACTTTTCCGAACTTAACCCATCACTGGCAAAACTCTATCGGATCATTTTTTGCAAACTTTTATACACAAATACGTTACATTGAGTGATTAATTGAATAACAAGTTGTTTTGAAAATTTTCAGTTTATTAGAACAAAAACTACAGACCGTCCCATTTTTGGGACATTGGCCAAATGCGCTATCCAAATTCACAACCTTATTCTCCATGCATAATATTTTAAGAAACAACACAAACAATAAATAAAGAATGTTTTAATATTATTGAAAGTCTATTCAGTGTGAAATGAAGCAAAACACTTGTCGTGTACACCAACATTTCACCTATCACAAATTTTTGTTGTTTTTTTCTTGCAGTAAGCACATCTCTTCTGCGTTTTACTTGGCAGAATGAAATGATTTCCAAGATCTAGTCATACATCTGTGCTCAACCGTCCTCCCATCAATTTCCTTCCTTGTGGTCCTCTGCGTTTTGGTACTGATCCTGTTTTCTTGGATAGGTAAAACATCACTATTCTGTGTCGGACATCCAAAAGTGAGAGCTTCTCCTTAGAGTTAGCAATTTGGTATGCACGCCATGTGTTTACTACGCAGATATCTATCATCTGTGTGGATAATGGCCACCACCATTTCTTTGACCTTATCCTCGTCCTACAAAGTGATATCTGCTTGTCCAGTAGCTCTACGCTACCCACATGGGCACATCAACAATAAATGGTAGTGTTAACATGCCATTGTCCCTTTATTGGGACGCATAAAATATACCGATATTTCACTTACTTGAAAAAATCTGAAGTATACTTAATGTTACACGGACATCCGTATGTCCATGACAAACACGACCAGACAACTAAATCACAGCTCATTGTCGTCCAGGAACTACCAGCAGACGTACAGTGCTGCCAAGTGCGAGAGCAAAAAATCGGCAAGTTTACAATTTTCCTGACATGAAGTACTTAGAAAAAAGTTATTTATTTTACATTTACAGGCATTATAGCAGTTAGTTGAACCTACAGGTGCAACAATAAAGGCTAAATGCTCCATTGCTTACGTAGAAGTAAGTAAAATATACGTGTCCCAAAAAAGAGACAATGGCCAGTAATGGGTTAAAGCCGATATCTGCCAGCCCATGTTCTCACTGTTGTTTGGCAGCTGGGCAAGGCTTTTGCTGACCGTCATGTTCTTTGCTGTAGTAGCTTTAACACAGCGCTGCGGACCACTTCAGTATGAAAACAAGAGTCCCATTGATATCGCTTTCATGGCACATGGCAGGGGACGCTCACACCTGCACGCGCTTCTGACGCCTTTTTTCGTGGTTCTCTTTCTTGAGCTTTTTTGTTTTTCTCAACAGCAGGAACAATCCGTTCTCGGAATACGCAGCTAATTCAAAACGACTTTAAGTGTCATCTCCTTTTTTTTATGGAAAATGTCAGGCAGCAGCAGCCCGGCCGAGACAGACGCAGCAACAGGCAAGTAACAGATTTTGTAACTTTTACGAGTTCCTAACCAGGAGCGAAATTTTATAATATCATAGTTTAGTGTCTTGAGTTTCTGCGTGTTAATTTAATTTCTAATAGCCACAGTTCTGGTGTTTTCGTTTGCGTCGGAAAGTAAACAGACTTTGTCACATATTACAAGCTTCTAAACAGAAGCGAATTATTCAGTTTCATCTGAGTGTTTCGGTAGTTAGGTTTTTGAATCTCTGCGTATTAATCTAATGTATTAGGCACAGCTCCTACGTTTCCGCCAGGGTCTGCAGTAGAGTTCCACAGCACGCGCCGATAGTCCGTTTACCTGCACAGTTTAGTATTCCACAGTCTTTAGTAGGGACAGGGTCTGCGATTGTTGTGTGCGGATGATGCCGTCGTTAATCGACTAATAAAAAAATCAGAAGATCAAAACAAATTGCAAAACGGTTTAGGAAAGATATCTGAGAATTGCCAGTTGACCGTAAATAACGAAAAGTGTGAGGTCATCCACATGAGTGCTAAAAAGAATCCGTTGAACTTCGGTTACACGATATATGGTTCAAATTAGAGATGGGCAAACTGAAACACGTAACTGTTTCGAAACAAATGCAACAGTACAATGTAATGTTTCGATACGCTGTTTCGACTGTATAAGTATGTCCGTATAAACACAAATGAGGTGCGAGAGCGCTAATCATATCGCAGAAAGTGTGAACCTATCACTTGGACGTCTTGGCAGTTTCGTATTTCCTGCAGCAAATGCGCTGCATTCGTGTCGTGTGACTTTCATACTTTTCAATTGGCTGAGGTCAGCCATAGCTGAAGACAGAAGAACCACCACGAACGGAACTGGAGGTGGGAGCAAACTGCAGAAACAACGGATATGCTACTGGGATTCCCACATTCCGTTAGTATGGGTAATATACCCAGCCTGCTAATTTACATGCACACAAAGGGAATCATTGTGGATAATAGGCACAGTGACTATAGACTCACAAATAACGCCAAATAATTCGAATAAATAATCAAATATAACAGAAAAAATTTTGTCTTTCAAGGTGTTTTGAACCGTTACTATAAATTCACCATGGTTCCCAGCCCTTCCCGGTCACCATTACACTATCAGTGATATGTCAGACAGATAGCTTGCAATTATACCTACATCAAATTTATGTATATGTCTAATAACTGTCACTCTACGCCTTTTTTTATTCAAAATGTTGTAGGCTTACTTCCGTTTCTTAATATGAGTACTTTACATGAAAAGAGAAGCGTATGTTATAAAAAAGTGTAATTTAATTGAATGATTTTCACATATTTATTATTTTGAATGTGAATAGTATGCGTTGTTGCACTGTTTGGTTAGTGTTTATAAAGCAGATGTTACGCCATTTGGTAATAGGACAGTCAGCTAGAAACGAAGCTTTTTTTCGGATATCGTAAGCTTCATGCTATTGCTTGTCAAAAACATTTAGACACTGTTGAAAGTGTTTCATGAAGTGTTATGTTGTGTTTCAGTACCTGAGCCACTGTATCGAAACATAGAAACAGTGGCCAAGTCTAGTTCAAATGGCTCTGAGCACTATGGGACTTAACATCTGTGGTCATCAGTCCCCTAGAACTTAGAACTACTTAAACCTAACTAACCTGAGGACATCACACACATCCATGCCCGAGGCAGGATTCGAACCTGCGACCGTAGCGGTCGTGCGGTTCCAGATTGAAGCACCTAGAACCGCTCGGCCACACCGGCCGGCGGTTACACGATAAATCAGCCACATCTAAAGGTCGTAAATTCAAGTAAATACCTAGGAATTACAATTACAGACAACTTAAACTAGAAGGAACACACGGAAAATGTTGTGGGAAAGGCTAACCAAAGACTGCGTTTTATTGGCAGGACACTCAGAAAATGGAACAGGTCTACTAAGGAGACTGCCTACACTACGCTTGTCCGTCGTCTTTTAGAATACTGCTCCACGATGTGGGATCCTTACCAGATAGGATTAACGGAGTACATCGAAAAAGTTCAAAGAAGGGCAGCACGTTTCGTATTATCGCGAAATATGGGAGAGAGAGTCACTGAAATGATACAAGATTTGGGCTGGACATCATTAAAACAAAGGCGTTTTACGATGCGATGGAATCTTCTCACGAAATTCCTGTCACCAACCTTCTGCTCTGCATGCGAAAATATTTTGTTGACACCGACTTACATACGGAGAAACTATCACCGCGATAAAATAAGGGAAATCTGAGCTCGTACGGAAAGATGTTGTTGTTGTTGTGGTCTTCAGTCCTGAGACTGGTTTGATGCAGCTCTCCATGCTACTCTATCCTGTGCAAGCTTCTTCATCTCCCAGTACCTACTGCAACCTACATCCTTCTGAATCTGCTTAGTGTATTCATCTCTTGGTCTCCCCCTTTGATTTTTACCCTCCACGCTGCCCTCCAATACTAAATTGGTGATCCCTTGATGCCTCAGAACATGTCCTACCAACCGATCCCTTCTTCTGGTCAAGTTGTGCCACAAACTTCTCTTCTCCCCAATCCTATTCAATACTTCCTCATTAGTTATGTGATCTACCCATCTAATCTTCAGCATTCTTCTGTAGCACCACATTTGAAAAGCTTCTATTCTCTTCTTGTCCAAACTATTTACCGTCCATGTTTCACTTCCATACATGGCTACACTCCATACAAATACTTTCAGAAATAACTTCCTGACACTTAAATCTATACTCGATGTTAACAAATTTCTCTTCTTCAGAAACGCTTTCCTTGCCATTGCCAGTCTACATTTTATATCCTCTCTACTTCGTCCATCATCAGTTATTGTGCTCCCCAAATAGCAAAACTCCTTTACTACTTTAAGTGCCTCATTTCCTAATCTAATACCCTCAGCATCACCCGACTTAACTCGACTACATTCCATTATCCTCGTTTTGCTTTTGTTGATGTTCATCTTATATCCTCCCTTCAAGACACCATCCATTCCGTTCAACTGCTCTTCCAAGTCCTTTGCTGTCTCTGACAGAATTACAATGTCATCGGCGAACCTCGAAGTTTTTATTTCTTCTCCATGGATTTTAATACCTACTCCAAATTTTTCTTTTGTTTCCTTTACTGCTTGCTCAATATAGAGATTGAATAACATCGGGGAGAGGCTACAACCCTGTCTTACTCCCTTCCCAACCACTGCTTCCCTTTCATGTCCCTCAACTCTTATAACTGCCATCTGGTTTCTGTACAAGTTGTAAATAGCCTTTCGCTCCCTGTATTTTACCCCTGCCACCTTTAGAATTTGAAAGAGAGTATTCCAGTCAACATTGTCAAAAGCTTTCTCCAAGTCTACAAATGCTAGAAATGTAGGCTTGCCTTTCCTTAATCTTTCTTCTAAGATAAGTCGTAAGGTCAGTATTGCCTCACGTGTTCCAGTATTTCTACGGAATCCAAACTGATATAGATGTTCATTCTTTCCGTGGTAGATTCACTGCAAACGAAGAATTGCAAACGAAGAGTTGCGAGCCTGTAGGAAATCGTTTCCGAGATGGGATCAAGGCACTGGAACATTGTTGGGTCAAGTGCACGCATGCACTTAAACACGCAGTCAAGAAATGCTAAACTCGTGTGAGATAGTTACTCGGCTTCTCGCACTCGTTAAGACCTGCAGAGTCACGTGCTGTGACGTACGCGCCGCGGCGTTTCTCCTGGGCCTCGGGGCTGTCAGCTGTGACGTCACTATAAACACTAAACTCCCATAACCCGAGCCCAACTGTCCACCATGATTCCCACATACTTGTCTCTTGTCTGCATACGAGTCACGACGAGGGTGGAGATTTTTAAGTAAATACATCGAAGAATTCGTCGTAAATATGGGTGGTCGCTCAGCTGTGAACTCCACTAACTATTCCAAAAATGGTATTTGGATTTACAAGTGGCCCCAAACGATATAAAAGATGGGCCCAGTGATGGGGGGGGGGGGGGGGGGGGGAAGGAGCGAGCGGAGCGCTTTTCTTTCTGTGTGAGAAGAGACCCTCATAGGCTTAAGTCTCATATAGCTGTAGCAAGGAGAAACCCCTATGTCATATAGTTAAACATGACTGACATAACCAACCCAGTGTTCAACAGACAGTAATTTTTAAGGCTTTCTTGGTCAACTTTTCATAATTCAACCACAATATTCATAAAAGCATGCTCGTAAAATATGACTAACACAATTATCCTAGTTAAAAGTTCAGAGTTCAACAAACACCAAAATTTTAAGGTTTCCTCGGCCTACTCGGCCAACTTTTCATTAATTAATACAATGTTCATAAAATCGTGATTCATAAAATATGACTAACATGGCAAACTCACATCAACGTTCTGAGCTCAACAAGCCCCAAAATTTTTAAAGTTTACTCGGCCAACATAGGATTGATTAGAACAATACTGCTTGCATATACCAGGTTCGTACGATTTCAGTACCTGACTATAGTGATGGGCGCGAGCACACCAAAAGATTTTAACCAATACAAGAAATCCACAGGACAGGACTTTTTTCAAAAATACAGCGTACAATGAAAGGAAAATCTGGGTTTTTTTACGATGTGCCACATTTATTGAAGCTCCTTAGGAACCACTTTTTAGAACAAGGGTTATCTCTTCCTGATGGAACTGTGATAACCAAGAATGAAATTGAGAATTTGTTAGACAGCCAGAGAGGCGATCTGAATGCAGTCCATCACATTTAAGAAGCGCACATCAGTGTTACACGACAAAATGTTAGGATGGCAGCCCACTTATTTTCACATCGCACGGCTAAAGCTCTCTTGCATGTTTTGGGAAAAGAACGGGAAAGCATGTTCTTTGATTTAGTAAACGATGTTTTCGACGTTTTAAATTCTAGAACTCTCGTTGACGATGTCACGCCTTTACATTTCGGATTTAGTCTCAATTTTAAAAGTCGAGAGAATACTATAAAAACGGTTTTGCAATGTTTGCCATGACATGCACTGTGGAAACAGGAAGGGTTTGTTGCCATTTCAGAAGGCGTTAATAGTCTCAATCACATCCATTCTAGGGTTACTCGAAGAGGTAAAGAAAGATAACGTGAAGTTTGTCTTAACATCAAGTCTAAATCAGGACTGCTTGGAAAATTATTTTTCCTGCATTCGAGGACTTGGTGCGTTCTACAATAATCCCACAGCAGTAGAGGTCAAATACAGAATTCGGCTTCTTCTTTTAACTGGAAATGCAGACGACATACCTTCACCAGGCAGTTCAGCAGTTGCTGAAGAAAGAGTCAGTGCCGTTTCTGCAGATACTGGTACTGCAACACGCGATGACGACATCTTGAAGTTCATCACAAGTGAACTCTGCACTGAGATGACGGCCGAACGACAAGTGCGGATAGCCGCGACATCTTAGGTATTGTCGAAGAAGAGTTCCTGAGAACTGCACACGAAATAGATCAAAATAGTGCTGATATAGAAGATGCCACTCCTGACTCTGTTCAATACTTGGCTGGCAATCTCGCATTTAAAAGTCGTTCTATCGATAAAACCTTGCGTGCACGCACTGGAATGTGATCGGTTCCTGGAACAAGTTCTCAATGATGGATAAATACTGTTTCTCGTGGGGGTCTTCTAACACCAACGACAGACTGGGTGAATACCGTGAAACAGTTCGAAGTTATATTTTCAGATTTCCATGGATAAACAATTTCGAAATGTAACAACGCAATTAAAAGTTTAACTTCGATTATCAAAACAAAGTTTCCTCATGTACACGAAAACATAATTACACCACTAGCCATTAAAATTGCTACACCTCGAAGATGACGTGATACAGACGTGAAATTTAACCGACAGCAAGAAGATGCTGTGTTATGCAAATTATTAGTTTTTCAGAGCATTGACACAAGGTTGGCGGCGGTGGCGACACCTACAACGTGCGGACATGAGGAAAGTTTCCAACCGATTTCTCATACTCAAACAGCAGTTGACCGGCGTTGCGTGATAAAACGTTGTTGTGATACCTCGTGTAAGGTGGAGAAATGCGTACCATCACGTTTCCGACTTTGATAAAGGTCAGATTGTAGCCTATCGCGATTGCGGTTTATCGTACCGGGACATTGCTACTCGTGTTGGTCGAGATACAATGACTGTTAGCAGAATATGGAATGGGTGGGTTCAGGAGGGTAATACGGAATGTCGTGCTGGATCCCAACGCCTCATATCACTAGCAGTCGAGATGACAGGCACCTTATCCGCACGGCTGTAACGGATCGTGCAGCCACGTCTCGATCCATGAGTCAACGGATGGGGACGTTTGCAAGACAACAACCATCTGCACGAACAGTTCGACGACGTCTGCAGCAGCACGGACTATCAGCTCGGAGACCGTGGCTGCGGTTACCCTTGACGCTGCATCACAGACAGGAGCGCCTGCGATGGTGTACTCGACGACGAACCTGGGTGCACGAATGGCAAAACGTCATTTTTTTTTCGGATGAATCCAATATCTGTTTACTGCATCACGATGGTCGCATCCGTGTTTGGAGACATCGCGGTGAACGCAATTTGGAAGCGTGTATTCGTCATCGCCATACTGCTGTATCACCCGGCGTGATGGTATGGGGTGCCATTGCTCACACGTCCCGGTCACCTCTTGTTCGCATTGACTGCACTTTGAACAGTGGACGTTACATTTCAGATGTGTTACGACCCGTGGCTCTACCCTTCATTCGATCCCTGCGAAACCCTACATTTCAGCAGGATAATGCACGACCGCACGTTGCAGGTCCTGTACTGGCCTTTGTGGATACAGAAAATGTTCGACTGCTGCCCTGGCCAGCACATTCTCCAGATCACTCACAACCGAAAACGTCTGGTCAATGGTGGCCGAGCAACTGGCTCGTCACAATACGCCAGTCACTACTCTTGATGAACTGTGGTATCATGTTGAAGCTGCATGGGCAGCTGTACCTGCATACGCCATCCCAGCTCTATTTGACTCAATGCCCAGGCATTACAAGGGCGTTATTACGGCCAGAGGTGGTTGTTCTGGGTACTGATTTCTCAGGTTCTATGCACCCAAGCTGCTTGAAAATGTAATGTGATTTTTAGTATAATATATTTGTCCAATGATTACCCGTTTATAATCTGCATTTCTTCTTGGTGTAGCAATTTTAATGGCCAGCAGTGTAGTTTGTATGTTAGAACGCGAATTTTATACGTATCAGGCATTCAAATAAAGAAAGACTTGTAGAAGCAAGAAAGAAGAGAGACACAAGGAAGAATCTCATGTGGACGGCATCTAAATCATGTAAGAAATGAAGAGCCGCTTGTCGCCAGTAAACTACAGCCGATCGATGTACTTGAAAACTACGGAATGGTGGTGAGTTTGTTTTACGCGTTACCTCCTATGTCGAACTATGTTGGTTACGTATGTTTTTAGGTTTAGTTTTGAGTGTATGTGTATGCGTCTGTAACGCGCCTGAAGACTTGGTAATTCATTTACAGAAGGACAACTTTGCTTTTGCAATGCGCGTTGTCTGCAGGCGCGGCTTTCCTGCCGGGTGACGTAATGCGAGCGCAGCCAATCGCAATACGGTTGTCGGAGTAGTCCTCGCTGGAAGAGGGGGGGGGGGGGGGGGGAGAGACCACTCACGGCTGTCACACCTGACACGTTGCAGCGAGCTGATTTGGTCGTTCGCGAGGAGCAGACGCATTACGACTCGGCAGCTGGCGGCGCATGTCAGCTGGCGCTGCATGTGTCGATCAGCAAAGGAAGTGTGGATGCAGTTATCCGCAGTCTTGGATATTCAACACGTGTGTGCAAGCTGGGTCCCGCGGTGTCTAACGGTGGATCACAAATCGCACAGAAAAAATATTTGTCTCGATTTGTCCCAACATTTTCAAGCTGAGGTGGTGGTGGGGGGCTCTAGTCTCGGATTGTGCCAGGTGATGAATCCTGGGTTCACCATTTTGAGCCCGAAACAAAGCGACAGTCTATGGGATGGCGCCATTCCCACTCCGCACAGAAGAAAAAATTCAAAGCAACTGCTTGCGCTGGTAAGGTCACGATCAACGTGTTCTGGGACTGTGAAGGTGTGATTCTCATTGATGCGATGCCAAGAGGCGGTGCCATTAATTCAGGAGCATACGTCTACACATTAACAAAACTCGAGACAGGCCGACTTGCACGCGTTCTAGCTCACGCATGCTGGCGTGAGGAGGGAAGAACTATACTGACGTGAGGTCTGGAACGTGACAAGGAATTAGAATTCAGAAAGCGGACGTAGGTAGTTTGATACTTAACTTTAATCCATTAATGATGAACGTCGCTCTTGACGGTACATGATTCACAATATTATCTGTTCAGAATAGTAACTGAATATGGCGCCTTACTAGGTCGTAGCAAGTGACTTAGCTGAAGGCTATGCTAAACTGTCGTCTCGGCAAATGAGAGCGTATGTAGGCAGTGAACCATCGGTAGCAAAGTCGGCTGTACGACTGGGGCGAGTGCTAGGAAGACTCTCTAGACCCGCCGTGTGGCGGCGCTCGGTCTGCAATCACTGATAGTGGCGACACGCGGGTCCGACATGTACTAAATGGACCGCGGCCGATTTAAAGGCTACCACCTAGCAAGTGTGGTGTCTGGCGGTGACACCACACTTCCGGTAACTTCGACGCCACAGCAGCCAAGGAGATGTTTTGCTGCAAGATGGTAACGCTCGGCCCCACACAAGTCTGAGGATTGGTGAACACATTGCCCTGACCTAGCCCCACTTCTCTTGGCCTTTAAAGTATGCCATTCGTGGAGGACATTTTGAGGACGATGAGGAGACGATTCACACAGTGAAGCACTGACTCCGCCAGCAGGACGAGGATTGGTACCGACAGGGCACAAACGCCCTTGTTTGGCGCCGTAGGAAGGCCATAGAACGGGATGGATATTACGTCGAAAAATAGGGTATCTAGATAGAACACCATTATTTTGTGTGTGTCATTCTCATTATGTTGAATAAAGAATTGTTGAAGAAAAAAAAATGCTTACTTTCTGGGAAACCCTCGTAATTACGGCATCGTTCTGAACACAATAGCTAGTTACAAATAAAAACTCGCACTGCTGTAAATCACTTTGTTTTCGTGTGAAAACGGAATTATAACACGATAACACGTTACGTCAAGTGTCAGATACTGACAAGGGAAACTTCCATGCCACACCCCACTCTGATTTAGTGGTAAGAGGCCCCAATGGGCAGACCGTCAAAAACTGAACACGGATCAAGCATGAAAACAGGTTTGAAGTGTACTGGACTGTGGAAAAAAAAGAAGCAAAACAGAAGCAGTCAACGTCCGTACAGTCGGCCTTCGGCATCGCCGCGGCTCGGACGCGCTCGGCGTAGCGCAAGCTTTGTTTACATCCGTGAAGCTGAGCACAGACGTGCAAACTCGTCCATCCTTGGGAAGTAGTACAGTGGTGATTGCTCTTTTTTGGAACCACTCATTTTTACTCGTTCAGCGCCCATTTGTGTATGGTTTATGGTTCTTATCAAAGAGTGAAAATTGATATGAAACGCCAAATGCTGTGTGGCCAGGGCCTGCCGACCGGTAGACCAGTGGGCTGGTGCAAGTCTTTTTAGTTGACGCCACTTCGGCGACTTGCGCGTCGATGGGGATGAAACGCTGATGATGAAGACAACACAACACTACACCCAGTCCCCGAGCGGAGAAAATCTCTGATCCGGTGGGAACCGAACCGGGGCTTTCTGCCGCGCTGACCACTCAGCTATCGAGACGGACAATTGAAAACTGGTAGCACAGGTGACTGAAGGATAGAAGGCGCCTCCCCGCTTTTTATTCATTGCAGAACTCACACACACTTGTAGAAGTAATTTCCGTGATTCTGGTACAACCTCTCGTTTAGCCAACTGCACCGTTATGTTCCTGATCGCAGTGAAATAATATAAGCGCACGAAAAACCGGCTCCGAGTACATACTCCTCGTCAACTGCGCACTATTTGTTGACCGGTACGGACAGAATAGATAAACGTGTAGTAATTAGGCAGTAAAGAAATAACAAATAAGCTAATGCAAACAACAAATTCGAAACAATAGATGCCGACTGGCGGGCGACAATGAACAATCTAGTAGTCGCGCAATGATTTTTCGTCGGCCACTGAATTAATATTGTCTCTTTACAAAATATGAGAGCAGACACTCGATTACGGAGCGCGGGCTTCATTCGGTTGTACGTCGGTCTGTCTCCCATAGCAATGAACATGCTGTTTAATCTCGGATCAAAAAGGACGGAAAATAGCCACTCGTGTGTGCTGTGACGATTTCCTTTGCGTTTGTAATAACAAAAAAAGTTGCCTCTTCATAACTATGTGTAATGTGCGTACTGTAAGACCTTCGGAACACACACCATCAGATTATTTGACTTGTCGCTCTAACGAAGTAGGCGAGTGTCAGCAATATGTCTCGTGGTCTTATCGTGGCGTGTTTATCTTCTGCCGTTAGGTCGGACGATAGAAAATGCCACTTGTACACTTAGAGTAGCAGATTGACGGTGACCAACTTTAAACAGAGCTTGATTAATTTTCACACACATTTATTAAAATACACTCCTGGAAATGGAAAAAAGAACACATTGACACCGGTGTGTCAGACCCACCATACTTGCTCCGGACACTGCGAGAGGGCTGTACAAGCAATGATCACACGCACGGCACAGCGGACACACCAGGAACCGCGGTGTTGGCCGTCGAATGGCGCTAGCTGCGCAGCATTTGTGCACCGCCGCCGTCAGTGTCAGCCAGTTTGCCGTGGCATACGGAGCTCCATCGCAGTCTTTAACCCTGGTAGCATGCCGCGACAGCGTGGACGTGAACCGTATGTGCAGTTGACGGACTTTGAGCGAGGGCGTATAGTGGGCATGCGGGAGGCCGGGTGGACGTACCGCCGAATTGCTCAACACGTGGGGCGTGAGGTCTCCACAGTACATCGATGTTGTCGCCAGTGGTCGGCGGAAGGTGCACGTGCCCGTCGACCTGGGACCGGACCGCAGCGACGCACGGATGCACGCCAAGACCGTAGGATCCTACGCAGTGCCGTAGGGGACCGCACCGCCACTTCCCAGCAAATTAGGGACACTGTTGATCCTGGGGTATCGGCGAGGACCATTCGCAACCGTCTCCATGAAGCTGGGCTACGGTCCCGCACACCGTTAGGCCGTCTTCCGCTCACGCCCCAACATCGTGCAGCCCGCCTCCAGTGGTGTCGCGACAGGCGTGAATGGAGGGACGAATGGAGCCGTGTCGTCTTCAGCGATGAGAGTCGCTTCTGCCTTGGTGCCAATGATGGTCGTATGCGTGTTTGGCGCCGTGCAGGTGAGCGCCACAATCAGGACTGCATACGACCGAGGCACACAGGGCCAACACCCGGC
This sequence comes from Schistocerca americana, assembly GCF_021461395.2. Lineage (NCBI taxonomy): Eukaryota > Metazoa > Arthropoda > Insecta > Orthoptera > Acrididae > Schistocerca > Schistocerca americana. Next base: position 22,843,347 of record NC_060129.1, on the reverse strand, counting down.
ATCATGGTGTGGGGAGCGATCTCCTACACTGGCCGTACACCACTGGTGATCGTCGAGGGGACACTGAATAGTGCACGGTACATCCAAACCGTCATCGAACCCATCGTTCTACCATTCCTAGACCGGCAAGGGAACTTGCTGTTCCAACAGGACAATGCACGTCCGCATGTATCCCGTGCCACCCAACGTGCTCTAGAAGGTGTAAGTCAACTACCCTGGCCAGCAAGATCTTCGGATCTGTCCCCCATTGAGCATGTTTGGGACTGGATGAAGCGTCGTCTCACGCGGTCTGCACGTCCAGCACGAACGCTGGTCCAACTGAGGCGCCAGGTGGAAATGGCATGGCAAGCCGTTCCACAGGACTACATCCAGCATCTCTACGATCGTCTCCATGGGAGAATAGCAGCCTGCATTGCTGCGAAAGGTGGATATACACTGTACTAGTGCCGACATTGTGCATGCTCTGTTGCCTGTGTCTATGTGCCTGTGGTTCTGTCAGTGTGATCATGTGATGTATCTGACCCCAGGAATGTGTCAATAAAGTTTCCCCTTCCTGGGACAATGAATTCACGGTGTTCTTATTTCAATTTCCAGGAGTGTAATAAAAATCATAGGCATTACGTAACTTGATTCTGGATGCTGTTTACAGTTGACAATCTAAAGTTCCTTTGGTCTTGGTACGTTAATCTTATTCTCACATATCTCTCTGATACTTCACAAAAGTGTCTATACATTTATCTTCTACATCTACATCTATACTCCGCGAGCCACCTTACGGTGTGTGGCGGAGGGTACTTATTGTACCACTATCTGATCCCCCCTTCCCTGTTCCATTCACGAATTGTGCGTGGGAAGAACGACTGCTTGTAAGTCTCCGTATTTGCTCTAATTTCTCGGATCTTTTCGTTGTGATCATTACGCGAGATATATGTGGGCGGTAGTAATATGTTGCCCATCTCTTCCCGAATGTGCTCTCTCGTAATTTCAATAATAAACCTCTCCGTATTGCGTAACGCCTTTCTTGAAGTGTCCGCCACTGGAGCTTGTTCAGCATCTCCGTAACGCTCTCGCGCTGACTAAATGTCCCCATGACGAATCGCGCTGCTTTTCGCTGGATCATGTCTATCTCTTCTATTAATCCAACCTGGTAAGGGTCCCATACTGATGAGCAATACTCAAGAATCGGACGAACAAGCGTTTTGTAAGCTACTTCTTTCGTCGATGAGTCACATTTTCTTAGAATTCTTCCTATGAATCTCAACCTGGCGCCTGCTTTTCCCACTATTTGTTTTATGTGATCATTCCACTTCAGATCGCTCCGGATAGTAACTCCTAAGTATTTTACGGTCGTTACCGCTTCCAATGATTTACCACCTATGGCATAATCGTACTGGAATGGATTTCTGCCCCTATGTATGCGCATTATATTACATTTATCTACGTTTAGGGAAAGCTGCCAGCTGTCGCACCATGCATTAATCCTCTGCAGGTCCTCCTGGAGTACGTACGAGTCTTCTGATGTTGCTACTTTCTTGTAGACAACCGTGTCATCTGCAAATAGCCTCACGGAGCTACCGATGTTGTCAACCAAGTCATTTATGTATATTGTAAACAATAAAGGTCCTATCACGCTTCCCTGCGGTACTCCCGAAATTACCTCTACATCTGCAGATTTTGAACCGTTAAGAATGACATGTTGTGTTCTTTCTTCTAGGAAATCCTGAATCCAATCACAAACCTGGTCCGATATTCCGTAAGCTCGTATTTTTTTCACTAAACGTAAGTGCGGAACCGTATCAAATGCCTTCCTGAAGTCCAGGAATACGGCATCAATCTGCTCGCCAGTGTCTACGGCACTGTGAATTTCTTGGGCAAATAGGGCGAGCTGAGTTTCACATGATCTCTGTTTGCGGAATCCATGTTGGTTATGATGAAGGAGATTTGTATTATCTAAGAACGTCATAATACGAGAACACAAAACATGTTCCATTATTCTACAACAGATTGACGTAAGCGAAATAGGCCTATAATTATTCGCATCTGATTTATGACCCTTCTTGAAAATGGGAACGACCTGCGCTTTCTTCCAGTCGCTAGGTACTTTACGTTCTTCCAGCGATCTACGATAAATTGCTGATAGAAAGGGGGCAAGTTCTTTAGCATAATCACTGTAGAATCTTAAGGGTATCTCGTCTGGTCCGGATGCTTTTCCGCTACTAAGTGATAGCAGTTGTTTTTCAATTCCGATATCGTTTATTTCAATATTTTCCATTTTGGCGTCCGTGCGACGGCTGAAGTCAGGGACCGTGTTACGATTTTCCGCAGTGTGGCTATGTACAGGAATATGATAATCTTATTAGGTGCAGACTGAAACTTGACTATACACTGGTACAGACTAATGCAGACTGGTACAGACAGGTGCAGATAAATGCAGACTGACTAATCGGAGGTCTGTACACTCATTATAATACCTCGAGTGTTCAGGTATCACTGCGCGAGTGTGATCCGCGAGGAGAAAAGGTTCTACGTTAGCAGTAATCTCATTGGCTGCGTTACACATTAATACGCGGATGGGCGGAAGCAGAATTTGGTTCGTCTCTAAAACAGCGCCATCTCGTAGTGCGGAGACGGACGAGCGCTGCGCCTGCGCTGTTGTGCTTAGCGGGGCGCGCTCTAGTGGGAAAGTTGTGTACACGCTGACTACGCGGAACTATGTACACCACACTATGTCTTCCACTGTTTATCGAAATATGCACTATTGTTGCCTGAAAAGATGTATGTATTACATACAACGTAACTTTTTTGTTGTTGTTGTTGTTGTTGTTGTGGTCTTCAGTCCTGAGACTGGTTTGATGCAGCTCTCCATGCTACTCTATCCTGTGCAAGCTTTTTCATCTCCCAGTACCTACTGCAACCTAAATCCTTCTGAATCTGCTTGGTGTATTCATCTCTTGGTCTCCCTCTACGATTTTTACCCTCCACGCTGCCCTCTAATACTAAATTGGTGATCCCTTGATGCCTCAGAACATGTCCTACCAACCGATCCCTTCTTCTGGTCAAGTTGTGCCACAAACTTCTCTTCTCCCCAATCCTATTCAATACTTCCTCATTAGTTATGTGATCTACCCATCTAATCTTCAGCATTCTTCTGTAGCACCACATTTCGAAAGCTTCTATTCTCTTCTTGTCCAAACTATTTATCGTCCATGTTTCACTTCCATACATGGCTACACTCCATACGAATACTTTCAGAAATGACTTCCTGACACTTAACTCAATACTGGATGTTAACAAATTTCTCTTCTTCAGAAACGCTTTCCTTGCCATTGCCAGCCTACATTTTATATCCTCTCTACTTCGACCATCATCAGTTATTTTGCTCCCCAAATAGCAAAACTCCTTTACTACTTTAAGTGCCTCATTTCCTAATCTAATTCCCTCAGCATCACCCGACTTAATTAGACTACATTCCATTATCCTTGTTTTGCTTTTGTTGATGTTCATCTTATATCCTCCTTTCAAGACACTGTCCATTCCATTCAACTGCTCTTCCAAGTCCTTTGCTGTCTCTGACAGAATTACAATGTCATCGGCGAACCTCAAAGTTTTTATTTCTTCTCCATGAATTTTAATACCTACTCCGAATTTTTCTTTTGTTTCCTTTACTGCTTGCTCAATATACAGATTGAACAACATCGTGGAGAGGCTACAACCCTGTCTTACTCCCTTCCCAACCACTGCTTCCCTTTCATGTCCCTCGACTCTTATAACTGCCATCTGGTTTCTGTACAAATTGTAAACAGCCTTTCGCTCCCTGTATTTTACCCCTGCCACCTTTAGAATTTGAAAGAGAGTATTCCAATCAACATTGTCAAAAGCTTTCTCTAAGTCTACAAATGCTAGAAACGTAGGTTTGCCTTTCCTTAATCTTTCTTCTAAGATAAGTCGTAAGGTCAGTATTGCCTCACGTGTTCCAGTGTTTCTACGGAATCCAAACTGATCTTCCCCGAGGTTGGCTTCTACTAGTTTTTCCATTCGTCTGTAAAGAATTCGTGTTAGTATTTTGCAGCTGTGACTTATTAAGCTGATAGTTCGGTAATTTTCACATCTGTCAACACCTGCTTTCTTTGGGATTGGTATTATTATATTCTTCTTGAAGTCTGAGGGTATTTCGCCTGTTTCATACATCTTGCTCACCAGATGGTAGAGTTTTGTCAGGACTGGCTCTCCCACGGCCGTCAGTAGTTCCAATGGAATATTGTCTACTCCGGGGGCCTTGTTTCGACTCAGGTCTTTCAGTGCTCTGTCAAACTCTTCACGCATTATCGTATCTCCCATTTCATCTTCATCTACATCCTCTTCCATTTCCATAATATTGTCCTCGAGTACATCGCCCTTGTATAGACCCTCTATATACTCCTTCCACCTTTCTGCTTTCCCTTCTTTACTTAGAACTGGGTTTCCATCTGAGCTCTTGATATTCATACAAGTCGTTCTCTTATCTCCAAAGGTCTCTTTAATTTTCCTGTAAGCGGTATCTATCTTACCCCTAGTGAGATAGGCCTCTACATCCTTACATTTGTCCTCTAGCCATCCCTGCTTAGCCATTTTGCACTTCCTGTCGATCTCATTTTTGAGACGTTTGTATTCCTTTTTGTCTGTTTCACTTACTGCATTTTTATATTTTCTCCTGTCATCAATTAAATTCAATATTTCTTCTGTTACCCAAGGATTTCTACTAGCCCTCGTCTTTTTACCTACTTGATCCTCTGCTGCCGTCACTACTTCATCCCTCAAAGCTACCCATTCTTCTTCTACTGTATTTATTTCCCCCATTCCTGTCAATTGCTCCCTTATGCTCTCCCTGAATCTCTGTATAACCTCTGGTTCTTTTAGTTTATCCAGGTCCCATCTCCTTAAATTCCCACCTTTTTGCAGTTTCTTCAGTTTTAATCTACAGGTCATAACCAATAGATTGTGGTCAGAGTCCACATCTGCCCCTGGAAATGTCTTACAATTTAAAAACTTTTTTGTAATTTATGTAATTGCCGATCGTGGACGCCGAATAGAATACGAAAAGAAGCAGAAGTTCTGAGTTCAAGAAAGGTTTGAAGCAGATCTAGAATGGGCATGCGCAGCGAACGAAACGAACAACTCGAAACTAAACTGAGCAGCAGTGGAACTGTGACGAGTGGCCGCGCGAAGATGGACGTGTCCGGCCGAGGGAGACCGAGGCAGTTGCCGCGCGGGATTGGCCGAGGCGGGCGCTGCAGTCATGGGCTGTGCGGTAGAGATGGGTAGTTCGCGAACGAACGGGTGCAAAGGAACGGTTCACCAAGATGAACCAAAGGACCGAGGAACGAATTCCAAGGAACGATCTGTTCACTTGTTCACTTCGGTCGCGGCGATCACTTGGGCAGTTCTCGTTCCAGCCTCGGTCGCGTGCTCGCCTCAGTCTCGGCCTCCCTCGGCCGCACTCGCCGTTCTTCGCGTGACCACCTGTCTCAGTTCCACTGCCGACTGCTCCTAGTTAGTTCAGCATGCAGTTGTTCGTTTCGTTCACTGCGCTCGCCTATTTTACATGTGTTCCAAATTGTTCTTGCACTTGGTTCTGGCTATTCAGCGTCCACGACCGGTAATCAAAAAGTATTTCATAGTTACGTAAATTACATAAAAATTACGTTGTATGTAATTGGTACGTCTTTTCAGGTAACAAAAGGGCATATCAGCTCAGTTCATTATATCGATGAACAGCAGAAGACATACTTATAACAAGGCAAGTTTATTTTATTTTTTTTGTTATTCATATATTTTTTGGTTTCATCGACTTGATTTAGCAGCTAACTTTCAATAATTTGCTTAATTTTTAGTGTTAGAAAACTCATATAAAACGATTTTCGTGTATCTTTCATATATAAAACATTACATTTAGGAAGGCTCTAATTATTTTTAAGTTTGGTTGTTTCCAATTTGCATTACCTGCTTTTCTTTGAAAAAAAAAAAAAGTGGGTTGTGGGTCATTTTGGCTCAGTAGGAAAAGCGGTGCCTCTCCATTTGAAAAGACATAGATTGCCATAAAATCGTATTTACTTATTATCGCAAAAACATCTGTTCAGAAGGAGTTTTCAAACCAAACTCTTTATTACTCCGAACTTAATTATTATTATTATTGTTGCATTAACTTTAATAATGCAATATAAAAACCTAATTTTTACTAAGGGTGTGACGCAAGTATGAGAAAACCACATTTTATTTTATGCTTCCATGAAGTCTCTACTTCGCCTACGAACTCACAGACAACGTGAAATATATATAGGGTGTAAACGATTATTGTTTACAACGTAGCATAGCTATGTAGTGGAAGTCGAAACGAAGAATTTTATACAAGACACTTGTGGTCTATTAAGTTGGGAAACAGCCACCAACAGCTTTACAAGACTACATGAGCTATAGCCCATGCGCGTCGCGTCGCGCGAGATTTTCATGTTCTCTTCTCCAGCTCTCTGCACATCGTCATCGATTGTTTCGCAGTTGTTGCTTGCATTAGCTTGTTATTTCTTCGCTGCCTAATTATTACATGTTTGTCTGTTTGTTGTATCTACTCGTAACGGGCAACACATCGTCCGTAATTGGCGAGCAGGTCTGTACTCGGGGCCGGTTTTCCGTGCGCCACCCTGAATTATTTCCCTGCCATCAGCCACACAACGCTACGGTTGGCTAAACGAGAGGTTCTGCAGAATCACAGAAATTACTTCTAAAAGTGTGTAAGAATTCTGTAATGAATAAAAAATCTATACTCCAGGGGGGAGGCAAGTGCTCCCTCTTGGTGCCCTCCATCCCTCCGTCACCTACACTACTAGTTTTCAGTTTTTCATAGGAACCATATACCAAGCACAAATGAACGGTGAACGAGTAAAAAAGAACGGTTCCCAAAAAAGAACGATCAGCAGTGAACTAGTTCCCAAGGATGAACGAGTTTGCCCATCTGTACTGTGCGGCTGGTCCCGGCGGAGGTTCGAGTCCTCCCTCCGGCATCAGTGTGTGTGTTTGTCCTTAGGATAATTTACGTTAAGTAGTGTGTAACCTTAGGGACTGATGACCTTAGCAGTTAAGACCCATGAGATTTCACACACTTTTGAACATTTGAACAGACCGAGACAGAGACGGGAATCGGACCGAGGCTGGAACGAGACGGACCGCTTTCCGTTCCCAGGAACTATAAGCAGAAAGCCGCGACCGAATTGAACTATGAAAGGCCGTTCCTTAGAATTCGTTCCTCACTCCTTCCGTTCATCTTGGTGAACCGTTCCTTTGGACCCGTTAGTTTGCAAACGACCCATCTCTACTATAGATTATGATGGGTTTTCAGAATGAGAATTTCCACTCTGCAGCGGAGTGTGCGTTGTTATGAAACTTTCCTGGCAGATTAAAACTGTGTACCGGACCGAGACTCCAACTCGGGACCTTCACCTTTCGCGGGCAAGTGCTCTACCATCTGAGCTACCCAAGCACGACTCACGACCCGTCCTCACAGCTTCAATTCCGCCAGTACCTCTTCTCCTACCTTCCAAACTTTACAGAAGCTCTCCTGCGAACCTTGCAGAACTAGCACTCCTGAAAGAAAGGATATAGCAGAGACATGGCTTAGCCACAGCCTGGGGGATGTTTCCAGAGTGAGAAAAGCCAAAGGTCCGGAGCTAAGGTAATTACGACATAAATAACACGATGTTTTTTACTACTGACTTCACTTAGCAGTAAAGTATCGATGGTATTACCTTATAACCCATTAATAAAAGATGGAGCCACGTTAATACGCTGCTGTGTATTTTCATGCCAGACATACGTTGTGTAAAATTACTTCTAACTGAAACACCGTTAGCCCATGCGGAGGAGTATGATTTGGTCTGACCATCTGCAAACAACCAACAGAAGTGACAATACGCTTTGTATAAAATATTAATGACATAGCCATGGCTTTGAAATTTTTATACTAGCCTTATTGAAATATGAGTAATGATAGGCTGAAAAGCATCATTTTGTTTCTGGATTCCTTGGAAACACTCCTTGTGGTTTAAATGGGCCCAGTTTCAAAATTATTTTTCGTTCGCGTTCAGTAGGGCTGTCACCAAAATTTCCTCTATCTGACGAAGATGTTTTTGAAAGAAAAGTAACGAGAAAAATCTGGGGACCTATGTTGGAGAATGGCGTATGGAGAATTCGAAAGAACAATGAAATTTATCAGTTAATGAAGCAACCCACTATCATCCAGATATTTAAAAGTAGGAGACTGCAATGCGCTGGACATGTGGCCAGAATGGAAAACAACAGAATCGCCAAGAAAGCATTTGAAGGAACTCTCCAGGCAACAAGACCTCGTACAAGGTGGAAAGATGACATGGAGAAGGACATGGCAGCATTAGGAATTTCCGCAGGGTGGAGAGGGCTGCGAGAGGAAGAAGGCGGTGCAAGCAGAGCGTTGATGCAGCACGTGGTCTACAGGGCCTGTGATCGCTGTGAAGAGAGAGAGAGAGAGAGAGACACGAAGATATACTATGAAATTCTTCAGACTTATTAAGAATTCGCTATGGGATTCTCCTACGTCCCGAGACACTGGCAGATGAATCTAAAAATAAAATGGAGTAAAAATTAATGCTGAGAATTTTTGGAAATTATTCGAAACTGTAGGATTAAAAATTTAATTAATCTTTCAATCAGGCGCAGCTAACCTAATTTGTTTCACGGGCCTCCTTGATGACTTGCAGTGTAAAAGCGGGTCACATTTTACAGGCTGTTCAGTCTCAAGATCGCTGAGGTGTGGGGGTACGAGGCGCAGAAGGTGGACGAACAACAGTGCGGTGGGAGGAATGGAATTAATAGGCCTAACTTGCGCCATCTTACTCTGTAGAACGTCTTCCTTCTTCTGTATATTTCTTCTTTCCATAGCTCCACGGGGTAATCTCTCTTTCTTTCACTCATTTCTTTCACAGAGAAACTTATTAATGAACAAATAATCACTACATCTACAACGTTTGAATGTCATGAACCGCTTGTACGGATTGAAATAAATGCGTATGGATCGTTCTCATTCAATTGGAAAGGAGAAATCTAAATCTACATCTACATGATTACTCTGCAATTCACATTTAAGTGCTTGGCAGAGGGTTCATCGAACCACAATCATACTATCTCTCTACCATTCCACTCCCGAACAGCGCGCGGGAAAAACGAACAGCTAAACCTTTCTGTTCGAGCTCTGATTTCTCTTATTTTATTTTGATGATCATTCCTACCTATGTAGGCTGGGCTCAACAAAATATTTTCGCATTCGGAAGAGAAAGTTGGTGACTGAAATTTCGTCAATAGATCTCGCCGCGAGGAAAAACATCTTTGCTTTCATGACTTCCATCCAAACTCGCGTATCGTATCTGCCACACTCTCTCCCCTATTACGTGATAATACAAAAGGAGCTGCCCTTTTTTGCACCCTTTCTATGTCCTCCGCCAATCCCACCTGGTAAGGCTCCCACACCGCGCAGCAATATTCTAACAGAGGACGAACGAGTGTAGTGTAAGCTGTCTCTTTAGTGGACTTGTTGCATCTTCCAAGTGTCCTGCCAATGAAACGCAACCTTTGGCTCGCCGTCCCCGCAATATTATCTGTGTGGTCTTTCCAACTGAAGTTGTTCGTAATTTTAACACCGAGGAACTTACTTGAATTGACAACCTCGAGAATTGTACTATTTATCGAGTAATCGAATTCCAACGGATTTCTTTTGGAACTCGTGTGGATCACCTCACACTTTTCGTTATTTAGCGTCAACTGCCACCTGCCACAACATACAGCAATCTTTTCTAAATCGCTTTGCAACTGATACTGGTCTTCGGATGACCTTACTAGACGGTAAATTACAGCATCATCTGCGAACAACCTAAGAGAACTCCTCAGATTGTCACCCAGGTCATTTATATAGATCAGGAACAGCAGAGGTCCCAGGACGCTTCCCTGGGGAACACCTGATATCACTTCAGTTTTACTCGATGATTTGTCGTCTATTACTACGAACTGCGACCTTCCTCACAGGAAAACACGAATCCAGTCGCACAACTGAGACGATACCCCATAGGCCCGCAACTTGATTAGAAGTCGCTTGTGAGGAACGGTGTCAAAAGCTTTCCGGAAATATAGAAATACGGAATCAACTTGAGATCCCCTGTCGATAGCGGCCATTACTTCGTGCGAATAAAGAGCTAGCTGCGTTGCACAATAACGATGTTTTCTGAAATCATGCTGATTACGTATCAATAGATCGTTCCCTTCGAGGTGATTCATAATGTTTGAATACAGTATATGCTCCAAAAACCTACTGCAAATCGACGTCAATGATATAGGTCTGTAGTTCGATGGATTACTCCTACTACCCTTTTTAAACACTGGTGCGACCTGCGCAATTTTCCAGTCTGTAGGTACAGATCTATCGGTGAGCGAGCGGTTGTTTATGATTGCTAAGTAGGGAGCTATTGTATCACCGTAATCCGAAAGGAACCTAGTCGGTATTCAATCTGGACCTGAAGAGTTGCCCGTATCAAGCGATTTGAGTTGCTTCGCAACCCCTAAGGTCTCTACTTCTAAGAAACTCATGCCAGCAGTTGTTCGTGTTTCAAATTCTGGAATATTCCATTCGTCTTCCCTGGTGAAGGAATTTCGGAAAACTGCGTTCAATAACTCCGCTTTAGCGGCACAGTCGTCGGTAACAGTACCACCGGCACTGCGCAGCGAAGGTATTGACTGCGTCTTGCCGCTTGTGTACTTTACATACGACCAGAATTTCTTCGGATTTTCTACCAAATTTCGAGACAATGTTTCGTTGTGGAACCTATTAAAGGCATCTCGCATTGAAGTCCGTGCCAAATTTCGCGCGTCCGTAAATTTTAGCCAATCTTCAGGATTTCGCGTTCTTCTGAACTTCGCATGCTTTTTCCGTTGCCTCTGCAACAGCGTTCGGACCTGTTTTGTGTACCATGGGGGATCAGTCCCATCTCTTACCAATTTATGAGGTATGAATCTCTCAATTGCTGTTGCTACTATATCTTTGAATTTGAGCCACATCTCGTCTACATTTGCATAGTCAGTTCGGAAGGAATGGAGATTGTCTCTTAGGAAGGCTTCTAGTGACACTTTATCCGCTTTTTAAAATAAAATTAATTTGCGTTTGTTTCTGGTGGATTTGGGAGAAACGGTATTGAGCCTAGCTACAACGACCTTGTGATCACTAATCCCTGTATCAGTCATGATGCTCTCTATCAGCTCTGGATTGTTTGTGGCTAAGAGGTCAAGTGTGTTTTCGCAACCATTTACAATTCGCGTGGGTTCGTGGACTAACTGCTCGAGCCGGCCGAAGTGGCCGTGCGGTTAAAGGCGCCGCAGTCTGGAACCGCGCGACTGCTACGGTCGCAGGTTCGAATCCTGCCTCGGGCATGGATGTTTGTGATGTCCTTAGGTTAGTTAGGTTTAACTAGTTCTAAGTTCTAGGGGACTAATGACCTCAGCAGTTGAGTCCCATAGTGCTCAGAGCCATTTTGAACTTACTGCTCGAAATAATTTTCGGAGAAAGCATTTAGGACAATCTCGGAAGATGTTTTCTGCCTACCACCGGTTTTGAACAAGTATTTTTGCCAACATATCGAGGGAAAGTTGAAGTCCCCACCAACTATAACCGTATGAGTGGGGTATTTATTTGTTACGAGACTCAAATTTTCTCTGAACTGTTCAGCAACTATATCATCGGAGTCTGGGGGTCGGTAGAAGGAGCCAACTATTAACTTGGTTCGGCTGTTGAGTATAACCTCCACCCATACCAATCATTGTTGTTTGCTGACGTGCCCTGCAGGAAATCTGAGGCGTTCAGTGATGCCAACATTTGGACGCCCGGTTAGTTAAGCGTTTACGGTACGGCCTAAGACTTAAGCGTTCACCCAGAGTGAGATTGTGGAAAAAATTTTACGAATTTTTGCTAATGCTTGTCAGGGTCGCTGCAGCACGTGGGCCCCGTATCATTGATACCGCTGATACGGCGGTAGCTATGGCCCTGGTTACATTTTTAGAACTGTGACAAAGAGAAATATTATTTTAATAATTTTAGCCAAAATTATTATTATTCAGCTGGATTGATGGTTTTCTTGAAGAGGTTGCACTTTTTTTGGTAAGGTGCAAAATATGCGCAGACTAGCCGAAAATAAAGCCTGAATTTGGTGTCCTCGTTTGCAAGGTGCCTGTTAATCAAAATGTTATAACAACCTTCACCTTCATGTGCCGCAAAAATACTATTAAACTTCTTCTTCTTCCGCACCGAGTTGAGAAGCCACGATAATATCACCGTGTTATTATTGTCTTCTTGTAGTAAAGTACCTAACTAGTAAGAAATAACGTATCTGTTATAAAATTACAGTGACTTACAAGGGAACCTCCCCATCGCACCCCCCTCAGATTTAGTTATAAGTTGGCACAGTGGATAGGCCTTGAAAAACTGAACACAGATCAATCGAGAAAACAGGAAGAAGTTGTGTGGAACTATGAAAAAAATAAGCAAAATATACAAACTGAGTAGTCCATGCGCAAGGTAGGCAACATCAACGATAATGTGAACCCAGGAGCGCCGTGGTCCCGTGGCTAGCGTGAGCAGCTGCGGAGCGAGAGGTCCTTGGTTCAAGTCTTCCCTCGAGTGAAAAGTTTAATTCTATTCTCAGACAATTACCAAAGTTCAGGCACTGACACATAATCAACTTCGCTCTCCAAAATTCCAGGACATGTTCAGATTTGTTTGGACATATGCAGGATTTGACGGTCTACACACGGAAAAATTTGAAAACGTTAAAAACATTTGTTGTCACAGAGCACAGGGAAAACTGCGCGACTGTGAAACTATTGCATTCATTTGTTGCAGTTTATGTGACAAACTCTTATGTTTTCATCACTTTTTTGGGAGTGATTATCACATCCACAAGAAAACTTAAATCGGGCAAGGTAGAAGAATCTTTTTGCCCACTCGCCAAGTGTACAAGTTACGTGGGTCGACAACATATTCCTGTCATGTGACGCACATGCCGTCAACAGTGTCGTATAGAATATATCAGACGCGTTTTCCTGTGGAGGAATCGGTTGACCTATGACCTTGCGATCAAATGTTTTTGGTTCCCATTGGAGAGACACGTCCTTTCGTCTACTAACCGCACGGTTTTGCGGTGCGGTCGCAAAACACAGACACTAAACTTATTACATTGAACAGAGACGTCAATGAAAGAACGGACAGATCATAGCGAAAACAAAGATATTGATCTTTTCGCTGGAGGGAAGACTTGAACCAAGGACCTCTCGTTCCGCAGCTGCTCAAGCTAACCAGGGGACCACGGCGCTCCTGAGTACACATTAGTCTTGATGTTGCCTATCTTGCCCATGGACTACTCAGTTTGTATATTTTGCTTATTTTTTTCATAGTTGCACACAACTTCTTCCTGTCTTCTCGATTGACCTGTGTTCAGTTTTTTAAGGCTATCCACTGTGCCAACTTATAACTAAATCTGAGGGGGGTGCGATGGGGAGGTTCCCTTGTTAGAAGTCACAGATATCAAATAACAACTTTACAGAATCTGGCCGCTATTTCATTCACAACTAGGAGTCGCTAGTAGCATTTAACACTCAGCGCCGTGTCCCATCTGTCGACCAAATTTCGTACTTGTTCCTGTGAACATTTTCGTCTAGGTGCGATTTCAGTAAGTTGCAAGCACAAGTCGCAAGTAGCAACCAAAAAGCGTAGTTAACATTAGACGCCGTATTCCATCTGTTGACGTACGTCCGTGCTTCGTTCTAAGGGCCTTGTGTCTCACGATATGTGATGTATTACACTCCTATCGTCGAAGAAATGAGCCAAGAAGCCAATTTGCTCTTAGAAAAATTAGGTTGGGAATTGGTGCAGCCGCGGAATGAGAGGACCGAATAAAGGTTGTGCTAATACACAGACCTATAGTGTAGTCTGCAATTTTCGTGACATATTTAAACACACTTTTCATTATAAAAGCTAAAATTGCAGGGTAATTTCCGAAAACAGGTAATGGATAAGGCTCCGATGAGAATTTTGATGCTTATTACGCAAATATATCGTACATAAACTAGTAAAAATGCACACTGGTGTGTACTATGTAGGTTTTATCAAATGGTTGACAACTATGTTCGTAAGACGGATATCTTTTCCGGCAGTAGAATAGGCAGTTAAACTTTAATATTTTCAAATATTGCGTTAATACTATTCCCAACGTCAAGTTTTAACTGTAAAATCACTGTTTTCACTTGCACATCATCAACCTTAAAACATGTAACCGTTCAACCTAACCTAGACCTTGGGCTGCGCTACGGGTCAGTCAGTCATCACATCCAACATTTGAAGGCGGGAGTGATGGATGGATCACTGTAACAAATCTTTATGACTAACCACACGGTATGGGGGTTATGGGATGACTTAAACAAGGTGAGAATGGAATTTCCATAATTCACTCACAGTGTATGAAAGGTGGCTACACTGAGCCACAGCGCCAGAGATTGCGGCAAAGAGTTTTATTCCGCCGCCTTCACTGGCTGTTCTTATCGAGAAGTCGTGGTGGAGAGTGCTTGTTGAGATGTAGCAGTGGTGAGTCGTTGTTGAGAGGTTCCCATGGAGAGTGCTTGTTCAGAACTTGTAGTATTGTTTTGATGGGCTAGACACCAGATGTTGTTGGATTAGGGATGCTGTAATGTGCTTTTCGTCAATATATATTAAGGTAAAAAAATTCCTTTTTTTTTATTTATTTGAATGTCTTAAACAATAATGCCTCTTGGTCACAGGTTCAGTCAACAAAGCATCTGGGTCGTGTTCTTGTATTAGACTGCATTTCTGGTTTCTATGTGCAATTATAGTATTTCTGGTTTTTTTTAATTACTTCAGTATAAATGGTGTTTAAAATATCTGGTCTTATTGAGGAAGAACCGTGCCAGATGTGTACGTTGAATCACACTTCCACATACAGAACAGCAACACTCGTGCCTTGTTGTTTCGTAGGTTTTATAGTTGCTGGGGACTTAATTAATTAATTGTGTTAACGGAAGTTTTCTTTCGTTCTTTGTTGTTATTCTATGCAGTCAGATTGCGTACTATACCAGACAGGGCCAACCGGTTACGAGACTGCGTAACCGGACATTCAGCTACTAAAATTAAAAAAGTATTAGCATTCATTACATAATTAAGCCCCTATGCATGTAGTCCACATTTATGTATCGTCCCTTTCAAATCACGTAATGACTTCAATGACACACTGTACCAAGTCTCATTTTGCGCACTTGTGTTATCAATTATGGCTACTTTACGCTGCGAATTCTTCAAGAGTCGTTTTGAATCTTCATCTCTTCCAGATGTGGATGGGTACGTAGAGCAGCCAGTAATCAAAATGGGAACTGCGTCTAGAAAATCACGAAGATTATTAAATTTTCATACTGCTACTAATTACTAGCTATATAATTCACATGATGCAAATGGAAATATTTCTGGTAATGGAACCAATTGAGTGGGGGGAGGTTTCACACTTTGCAAAAACGATGTCACTAAGTTCATTCACAAACTTAGAAACTAACCTTAACTTCTGACGAAGAGGGTGTAAAGACGCTGGGGCAAATTCTCCAGTTGTACTGTCAATGATATTTTGAATTATCGCTATATCGAATGACTGACAATATGGTTTAGATACCTGTGAACGTAATGACGCGGTTAGAATCCGTATTCTTAATGTGAACTCTGGTGCTACGGCGTGGTAATTTCTGTTTAGATTCTCGGCATCACACTATCAATATTTTTACACTTGTCCCGTTAATATGAAACTAAAGCCAAAGGAAGAACATAGGAACGTACTCAATACTGACTGTTTTGTTGCGATGAAATTTTGTCTGTGGGCAAGCGCATCTCTCGCATGTCATTCAACAAATGACGAAGAATCGTTGGAAATACTAATAACATCATTTCACATAACTCTTTGCCAGTTGGGTTACTGAAGCGTCACATTAGGTCCTGTCAAGTAATCACCTATGGAGGCGAGAACATATTTCTTGATCGCATTGTCACAGCTCACTTCTTACTTGCGACTAATAACAGCGTAACATCAGCGACCATAAATCTAAATCTACATCTACACCATACTCCGCAAGCCACCTAATGGTGTGTGGCGGAGGGTACATTCGGTAGCACTACCTGATCCCTCCAGCCTTTTTCCACTCGCGAATAGTGCGCGGGAAGAATGATTGTCGGTAAGCCTCTGTATTGGCTCTAATTTCTCGAATTTTCTCCTCGTGGTCAATACGCGAGATGTATGTGGGGAGAAGTAATATGTTGTCCGACTCCTCCTGAAAACTGCTGTCCCGAAATTTCAATAGTAAATCTCCCTGTGACGCACAATGCCTCTCTTGTAACGTCTGCCAGTGTAGTTTGTTTAGCGTCACCGTAACGCTCTCTCGTCAGCTAAGCGATCCCGTGACGAAACGCGCCGCTCTTCGTTGGATCTTCTCTATCTCCTCCATCAGTCCTACCTCGTAGGGATCCAAGACACATGAACAGTACTCAAGAATCGGGCGAACTAGCGCCTTATAAGCCACTTCTTTCGCGGATGAGCTACATTACCTTAAGATTGTTCCGATGAATCTGAGTCTGGTGTTCTCCCAGTATCTGTTTTATGTGGTCACTCCACTTGAGGTCGCTCTGGACAGTTACGCCTAGATATTTTATGGCAGACGCTGTCTCCAGCTGTTTGTCATCAACAGTGTAGCTGTACAGTAGTGGATGTCTTTTCCTATGTATGCGCAAATATGTTACATTTATTTTCGTTCGGGATCAACCACGAGAGCGTGCACCATTCTATCAGTTCTCTGCAGGTCGTTCTGCAAATTCTTACTATCTTCTGGCATTGCTGCTTTGGTATAGGCAACTGCATCGTCTGCGAATAGCCCTAAACAGCATCCGGCGCTTTCTACTACATCACTTATATACAGGGTGTTACAAAAAGGTACGGCCGAACTTTCAGAAAACATTCCTCACACACAAATAAAGAAGAGATGTTATGTGGACATGTGTCCGGAAACGCTTAATTTCCATGTTAGAGCTCATTTTAGTTTCGTCAGTATGTACTGTACTTCCTCGATTCACCGCCAGTTGGCCCAATTGAAGGAAGGCAATGTTGACTTCGGTGCTTGTGTTGACATGCGACTCATTGCTCTACAGTACTAGCATCAAGCACATCAGTACGTAGCATCAACAGGTTAGTGTTCACCACGAACGTGGTTTTGCAGTCAGTGCAATGTTTACAAATGCGGAGTTGGCAGATGCCCATTTGATGTACGGATTAGCACGGGGCAATAGCCGTGGCACGGTACCTTTGTATCGAGACAGATTTCCAGAACGAAGGTGTCCCGACAGAAAGACGTTTGAAGCAGTTGATCGGCGTCTTAGGGAGCACGGAACAATCCAGCCTGTGACTCGCGACTGGGGAAGACCTAGAACGACGAGGACACCTGCAATGGACGAGGCAATTCTTCGTGCAGTTGACGATAACCCTAGTGTCAGCGTCAGAGAAGTTGCTGCTGTACAAGGTAACGTTGACCACGTCACTGTATGGAGAGTGCTACGGGAGAACCAGTTGTTTCCGTACCGTGTACAGCGTGTGCAGGCACTGTCAGCAGCTGATTGGCCTCCACGGGTACACTTCTGCGAATGGTTCATCCGACAATGTGTCAATCCTCATTTCAGTGCAAATGTTCTCTTTACGGATGAGGCTTCATTCCAACGTGATCAAATTGTAAATTTTCACAATCAACATGTGTGGGCTGACGAGAATCCGCACGCAATTGTCCAATCACGTCATCAACACATTTTCTGTGAACGTTTGGGCAGGCATTGTTGGTGATGTCTTGATTGGGCCCCATGTTCTTCCACCTACGCTCAATGGAGCACGTTATCACGATTTCATACGGGATACTCTACCTGTGCTGCTAGAACATGTGCCTTTACAAGTACGACACAACATGTGGTTCGTGCACCATGTAGCTCCTGCACATTTCAGTCTAAGTGTTCGTACGCTTCTCAACAACAGATTCGGTGACCGATGGGTTGGTAGAGGCGGACCAATTCCGTGGTCTCCACGCTCTCCTGACCTCAACCCTCTCGACTTTCATTTGTGGGGGCATTTGAAAGCTCTCGTCTACGCAACCTCGGTACCAAATGTAGAGAGTCTTCGTGCTCGTATTGTGGACGGCTGTGATACAATACGCCATTCTCCAGGGCTGCATCAGCGCATCAGGGATTCCATGCGACGGAGGGTGGATGCATGTATCCTCGCTAACGGAGGACATTTTGAACATTTCCTGTAACAAAGTGTTTGAAGTCACGCTGGTACGTTCTGTTGCTGTGTGTTTCCATTCCACGATTAATGTGATTTGAAGAGAAGTAATAAAATGAGCTCTAACATGGAAAGTAAGCGTTTCCGGACACATGTCCACATAACATATTTTCTTTCTTTGTGTGTGAGGAATGTTTCCTGAAAGTTTGGCCGTACCTTTTTGTAACGCCCCGTATATTGTAAACAGCAACGGTCCTCTCACACGTCCCTGTGGTACTCCGGATATTAGCCTTACAACTGTCGATTTTGCTCGTTTAAGAGCGACGTATTGAGTTCTGTCTGCAAGAAAGTCTTGAATCCAATCGCAGGTCCGCTCCGAGACTCCGTACGCTCGTATTTTTTTCCTTAAACAGTAATCAGGGACGGTGTCAAATGCCGCACTGAAACCAGGGAACACGGCATGAGGCTGAGAGCCGTTGTCCACTGCGCTGTGGATCTCACGGAGGAACAGAGCGAGCTGAGTTTCGCAGGATCTCTGTTTGCGAAATCCATGTTTATTTTTATAGAGGAGGTGTTCCATTTCCAAAAACGTCATAACTCTTGAGCGTAAAACATGTTCCGTGATTCTACAACAGATTGACGTCAACGATATAGGTCTATAATTGTGTGGTCCTGTCTTACGGCCTTTTTAAAAACGGAGATGACCTGCGCTTTTTTCCAGTCGTTCGGTACGTTTCGTTTCTCAGGTGATCTACGGTAAATTACTGTTAGAAGGGGCGCAAGTCCTTTCGTATAATCTGTATAGAATCTTATAGGTGCCTCATCTGGTCCCGACGCCTTTCCACTACTAAACGACTGTAGCTGCTTTTGAATTCCCCGATCGGTTATCTCAATATCCGCCATTTCGACGTCCGTACGACGTTTGAAAGGATGCACAATGTTACGATCTTCCGCGGTGAAACAACTTCGGAAGACCGAATTCAGTATTTCGGCCTTCTCCATGTTATATTCCGTTTCGGTGCCGGTGTGGTCGCTGAGAGAATGAACAGATGATTTTGACCCACTTACTGATTTACATACGACCAAAATGTCCTAGGCCGGTAGACAGCGTCTCACTTTCAAAGTCACTGAACGCTCATTTTCGCTTCGTTCAGCTTTTGTTTGTCAGCTAGGTTTTTACTTCTCTTGAATATGAGATGAAGTGCTCTTTGTTTACGTAGCTCTTTTGTGACACGGCTATTGAACCATGCTGGATCTTTTCCATCCCTTAAAACCTTACTCGGAACGTACTCGTGTAGTTTCTGAAAAACAGTCATTTCGAAATCCCCCTAAATTTTCTTTCGAACCCCCTAAAATTCCGAATAGGTATCTGTATTTGATAGAAACATTGAACTATTAATAAAAAACACTCGCGTAGGAAGAAATGATGATTTTATTTACATAGTTGTCTTTCATACACTGCAACTTACAATCTAAATACCTTATTATGATAAACAGGCACTGGCGAATTTTTTCGACTAATTCTTAAGCGTTGTGATGATATTGATATAAAAATAGACATTTTTTATGCAAGGATGTTTGATTCATTATTTGAAAAACTTAGTAGTGCTGTTTGTTAACTAACTTGGAGGTTCGTAAATCTGAAAGTTACGACAATAATGACAATGAAAAAAATACGAATTCTTCTAATTTAAAATATTTCGAGAATGATAAAAATGTGCTCCGATTGCGACTTACAAAACATCGAATATTTCGTCTAATGCTTGAGTTTCATGTTGCGTTTTACTATTGCCTGCGCGTTTGTGATCATACATATTGACGTTGAATAGTTCGAGCATACGAGTGGATGGAACGAATTTGACAAACGAGACGCAGTCCCTGTGCAATGTAAATCCTACCATCATCATACTTTGAAGTACTTCGAGAGACAGATTATTGTGTACTTTATTTTTAACTACACTGTACGTCGAAAAAGCGCGTTCGGCACCGGCGTTTGATATGGGTAGCGTGAGCAGTGCCAGTGAAAATTTGGCTATGTTTCCAAAACGCTTTTCTCCAGCGGAATCACAATCTTGAAATACCTCGGCATAAAATTCAACGGAGTTGGTTATTTCGACCACGACTTGTTTTGCAATTGATTCCATTCCGATTCTATTTCATTACTGTCGTCATATAAGTGAGTTCTGTAAATTTTAGTGAAAATGCGAGACACACTCGGTTTTTATTTGAGACAGTGCAACTTTAGAGTGAAGAGTGGCCATCGTATTCAGAATAGGCAAATTATCTGGCAATCTTTTATGAATTTCTCGCCGCAGAGTACAGAGAAATTTCTTGCACCGTTCTTCGACATCTGGTAAGTCTTTTTCGTCGATATTTTGTGCAACGGAATGAAATTCACAGCCAAAATACATTGCAGATGTATGCATTAGAAGGGACTGGAAATCAAAATCCGCTAATTCACTGTCACTCGCTTTCTGGAGGCTCTATGGTACAACAGGTTCTTGCAGTAAACTTTTGATCATCAAAAATAGACCTTCCGAGCAATCTAGTAGGTTGCAGGTGGTCACTTTGGAAAAGTAAATTGAGTTGCGTTACACTTTCTAGCTGAAATTTTAAGAAGACCAGGCTAATGTGTACTCAGAAGCGCCATGGTCCCGTGGTTAGCTTGAGCAGCTGCGGAACCAGAGGTCCTTGCTTCAAGCTTTCCCTCGAGCGAAAAGTTTAATATCTTTATTTTCGCAAAGTTATGATCTGTCCGTTCGTTTATTGACGTCTCTGTTCACTGTAATAAGTTTAGTGTCTGCGTTTTGCGACCGCACCGCAAAACCGTGCGATTAGTAGACGAAAGGACGTGCCTCTCCAATGGGAACCGAGAACATTTGATCGCAAGGTCATAGGTCAACCGATTCCTCCACAGGAAAACACGTCTGATATATTCTATACGACACTGGTGACGGCATGACAGGAATATGTTGTCGACCCACGTAACTTGTACACTTGGCGAATGGGTACAAAGATTGTTCTACCTTGCCCGATTTAGGTTTTCTTGTGGATGTGATAATCACTCCCAAAAAAGCGGTGAAAACATAAGAGTTTGTCACATAAACTGCAACAAATGAATGCAATAGTTTCACAGTCGCACAGTTTTCCCTGTGCTCTGTCAAAACATATGTTTTTAACGTTTTCAAATTTTTCCGTGTGTAGACCATCAAATCCTGCATATGTCCAAACAAATGTGAACATGTCCTGGAATTTTGGAGAGCGAAGTTGATTATGTGTCAGTGCCTGAACTTTGGTAATTGTCTGAGAATAGAATTAAACTTTTCACTCGAGGGAAGACTTGAACGAAGGACCTCTCGTTCCGCAGCTGCTCACGCTAACCACGGGACCACGGCGCTCCTGAGCTCACACTATCCTTGATGTTGCCTATCTTGCCCATGGACTACTGTTTGTATATTTTGTTTATTTTTTTCATAGTTCCACACAACTTCTTCCTGTTTTCTCGATTGATCTGTGTTCAAAGACTTGCACCAGGCGAGCGGTCTACTTGACGGGAGGCCCTCGTCACACGCCATTATTATTATTATTGTTTTTCAAGGGCTATCCACTGTACCAACTTATAACTAAATCTGAGGGGGCTGCGATGGGGAGGTTCCCTTGTAAGTGTGAACCATTCCCATCACAGCCCCGTCCACACACACACACACACATATATATATATATATATATATACGTCTTAGATGTTGCCGATCGCGGCGCCGCCACAGGATGTAAGGACATCGTGTCCACTGCTGAAGCGCGCTGTTCGCACTCCTTTGCTCTAGTCTCCACGATCTCAACCGCTGTCGTTCGCGCGCGATTGCTGTCTTTCTCTCATAGTCCCCCCAAAACATCCCCCGTAAAAATGAAGCCCCAACGCAAAACGCTTTCCATCTATCTTCCCCCTAAATTTGGGGGGGAAAACCCCTAAGTTGGTAACACTGGTCTGAGGCATGTTGAATTTTTCCCATTCGTTAAATCGCGTACAGCGCACGAGTCGCGTAAATCGCAGAAGCAGCAAAAATAGCATTGGTGGCCAGCCGAGGGATACAGTTGTCAACTAGGTAACTGCTATTCTTAATTGCAAGAAATCGCAGTTACCGAAAAGTAGCATTCATAGGAGTCACAGAGATCGGTAGACGGCAGTTTGGCCGTCCCTACGCCTGGGACAACGCACCTGCTATAAAATACGGCCCGCGCGCCGTGGCACGGTTGACCTTGGCTGGAACACCACCTTCCCTCCCTCCCCCCCTCTTTCCGCCACCCACCAGGCTCACGGCTCACCCTTAACCCCCCCTCCCTCCACCCCACCATCCAGCGCATTCCTCCCGCTTTCCTTGAGGGCGCTGACGCATAACCCAGCGTTGTGTCAAAAGGTGGTTCCCTCGCACGTGCTTATAGGCAATAAGAGTTCAAGTTGCGGCCGTATTTTGCGACCTCACAAAAGCCTCTGACCCACTAAACTATGCCCTGCTTTCTTTGACAAGAAATATGACCAAATATTCGTGAAATTTACTTGACAAAGATCTTTGACGTAGTGTTGAAAAGGGGTTTACACTGTCGTCGCCGGCCGCTGTGGGCGAGCGGTTCTAAGGCGCTTTAGTCTCGAACCGCGCGACCGGTACGGTCGCAGGTTCGAATCCTGCCTTGGGCATGGATTTGTGTGATGTCCTTACGTTAGTCAGCTGTAATTAGTTCTAAGTTCTAGGGGACTGATGACCTCTGGTGTCAAGTCCCATAGTGCTCAGAGCCATTAGAACCATTTTTTGAACACTGTCGTCATATTTTTCAAGATGGCGGACAATAACTTGTTATTATGCGCTGCAATTGCTAGTACCACAATTCCATTGTGTGTGTGTGTGTGTGTGTGTGTGTGTGTGTGTGTGTGTGCGTGTGAGTGTGCCGGCCGAGGTGGCCGAGCGGTTCTAGGCGTTACAGTCTGGAACCGCGCCACCGCTACGGTCGCAGGTTCGAATCCTGCCTCGGGCATGGGTGTGTGTGATGTCCTTAGGTTTGTTAGGTTTAAGTAGTTCTAACTTCTAGGGGACTGATGATCTCAGAAGTTAAGTCCCATAGTGCTCGGAGCCATTTGAACCATTTGTGTGTGTGTGTGTGTGTGTGTGTGTATTTAGAAGAAAACCGACGGAACAAAGGGAAACATACTTGGATGGAGCCATAGGTATTACGTCGAGATAATAAAAGCGTTTAGCAAAATTTTTACGAGAGCTGCAAGTGGAGGACGTCAAGTCTTAAAATATATATAAATTACTTACGAATGGGTAAGTGTGAACTTCAGTATTTGCTCTGTAAAGTGGATTTTCATATTACAAAACACAATACTCTCTTAAGAAGTGCTATATGTACAGAAGACAGACAAGTTGCGATTTCCTGATATAGGAGAGAGGTGCCCACAGCATTCGAATACCACATTGCACATGGAGCAAAATAATTCCTGAAATGTGTGAAGCGATTTATAAAGCACTGAAGGCGGAACATGTGAAGGTAAATAAATGTTTAGTACACTATATGAGCAATAAGAACTTTATTATTTTTTAATAATTTAGTTAATTGAATTAGTGTTCCAATAACTAAAAAATTAATAAAAAGTACGACATAGGCGAACCGCTTTTTAACTTGTGGCCTCCAGAGTTCAAAAATAGACAAAGTAAAATGGAAATCTAAGAAAGAATTTTTTATTTTAGAGTGTCGCCACATCCTCTGTTGCGGCTTGCTGAAAAGCTGTCTGGATGTTACCACATGTAGAGCTGTGACTGTGGACATGAAGTCGCCTGCTGCATATTCCATCTGCCCGACAACAGACAGTTAACAGCATGCCCTGTGCCCCTTGCTCACCCCCTCCCCCCCACCCTAGTCGAAGCAAGTTTATTAAAAAGAAAAGTTGGCATTTGACACCGTCCTGCACTGTCGTTTAATGAAAAAAAAAAAATACAAGGAGAATCAGAGGAGGCCTGCGATTGGATTCAAGAATTTCTTGCAGATACAACTCAACACGTCGCTCTTGCCGAACAAAATTGACAGATGTAAAGGCTATATCCGGAGTACCGCAGGGAAGTGTGATAGGACCGTTGCTGTTCACAATATATATACACTCCTAGAAATTGAAATAAGAACACCGTGAATTCATTGTCCCAGGAAGGGGAAACTTTATTGACACATTCCTGGGGTCAGATACATCACATGATCACACTGACAGAACCACAGGCACATAGACACAGGCAACAGAGCATGCACAATGTCGGCACTAGTACAGTGTATATCCACCTTTCGCAGCAATGCAGGCTGCTATTCTCCCATGGAGACGATCGTAGAGATGCTGGATGTAGTCCTGTGGAACGGCTTGCCATGCCATTTCCACCTGGCGCCTCAGTTGGACCAGCGTTCGTGCTGGACGTGCAGACCGCGTGAGACGACGCTTCATCCAGTCCCAAACATGCTCAATGGGGGACAGATCCGGAGATCTTGCTGGCCAGGGTAGTTGACTTACACCTTCTAGAGCACGTTGGGTGGCACGGGATACATGCGGACGTGCATTGTCCTGTTGGAACAGCAAGTTCCCTTGCCGGTCTAGGAATGGTAGAACGATGGGTTCGATGACGGTTTGGATGTACCGTGCACTATACAGTGCCCCCTCGACGATCACCAGTGGTGTACGGCCAGTGTAGGAGATCGCTCCCCACACCATGATGCCGGGTGTTGGCCCTGTGTGCCTCGGTCGTATGCAGTCCTGATTGTGGCGCTCACCTGCACGGCGCCAAACACGCATACGACCATCATTGGCACCAAGGCAGAAGCGACTCTCATCGCTGAAGACGACACGTCTCCATTCGTCCCTCCATTCACGCCTGTCGCGACACCACTGGAGGCGGGCTGCACGATGTTGGGGCGTGAGCGGAAGACGGCCTAACGGTGTGCGGGACCGTAGCCCAGCTTCATGGAGACGGTTGCGAATGGTCCTCGCCGATACCCCAGGAGCAACAGTGTCCCTAATTTGCTGGGAAGTGGCGGTGCGGTCCCCTACGGCACTGCGTAGGATCCTACGGTCTTGGCGTGCATCCGTGCGTCGCTGCGGTCCGGTCCGAGGTCGACGGGCACGTGCACCTTCCGCCGACCACTGGCGACAACATCGATGTACTGTGGAGACCTCACGCACCACGTGTTGAGCAATTCGGCGGTACGTCCACCCGGCCTCCCACATGCCCACTATACGCCCTCGCTTAAAGTCCGTCAACTGCACATACGGTTCACGTCCACGCTGTCGCGGCGTGCTACCAGTGTTAAAGACTGCGATGGAGCTCCGTACGCCACGGCAAACTGGCTGACACTGACGGCGGCGGTGCACAAATGCTGCGCAGCTAGCGCCATTCGACGGCCAACACCGCGGTTCCTGGTGTGTCCGCTGTGCCGTGCGTGTGATCGTTGCTTGTACAACCCTCTCGCAGTGTCCGGAGCAAGTATGGTGGGTCTGACACACCGGTGTAAATGTGTTCTTTTTTCCATTTCCAGGAGTGTATATATAAGTGATCTAGTAGAAAGCGTCGGATGCTCTTTAAGGCTATTCGCAGATGATGCAGTTGTCTGTACCAAAGTAGGAACGTCAGAAGATAGTAAAGACCTGCAGAGAACTGATAGAATGGTGCACGCTCTCGCGGTTGATCCCGAACGAAAAGAAACGTAACATATTTGCGCATACATAGGAAAAGACATCCACTACTGTACAGCTACACTGTTGATGACAAACAGCTGGAGACAGCGTCTGCCATAAAATATGTAGGCGTAACTGTCCAGAGCGACCTCAAGTGTAATGCTCACATAAAAGAGATAGTGGGAAAAGTAGACACCAAACTCAGATTCATCGGAAGAATCTTAAGGAAATGTAACTCACCCACGAAAGAAGCGCCTTAAGAGGGGCTTGTTGCCCCGGTTCTTGAGTACTGTTCATCTATCAGGGATGCCTATCAGGCAGGACTGATAGAGGAGATAGACAAGATCCAACGAAGAGCGGCGCGTTTTCGTCACGGGATCGCTTAGCTGACGAGAGAGCGTTACGGTGACGCTAAACAAACTACACTGGCAGGCGTTACAAGAGGGGCATTGTGCGTCACGGAGAGATTTACTATCGAAATTTCGAGACAGCACTTTTCAGGAGGTGTCAGACAACATATTACTCTCCCCCCCCCCCTCCTCATACATACATCTCGCGTATTGACCACTGTAAGAGGTATGCGCTGCCTGCAATAGGCAAGGCATAGGAGAGTCTCTGACCAGAGAGCAGTATGTCGCTTGTCGCTAGTCTGCAGTAGTCTGCGCTGGTCTGCAGTCTGCTCTGGTCGGGACTCTGGAGCATGAGTATTATTGTAGAAGGTAAAGAAGCAGCCTTGCGCATATCTAGTAATGTATGTGAACTGTCATTCAATTTTTTTTTTAAAAATGCCATAATAATAATTCATTTCAATTTCAATTTAAAGAATTGAAGTCTGCGAAATGAATGTTAGACTCACCAAATTATCCCAAGTAATAAAAAGAAATGTTTTACATTAATTTCGTGAACTCACGCTTCCAGCCAGATATCACCGTTTCTCGCGTTTCCATACGATTAATTTCGTTTAATGATATTACAGAACTTAACTTCTAGCATTCGGATGAGCTGCCTGTCGCAGGAAATCTTGTCGAATGCGTCTGCCTCTCTGTTTAACGCATTTTACTTCTCTATTTTGTCCCGTATCGACATTAATAAGTTGTCGCATGATGCAAGGGTCATCGGAAATTTTTTTTATGAAATCCTTCGGATCTGTGGTTCCGATTTTGGTCAGTACATTAACATCGAAGCAATCGCTCCTTTTCTTCGGCGACTTTCGGAACCATTTCATCTTTTTGGTTGACTTCTGTTACTTGTAAGCAATGTCTAATACAACTGCAAAAAATGCTTCAAATGGCTCTGAGTACTATGGGACTTAACATCTGAGGTCATGAATCCCTTAGACCTTAGAACTACTTAAACCTAATTAACCTAAGGACATCACACACACATCCATGCCCGAGGCAGGATTCGAACCTGCGACCGTAGGGGTCGCTCGGTTCCAGACTGAAGCGCCTAGAACCGCACGGCCACACCGGCCGGCAATACAATTGCAGCACACGCTTTTTCTTTTGGGTGTTCGACATCTTAACCTTGTACAACAATGTTGTCAACTGACAATTTCTGTCAATATTATCGATGGTGAGTGGGCTCTTTGATGTATTGAAGGTTTGAGAACCCAGTATTCTCAATAAACATTGAACATCTGCAGGTCCCTTTAAGCCGAGTTTCCACAGGCAAAGTGCACACTGCCACCAACACTTGCGTAAGTCGACTTCCATGTGGAAAGGCCCAACTTTCACAGTCATGCCAACTTACTCGCAAGTTACGGAAGTTGAAAGCTGCTCTACCTTCTTGCACGGTGTCGCTTCCCCCCACCATCGCCTACGAGCTTCAGCAATTGCCGATAGATGGAACTGCTCTCGTCCTATTCTGCTCCCCTGCACTGCCCAAATTTAGAATAGTGCGTTTATTTACGTGCAAAGTCAGCGTCATGCTAGAACGACGGGCTTAGCTTTCAACTAGGTCAATAAATACTTTTCAAAGCAACTGTTCTTAACCAGTGTGATAGCAACAACTTTTTAGCATTTAACAAGTCTTTATAATTATTTGTATATGGAACGCAGCATTGTTTAAAGCAGGCTCGCATGTTGGGGGGAAAATCCTCGAACGCCATGCTCTCCACCTTGCCTATCGCATCCGTCTCCCCTCCCCCACGCGGATCCTGTATGATCTCATCCCCTTCCCCCACCTCCTCCTTTTCCTTGAAAGGATTCGTATCCTGTACACCTCACGTAAACTTGATCCTCCTCACCCGCTCGTTTCCCCACTCCTCTCCCACCCCCGCCCGCTGCCGCGCCTGTATTCGCACGTCCCACCCGGTCTCCATCTCTCCACCCTCCATGCCCTCTCCCAAGGTGGCTTCCGCCGGCTCCCTCTCCCTGATGATGTCCTCGTCCCCTCCATCTACCCCTCCTATCAACTTTGACCCTGCCCCACCCCCCACTTCCCGTGTCCTTTCCTTTCGGCACCCTCCCTCCCTTCTCTTCTCTTCCCTTCTTTTTCCATCTCCCTGTCCCCTCCCTTCCCCCTCTTCCCCCGGGCTTCCTCTCCCCCTTCCTCCCTCCCCCTATCTCCCCTGCCCGTGGCATCTCTGCTCTCCCCTCTCGCTCTCCCACTCCCCTTCCTCCTCCTCCTCTCTTGGCAGGTCCCCGGACTCGCACACGTATAGTGAACATTCGCGCGCCGGAGATCGTCGCCTTTTGTGCTTCGTGTGTGTGACGTCATATAGTGTTTTTGGTGTCCGCCGTCCCACTCCTACGTTCACTTGTGCCGTCGGACTCACCAGTGTTTTGTGCGCCGTGCCAACGTGTTTTCAGTGTTGTTATCGTCACATGTGAACGACTCCGTGTTTTTTATGTCCCTGTGACCTCTCTCTTTTGCCCGTCACTTTGTTCATTGTCATTCACCATGTTTTATACTCTTGTAAAACGCTATGGCTGAAGAGCGGCGTAGTGTGCCGCTGCCAGCCTACCTGAATTGTACAGGTTTTAAAATAACAATAAAGTAAAAAAAAAAAAAATTGGGGGGAAGTGCGAAACCCGGGTGTCTTCCCTAGATGGCAATTTCAGGGGGCACCAAATTCATACTCCTGAAAAAATAAACCTTGTTTCACAAAACGCCTAGCATCCACAGCATGTCGCTCTATCGATTACTCACACGATTCTGAAATGCATCACAGTGCGTTTTTGAATATTTTTGAACACATTCTAAGTTGATTTCTGAAGGAAACGCAAGTTGTTTTTCGAATGCATGCATATTGTCCCTGCCAGGGAAATCCCCGTATTATCTAGAAATAAGAAACTTTCTCGCAAACAAAAGGGGACGGGGCTATACGAGCTGAGCCGAATAAACCCGAGTGGGTCAATGCCAGTTGCTGTTTGTTTATGTGCCTGACTGAGTGTGTGAATCATCAGCGTTGTTATAATTACTAGCGAAATTCAGACTACCAGACTGAATATAAACGAATAACAGGAGAGAATGATTCCAAGAATATGATATTTTCACAGAAAATATTTGCCAGTCAGCAATAGTTCCAAGGGCCAGCTGAACACTCCCCCGTCAGCAGCCGCTATAAGTTCTATTCTCGGAATAGCGCGGAAAACGCTTTCCACCAACATGTCACAACGCCTAACCGGAGAATGAAGTGGACTGGTGATTCTGGCAGAGTTAGTGAAGTTCACTGGAGAATAAGGTTTGACAATGGCAGAATTAGTGATGATAAGGTTCTTTGCTAGAACGAAGAAGGAGAAGAAACAGGGACATCATACAAATTATATGGAAGAATATGATGATTCCAAATTTATATAAAAATTTCGTGCTACTACTTTTCGATATGCTTCAGAACTTCCGAAACTGGAACGTAAGAATTAAATGTGAAACTGCTTCGTAATATAAAACTTTTTGCTTGTAGTAGGCACAATAGGCATCTTTTTGTCATGTTATTTATGTAAACGAAGTTCATAAAAATGACCATTTGTGCCAAAACAGTCTCGCTTATTTGGCGTGTGTTACAACTGCTGCAGTATTAGAAAGAGTTTTTTCGTTTTATGCAGTAGACAGTGACAAAATAGACGTAATCAAATATAGAAACCACGCCAGTCTCGGGTACTTTTCGTACTAACAGCTTTTTCAGTATTAAACAACGACATTTTGATTTTTCATGTACCAAAACGTTTTACGTACTTTGATGAGGTAATAGATGCTTTTGCAGAAAGGAAAGCACACCTTGTAAAGCTGTAGCGAGATTAGAGCGGAAGAAAATGCTGGGACCTAAGAGTTGATGAAATATGTACTGTCTTGCTTGTCTCTTGCGTTTACTAGTTTTATGTTTCCTCTATTTAATTTTATTTTTTTTCCCCCCCATGAACCATGGACCTTGCCGTTGGTGGGGAGGCTTGCGTGCCTCAGCGATACAGATAGCCGTACCGTAGGTGCAACCACAACGGAGGGGTATCTGTTGAGAGGCCAGACAAACGTGTGGTTCCTGAAGAGGGGCAGCAGCCTTTTCAGTAGTTGCAAGGGCAACAGTCTGGATGATTGACTGATCTGGCCTTGTAACAATAACCAAAACGGCCTTGCTGTGCTGGTACTGCGAACGGCTGAAAGCAAGGGGAAACTACAGCCGTAATTTTTCCCGAGGGCATGCAGCTTTACTGTATGATTCAATGATGATGGCATCCTCTTGGGTAAAATATTCCGGAGGTAAAATAGTCCCCCATTCGGATCTCCGGGCGGGGACTACTCAAGAGGATGTCGTTATCAGGAGAAAGAAAACTGGCGTTCTACGGATCGGGGCGTGGAATGTCAGATCCCTTAATCGGGCAGGTAGGTTAGAAAATTTAAAAAGGGAAATGGATAGGTTGAAGTTAGATATAGTGGGAATTAGTGAAGTTCGGTGGCAGGAGGAACAAGACTTCTGGTCAGGTGACTACAGGGTTATAAACACAAAATCAAATAGGGGTAATGCAGGACTAGGTTTAATAATGAATAGGAAAATAGGAATGCGGGTAAGCTACTACAAACAGCATAGTGAACGCATTATTGTGGCCAAGATAGATACGAAGCCCACACCTACTACAGTAGTACAAGTTTATATGCCAACTAGCTCTGCAGATGACGAAGAAATTGAAGAAATGTATGATGAAATAAAAGAAATTATTCAGATTGTGAAGGGAGACGAACATTTAATAGTCATGGGTGACTGGAATCCGAGTGTAGGAAAAGGGAGAGAAGGAAACATAGTAGGTGAATATGGATTGGGGGACAGAAATGAAAGAGGAAGCCGCCTGGTAGAATTTTGCACAGAGCACAACATAATCATAGCTAACACTTGGTTTAAGAATCATGAAAGAAGGTTGTATACATGGAAGAACCCTGGAGATACTAAAAGGTATCAGATAGATTATATAATGGTAAGACAGAGATTTAGGAACCAGGTTTTAAATTGTAAGACATTTCCAGGGGCAGATGTGGACTCTGACGACAATCTATTGGTTATGACCTGTAGATTAAAACTGAAGAAACTGCAAAAAGGTGGGAATTTAAGGAGATGGGACCTGGATAAACTAAAAGAACCGGAGGTTGTACAGAGATTCAGGGAGAGCATAAGGGAGCAATTGACAGGAATGGGGGAAATAAGTACAGTAGAAGAAGAATGGGTAGCTTTGAGGGATGAAGTAGTGAAGGCAGCAGAGGATCAAGTAGGTAAAAAGACGAGGGCTAGTAGAAATCCTTGGGTAACAGAAGAAATATTGAATTTAATTGATGAAAGGAGGAAATATAAAAATGCAGTAAGTGAAACAGGCAAAAAGGAATACAAACGTCTCAAAAATGAGATCGACAGGAAGTGCAAAATGGCTAAGCAGGGATGGCTAGAGGACAAATGTAAGGATGTAGAGGCCTATCTCACTAGGGGTAAGATAGATACCGCCTACAGGAAAATTAAAGAGACCTTTGGAGATAAGAGAACCACTTGTATGAATATCAAGAGCTCAGATGGAAACCCAGTTCTAAGCAAAGAAGGGAAAGCAGAAGGTGGAAGGAGTATATAGAGGGTCTATACAAGGGTGATGTACTTGAGGACAATATTATGGAAATGGAAGAGGATGTAGATGAAGATGAAATGGGAGATAAGATACTGCGTGAAGAGTTTGACAGAGCACTGAAAGACCTGAGTCGAAACAAGGCCCCCGGAGTAGACAGTATTCCATTGGAACTACTGACGGCCGTGGGACAGCCAGTCCTGACAAAACTCTACCATCTGGTGAGCAAGATTTATGAAACAGGTGAAATACCCTCAGACTTCAAGAAGAATATAATAATTCCAATCCCAAAGAAAGCAGGTGTTGACAGATGTGAAAATTACCGAACTATCAGCTTAATAAGTCACAGCTGCAAAATACTAACACGAATTCTTTACAGACGAATGGAAAAACTAGTAGAAGCCGACCTCGGGGAAGATCAGTTTGGATTCCGTAGAAACACTGGAACACGTGAGGCAATACTGACCTTACGACTTATCTTAGAAGAAAGATTAAGGAAAGGCAAACCTACGTTTCTAGCATTTGTAGACTTAGAGAAAGCTTTTGACAATGTTGACTGGAATACTCTCTTTCAAATTCTAAAGGTGGCAGGGGTAAAATACAGGGAGCGAAAGGCTATTTACAATTTGTACAGAAACCAGATGGCAGTTATAAGAGTCGAGGGACATGAAAGGGAAGCAGTGGTTGGGAAGGGAGTAAGACAGGGTTGTAGCCTCTCCCCGATGTTGTTCAATCTGTATATTGAGCAAGCAGTAAAGGAAACAAAAGAAAAATTCGGAGTAGGTATTAAAATTCATGGAGAAGAAATAAAAACTTTGAGGTTCGCCGATGACATTGTAATTCTGTCAGAGACAGCAAAGGACTTGGAAGAGCAGTTGAATGGAATGGACAGTGTCTTGAAAGGAGGATATAAGATGAACATCAACAAAAGCAAAACAAGGATAATGGAATGTAGTCTAATTAAGTCGGGTGATGCTGAGGGAATTAGATTAGGAAATGAGGCACTTAAAGTAGTAAAGGAGTTTTGCTATTTGGGGAGCAAAATAACTGATGATGGTCGAAGTAGAGAGGATATAAAATGTAGGCTGGCAATGGCAAGGAAAGCGTTTCTGAAGAAGAGAAATTTGTTAACATCCAGTATTGATTTAAGTGTCAGGAAGTCATTTCTGACAGTATTTGTATGGAGTGTAGCCATGTATGGAAGTGAAACATGGACGATAAATAGTTTGGACAAGAAGAGAATAGAAGCTTTCGAAATGTGGTGCTACAGAAGAATGCTGAAGATTAGATGGGTAGATCACATAACTAATGAGGAAGTATTGAATAGGATTGGGGAGAAGAGAAGTTTGTGGCACAACTTGACCAGAAGAAGGGATCGGTTGGTAGGACATGTTCTGAGGCATCAAGGGATCACCAATTTAGTATTGGAGGGCAGCGTGGAGGGTAAAAATCGCAGAGGGAGACCAAGAGATGAATACACTAAGCAGATTCAGAAGGATGTAGGTTGCAGTAGGTACTGGGAGATGAAAAAGCTTGCACAGGATAGAGTAGCATGGAGAGCTGCATCAAACCAGTCTCAGGACTGAGGACCACAACAACAACAACAAACATTTAATTTTATATCACAGAAAAGAGAAAATTATTGGTTAACAGGCAATAAAGGGAGCAAATGTTCTGAAATTGCCGCCCGGGGCAGACACCCAGGTTTGGCACCCCACGCCACAACCATCCCACCACTAGATCCGTGCCTGTCTTCGGTTAACAAAATCGTACAACGAATCTGGTTGGGTGTGATTTGGAAAATGCCTTGTCTGTATCATCGAGCTAATACTTTGTTATTAAAATGTTCTATGCTACTTCTTCTTCACGGTGTAAGTACATTTCTCTGCCTGCTTTGCACTTCCTGAGTACTGTTCCCAACGACACACAGTATTTTTCCTCTTACCCAACTTCCTCGAGCGCCAAAATTAACAGTCTTTTAGATCGAGCACTTGGCTGCGTCTTCGGCCTTCGCATTCGTTGCAAAATGTTGCCTGCAGGGCGCTGGCGCGACAATGGACTGCATAATACTGCCCTCGTCTAGAAGAAACTGTAGCACCCACCAACTTCCAACAAACTCTAAAGATAAATTCAGACCATTCTGAAGCTTTTTCTCGCTTTCATCTCATAAAAAAGATGTAAAGAAATGTGATTTATCGCTTACTACATTTCGGGTGTTGGTTTGACAATAGTTCTGTATCACACGTGAGATTTTAATTTATTCTTCACTATTACTAAGGCAATTGGCCGGAAAGTTTGCAGACGTTATCGACGTATATAGGGTGTCCCAAAAAGAATGACCCGATTTTAAACAGAATTATTTATTAGGAAGAAGGGCTTAACACCAACAAATTACATACTAAGTTACTCAGAAAAGACAGAAGTTTGTAAAAATCCATCATAAATGTTCAATATATCCTCCATTGGCTGCATGGACGACATCTAGCCGATAGCCGAATTCATCCCAAACTGAGCTTAAAGTGTGTTCTATCACTGAAGCTATAGAAGCTGATATTCTGGTTTTTAGATTTAGCACGAAATCGAATACGAAAAGCCTGCTGAACTGCGATCACTGATGAGTACGACTAAATTCAATAACACAATACGCCTTCTGTTGCGCGGACGCCATATGGCGCGAGACTGGCTGCACGCTCCAGGTCAGCGCTCGTAGCGACATCTAGCGGAATTTTTCTGAAACTCTAGACCGTGCCGATTTCTGTATCAGTTACCTAGTGACATTTGTATCAATATTATTACGAGTTAAAATCGGGTCATTCTTTTTGGGCCACCCTGTACTATTGAAGACAACTATTAAACTGCACCGTTGTGCGACTCACAGCTTTGGAGGTGTGCCGTGATACAAAGCGCAGCGCAAAAAGTAATTAATGTAGAGTAAACAAATTTCGGAAATACATTTGTCTAGGTAGCATATGTAACTGACTCTCTCTGCAATACACCTATCCTTCCGGCTCCTGGATTTCTCCCTTACCATCTGTGCCCACCCTGTCTGCCTCTCCCCCACCCCCACCTACCTTGGCCTCACCATTGACCGTCGCCTCACCTGGATCCCTCATCTCCGCTCCATCCAATCCAAAGCCCACAACCGCCTCTGTCTCCTCAAAATCCTCTCTGGCCGGACATGGGGGTTGCACCCCTCTACCATCCTCCACACCTACAAATCCTTAATCCGTCCCATCCTCTGTTATGCCAGTCCTGCCTGGATGTCTGCCCCCCCCACCCCAAATTCTATAAGTCCCTCCAGATCCTTGAGCGTCATGCACTCCGCCTCGCCTTCCGTATACGTCTCCCGTCCCCCACGTGGATCTTCTATGACCTCATCCCTTTCCCCCATCTGCTCCTGTACCTCGGACATATCCACATCCTCTACACCTCCCGCCGCCTTGAACCCCCTCACCCCCTGGTTGCTCCTCTCCTCTCCCATCCCCGCCCCCTGCCACGCCTTCACTGTTGTATCCCCCCTACCCTCCATCTCTACACCCTTCATCTCCTTTCCCAAGGTGGCTTCCATCAACTCCCCCTCCTGGATGATGTCCTCTCTCCCTGTATTTATCCCTCCTATCAACTCTGATTCTCACTCCCCCTCCTTTCCTCTGTCCTTTTCCCGGGCTCCCTCTTGCCCCCTTCCATCCTCTTTTTTTCCCCACCTCCCCTCTCTCTGGCCCCCTCTCTCCCCCGAGTCCTTTTGCATTTGCCTCCTCTGCCTCTTCTCGTTCCCTCTCGCATCTGCCCTACCCCCCCCCCCCTTTATGTGTCCTCTCCCTCCTTGGTTCCCCCCCCTTTTCGTTTTTCCTCTCCTTCCTCCTTGTTTTTTCCCCTCCTCCAGGTCGCCCCCCCCCCCATCTGCCTTTGGCTCAGCAGTGTCATATTTGTGCCGCCATTTTCGTGCAGTGTTTTACAGTGTGTGTTTTTCCAGTGAGTGTTCCGTGTTGTGTCTTTAAGGAAGTGTAGTGAACTGTCGCTGGGTGTGATTTTTTTATCTCTTGCGAACAGAAACCAGACTGTCGCTATGTTTGTTAATTGTGTGTCTACTATGTTACTTGTCTGATTCCTGTGTATTTTATCAACACTGCCAACCCCTTTTGCTTTCTGTTTTAACTTTCCGCATTTTTACGCCATTTTACACTTTAAGTCACCATTTTATCAGCTGTTTTTCTTTGTTTCTTTCTTCTTCCTTTTCTTAAAAAAAAGTCTGTAGGCTGTAGACAGCGTACTAAGCTGCTGCCAGCCCGCCCCCTTCGGGGGGAATTGAAAATCAATAAAGAAAATAAAAACAATACATCTAGAGTGTTGGATCCCCTTCTTCGATAAGGACAGACTGCAGAACCTGGGCTACCCTCAGGGTGGATGGAATATCCGTCTTGGAAACTTTGTTGCTGTTGCTGGTGGAGCTTCTGTCTGTCTGCCCATCCATCCGTCCATTGTCCGCCTGTCTGTTTGCCGGATTCAGGGCCGCCACCTTCGTGCTGACATCGTCCAGCTGCTTCCCCGGAGAGATTCACCGGCCCACTTTCATCACCTGCCGGAGGGGCTGCTGCCCCCTCGCGCCGCCGCCGCCGCAGCCGTCACTGTCACCTCTGTTGCTACCTTGCCCCCCCCCCCCCACTCTCGCGAGCCGCCACCATGTACGAACCCACCACCTCCGCTGCTCTGACCACCGCCATTCCCTTCCTTCCTTCCCTCCCTGTCCACCCCACTCATGCGCCGTTTTTGGCTGTAACTACCCCCAACTCTCCCTCCCGCGTCACTGTCACCCCGTCGACATCTGCAGACTTTCCACCGCTCCCTGCACCACCACCGACGGGCTCCGAGCCGGCACAGATTTCGGCTCGCTGTTCCACAGTCTCTGTGCCACTCGCGCCCCCTCCCCCTGCGTCATCCGCTCCTCTGGGCGGTACTGCTCCCCGCCGTCTCCCCTCGCAATGCTCGTGACCCACCCACCCCCGTGTGGACGTGACCCCGGCCCCACCCCTGCCGCACCTGTCGCCCACACCTTTATCCTCTCCAATCCTGACCCTCAATTCCTAGATACCTGCACCCTCACCCTGGCTGTCCGTAAAGACCACCCCGATGCCCGTGTCTCCCTTCTTATTCCTTACGAGGACTCGGTCCTCATTAAATCCCCCAATCCTGCCAAACCGATCTCCTCTCCCGCATCCCACGTATCCAATTTGGCCGACCTGCCACCCTCACCCCCTACCACACCCCATCATTTCCCCGTCAGCCTCGACCCCCCAACGTCCGCCGTGATCACACAGCTTAACCCAGTGGCCACGGAGGCTGACATGTTCACGGAACTCGACTCTCGCCCAGACATCGAAATCCACTCGGCCCGTCGCATCTTTAATGATTCCGGGCCATCTTATCTAATGCGGATATTCACCGAATCCTCCTCATTCATTGACCGCCTCCTCACTGAGCGAGCCCTCAATTACAATTGCCATCACAAAGTGAACCACTCCTGTTCCCCAGTCCAATCATACCACTGCCAATGCCACCTCACGTACAATGACCGAGTTACCTCTGCCTGCAAGAACCCCCTTACCTGTCCCCACTGCAAAGCTTCCCACTTCCTCAAGAACTGCTCGAACCTCACCTCTCCCCCCTCCTTCAACACCTGTAATGAACCACATCCTACCTACTCCTCGAAGTGTAAAGTGAAACCTCCTCCAGTCGCTGCTGCCCATTCCATCTTCCACCTTACCACCTATGCCACCTACTCCCACAACCAAGCCCACTTCACCCCCTCACCACCCTCGTCTAACTGTCCCCTCCCACTCAGTATCCTGTACCACAATATCTGCTCCCTACCCACCCACAAACTCCTCTTCCTCCACACCTTCTATCAGCACCGCATGGGTGCCTTCATCTTAAATGAAACCTTCCTTCAACAAAGTATCTCCATCTCCACAGCTCCTTACACCCTTCACCACACCAATAACCTGTACCCTCTTGTGCGTGGTGGAGTTACTATAGGCCACCTCAAGCTGTTCATCCCCAACCTCTCCTTAATAATCCTGCTGAGCATCTCACCCTCAGCCTCTTCTTCCCCACCCTTACTGTCACCTCTGCCACCATTTATGTCCGCCCTTGCATCCCCATCCCGTACGATTTCCTGGCCCACATCGACCGCACCTTCTCCACCTACGTGATTGCTGTCAACCTCAATATCCACAGCTGTGCTCCTGCCAACCTCCAGTGGTGGCATTGGTTTATAACCACCCTACAGGGAGACCTGGTTCCCCTCCCCCAGCACACCCAACCTGAATTCAACACCACTCCCAATGTGGTCCTTGCCTCTCCCAACCTCCTTGGGCGCATCACCGCAGATGTCCTTGACCTCATGGGCAGTGACCATGCTCCTGTTCTCCTCACTATCTTTAATGGTCACCCTCCCCGCAACACTCCTCGCTCCGACATCCCTCCTAAACTTGTCCATGATTACTCCCGTGCCAATTGGGATGCCTACTGGGACTCCATTCACACCCAGGTTGAAGGCCACGGCCTTACCCTCCAAGCTCCTGATGACATCTCTCGCACTGACGCCGTGGCCACCCATATCCCCACCAAAGCCATCCACCCTCACCGCCTAGCTCTGCCACCACAGGCCGTCCTTATCCTTCGAGAATCCCTATACTGCTCTTTTCTCCACACTCATGACCGGGACACACTTACCCACCACCGGCAATTACAACGACACATCCACAACCAGCTTACTGGGAGGAAACGCCACGCCTGGTGCCAGACATGTACACAACTCAACACCACGCTCCCAATAAACTCTTCCAAGTATTGGTTTGCTTTCCACCGGGTTACTGTAACAACTCCACCCCCTAGTATCCTCTCCTCCTTGATGACTGTCCCTTTCCTGACAACCTCAGTTAAGGCCAACCACTTTGCATTTCATCTATCTGAGGTTTTTTCTATCCCAGATGATCCCCAATTTGATTATTCCCTCTTCCCTCATCGACCGTACCAATACCTCTCTTCCTCCCCTTGCTCCTAGCTTCCAGTACTTGGGCCACACACCACCATCAGAACTTAACACTCCCATCACTACACAGGACATCAGCATCACACTCCGCACTAAACGCAACACTGCTCCCGGCCACGACCACATTACCAACTGCTACCTCAAACACTGCCCTCCCTCCTCCCTTGCAGTCCTTGCCACCCTCTGCAATGTCATCCTTGCCACTGGCTTCTACCCCGACCTGTGGAAAACCTGCCGTATCCTGATGTTCTCCACACCCAACAAGCCTCCATCTGATGCTTCTTCCTATCATTCCGTATGTCTCACCTCAGTGTTCAGCAAGCTCTTGGAATCCATTCATATCCAGTGCATCCATCACCAACTGCACCGAAACCACCTCTTCCCCAACACCCAATGTGGCTTTTGCCTTCCGCTGGGCCTCCCATGTTACCATCCATAATGCCAATTCCCACATCTTCTACCCCTCTGCAGGTGTGCCCCAGGGCTGTGTCCTCTCCCATCTCCTCTACCTCCTGTACACGGCAGATATGCCCCAACCCCCCTCCAGTACATCTCTTGCAGTATGCCGATGACACTGCATTGCTTGCCCTCGCTCCTACCCTCCAATGGTCCCAACGCCTTCTCCAGAATCACCTTCACCTTTTTGCTGCATAGTGTTACCAGTCGCTCCTGAAAATCAATCCTTCCAACACCCAGGCAATCATCGTAGGTCATACCACTCGCTCCTTCCGGCTCCTGGATTTCTCCCTTACCATCTGTGCCCACCCTGTCTGCCTCTCCCCCACCCTCACTTACCTCGGCCTCACCATTGACCGTCACCTCACCTGGATCCCTCAGCTCTGCTCCATCCAATCCAAAGCCCATAACCGCCTCCGACTCCTCACTGGCCGGACATGGGGGTTGCACCCCTCTGCCATGCTCCACATCTACAAATCCTTAATCCATCCCATCCTCTGTTATGCCAGTCCCGCCTGGATGTCCGCCCCCCCCCAAAATTCTATAAGTCCCTCCAGATCCTCGAGCACTACGCACTCTGCCTCGCCTTCTGTATATGCCTCCCGTCCCCCAAATGGATCCTCTATGACCTCATTTCTTTACCCCATCTGCTCCTATTCCTCGAACATATCCACATATTCTACACCTCCCGCCACCTTGATCCCCGTCACCCCCTGGTTGCTCCTCTCTGATCCCTGTCCTCTGCCATGTCTTCACTGTTGTGTCCCCCCTACCCTCCATCTCTACACCCTTCACCTACTTTCCCAATGTGGCTTCTGTCAACTTTCCCTCCCAGTTGATACCCTCTCTCCCTCCAATTATCCCTCCTATCAACTCTGATCCTCACCCCTTCCCCCCCCCCCCCCCCACCTTTCCTCTGTTCTTTCCCTGGGCTGCCTCTCCCCCCCTTCCATCCTGTTTTTCTCCCCAACTAGCCTCTCCCTGCCTTCCTTCCCCCCGAGTTCTTTTGTGTTCCCCTCCTCACCCTTTCCCCACTCCCTGTTGCATCTGCCCAGCCATCCCCTCTTATGGGTCCTTGACCTCCATTGGCTCCTTTCCCCCCTCCTTCCCTTCGTTTTTCCTCCCCTTCCCTCTTTTCTTTCCTGTCATCTGTCCAGGTTCCTCCCATCTGCCCTCAGCTGTGGTATGCCATATTTGTGCCAACTTTTTAGTGCAGTGTTGAAAGGTGGCTACACTGAGTCACAGCGCCAGAGATTGCGCCAAAGAGTATTATTCTGCCATCTCTACTGTAGTAGTAGTTCAGAGGTTGCCGTGGGCAGTGCTTGTTGAGAGGATGTCGATAGCAGTACCAGTTGAGGGCATGTCGTGTGCAGTTGTTCTGTTGGGCGAGATAGCAGATGCTATTTGATTGGGGATGTTGTAATGATCACAGTGTATTTTTCGTCAATATTTCTATGTGCAATTGTAGTATTTATGGTTTTTTAATTACTTCATTGTAAATGGTGTTTAATATATCTTGTCGCATTGAGGAAGAACTGTGCCAGATGTGTACGCTGAATCACACTTCTACACACAGAACAGCTACACTTGCGCTTTGTTGTTTCGTAGCTTTTATAGTTGCTGGTGACTTAATTAATCAATTGTGTTAACGCAAATTTCCTTTCATCCTTTGTTGTTATTCTATGCAGTCAGATTGCGTACTATACCAGACAGGGCCAACCGGACATACAGCTACGACAAATTATTTGCATTTTATTTAGCTAAGCCCCCATGCAGTGTTCAAGTGAATGTTCAATGTTGTGAACAGAAATCATGCTGTCGCTGGGTGTGAATTTTATATCTCTTGCGAACAGAAACCAGACTGTCACCCTGTTTTTTATTTGTCTGTCTATTATTTTACCTGTCTGCTTCATATGTATTTTATTAGCATCATAAACCCTTTGTTCTATGTTTTAAGTTCCACGCTTTTCCTCCATGTTACCATTTAAGTCTCTGATTTTATCGCTTGATTTTACTAGTTATTATCTTCATCTTTTTAAAACAAATTCTGTAGATTGAAGAGCGGCATACTAAACTGCTGCCAGCCCGTCCCCTTCAGGGGGGAATCGAAACTCAATAAAAAAAAAAAGAAACATTGCAATATCGCAGGGTAAGCGTAAGATAAGCCATTGCAAATGTGAAATGCTGGTACATTAATAATCGATGAAACCACCAGAATGTTAAATGCAAGCATACAGATGTGTATGCCTTGTGTCGTACAATTGCCGGATGTCAACCTGTGGGCTGGAGTTCCATGCCTGTCGGTCAGTACAGGGACGGTTACTGCTGTTTGCGAATGACGCTGGAGTTGTCGTCCAGTGATGTCCCACATGTGCTCTGGAGATGGAGCTGGACACACTGTATGTGACATACGCCTGCGTTACTTCGTCGTTGATAGCAGGGCGGTTGTAGTAGTTGGTCAAGGGGGGGGGCTAATTGGAGGGAAGGGGGTCTGGGGGAATGGAGTATCGCTTAGCAAAAGGAGAGCTCGGGTCGTCCACCGACAAATTGATAAAATGTGGTGTTGCTCGAAGCAGTTTGTTTTGGAGTTCAGGGTAAAATGTGTATTATTAAATAATAAGACGCCTATTTTAAGTTTAATGATATTTATTGGTTTAGAGAGTAAGCTATCTGCCGCTCTTATTCGTTTGTTAAAATGTGAATTACATATCGCCTATGTTGCTACATAATTATTTAAAAATGATTGAATCTGTTGGTGTAATATATTCTCTCATTTTTGATGTCATTTTATCCAATGAAATATGATACTCTATTGGAGAGGGGGTGGGCTATAGCTCCCATGGCCTCCCCCACCCCCTTAGCCACCGCCCTTGGTTGATAGTCCTCGGTATCGACATAAGGGCTGAAAAATGGGGGGTGGAAGTTCAACACTGACTACCGTAACTGATGTAGCCGACAGTTGCACAGTTGCGTTTCACACTCCTTTACTTTCACTGTTCACAACCCCCTCCCCCCATATTACACAGTTATGTGGCCAGTTCACTATTGGTAAATGATAAACTGCATTAAATAGCTTGCAGGCTAACATCAGCAAACTGCTAGAACAGTTTGCTGTTGACCATCTATGGGCAGTAAATACTTAACCATACAGTTCACAGCTCTTGCATAATAATAAGGTTGATGTGACACCATTTTTCAAATAAATTGAACAGACACTGTCATTGTTTTAACACACGGCCTGTTTCTGTTACACTAATT
This sequence comes from Schistocerca americana, assembly GCF_021461395.2. Classification (NCBI taxonomy): domain Eukaryota; kingdom Metazoa; phylum Arthropoda; class Insecta; order Orthoptera; family Acrididae; genus Schistocerca; species Schistocerca americana. Next base: position 22,800,441 of record NC_060129.1, on the reverse strand, counting down.
CCACCGTTAAGTTAATCCATTGTTGTTACTCTGATACAGACTTCCTGCCTGAAAATCGGCCGTGGACTGACTGTCTCGTGACCGATAATCAGGCGTTTATATATCCTCACAATAATAAGAACTGAAACTATACATTGTTCGATATTTAATTTACAGAAATTACAATTAAAAAACAACTCATTCAATTAGCTGAATACATCGAAGGATTCCTCCTTTTTAACAGTTGCTTCTATCACAAAGGTTAGGCCGACTTATTTGCTTAAATAATGAAACTCACAGATATAGTTGTGCAAATAATGCTTTTGACAAAGCTTTACAATTATTTTGGAATTAATTAAGGGCTGGCTTTGCTAATATGTTCTCGAATGGAGCCAAATAAACACGTTAGTTCTTCTTCCACATGTTCATAATCAGTACAGAATTTATATTTGTTTATAAGTGAACAATAGAATCTGTTTATTGTTGATGTTGTTGTTGTTGTTGTGGTCTTCAGTCCTGAGACTGGTGTGATGCAGCTCTCCTTGCTACTCTATCCTGTGCAAGCCTCTTCATCTCCCAGTACCTACTGCAACCTACATCCTTCTGAATCTGCTTAGTGTATTCATCTCTTCGTCTCCCTCTACGATTTTTGCCCTCCACGCTGCCCTCCAATACTAAATTGGGGATCCCTTGATGCCTCAGAACATATCCTACCTACCGATCCCTTCGTCTAGTCAAGTTGTGCCACAAACTCCTCTTCTCCCCAATCTGTTCAATACCTCCTCATTAGTTATGTGATCTACCCATCTAATCTTCAGCATTCTTCTTTAGCACCACATTTCGAAAGATTCTATTCTCATCTTGTCCAAACTATTTATCGTCCATGTTTCACTTCCATACATGGTTACACTTCATACAAATACTTTCAGAAACGACTTCCTGACACTTTAATCTATACTCAATGTTAACAAATTTCTCTTCCTCAGAAACGCTTTCCTTGCCATTGCCAGTCTACATTTTATATCCTCTCTACTTCGACCATCATCAATTATTTTGCTCCTCAAATAGCAAAACTCCTTTACTACTTTAAGTGTCTCATTGCTAAACCTAATTCCCTCAGCATCCCCCAATTTATTTCGAGTACATTCCATTATCCTAGTTTTATTTTTGTTGATGTTCATCTTATATCCTCCTTTCAAGACACTTTCCATTCCGTTCGACTACTCTTCCAGGTCCTTCGCTGTCTCTGATACAATTACAATGTCATCGGCGAACCTCAAAGTTTTCATTTCTTCTCCATGGATTTTAATACCTACTCCGAATTTTTCCTTTATTTCGTTTACTGCTTGCTCAAAATACAGATTAAATAACATCGGGGAGAGGCTACAATCCTGTCTCACTCCCTTCCCAGCCACTGCTTCCCTTTCATGTCCCTCTTATAACTGCCATCTGGTTCCTGCACAAACAGTAAATAGCCTTTCGCTCCCTGTGTTTTACCATGCCACCTCCAGAATTTGAAAGAAAGTATTCCAGTCGACATTGTCAAAAGCTTTCTCTGAGTCTACAAATGCTAGAAACGTAGGTTTGCCTTTCCTTAATCTATCTTCTAAGATAAGTCGTAGGGTCAGTATTGGCTCATGTGTTCCAACATTTCTACAAAATCCAAACATCGTCCCTGAGGTCGGCTTCTACCAGTTTTTCCATTCGTCTGTAAAGAATTCGCGTTAGTATTTTGCAACCGCGACTTATTAAAGTGATAGTTCGGTAATTTTTGCATCTGTCAATACCTGCCTTCTTTGGGATTGGAATTATTATATTCTTCTTGATTTCTGAGGGTATTTCGCCTGTCTCATACATCATGCTCACCAGATGGTAGAGTTTTATCAGGACTGGCTCTCCCAAGGCCGTCAGTAGTTCTAATGAAATGTTGTCTACTCCCGGGGCCTTGTTTCAACTTAGGTCTTTCAGTGCTCTGTCAATCTCTTTATGCAGTATCATATCTCCCATTTCATCTTCATCCACATCCTCTTCCATTTCCATAATATTGTCCTCAAGTACATCGCCCTTGTATAGACCCTCTATATACTCCTTCCACCTTTCTGCTTTCCCTTCTTTGCTTAGAAGTGGGTTTCCATGTCAGCTCTTGATATTCATACAAGTGGTTCTCTTTTCTACAAAGGTTTCTTTAATTTTCCTGTAGGCAGTATCTATCTTCCCCTAGTGAGATAAGCCTCTACATCCTTACATTTGTCCTCTAGCCATCCCTGCTTAGCCATTTTGCACTTCCTGTCGATCTCATTTTTGAGACGTTTGAATTCCTTTTTGCCTGCTTCATTTACTGCATTTTTGTATTTTCTCCTTTCATCAATTAAACTCAATATTTCTTCTGTTACTCACGGATTTCTACTAGTCATAATCTTTTTACCTACTTCATCCTCTGCCACCTTCACTACTTCATCCCTCAAAGCTACCCATTCTTCTTCTACTGCATTTCTGTCCCCCATTACTGTCAGTTGTTCACTTATACTCTCCCTGAAACTCTGTACAACCTCTGGTTCTTTCAGTTTATCCAGGTCCCATCTCCTTAAATTCCCACTTTTTTTGCAGTTCTTTCAGTTTTAATCTACAGTTCATAACCAATAGATTGTGGTCAGAGTCCACATCTGCCCCTGGAAATGTCTTACAATTTAAAACCTGGTTTCTAAATCTCTGTCATACCATTGTATAATCTATCTGATAGCTTTTAGTGTCTCCAGGCTTCTTCCACGTATACAACCTTCTTTCATGATTCTTGAACCAAGTGTTAACTATAATTAAGCTATGCTCTGTGCAAAATTCTACCAGGCGGCTTCCCCCAATCCATATTCACCTACTACGTTTCCTTCTCTTCCTTTTCCTACAGTCGAATTCCAGTCACCCAAGACTATTAAATTTTCGTCTCCCTTCACTATCTGAATGGGGGACTATGTTACCTCTGGAATTTTTACCCAAGAGGACGCCATCATCATTTAGCCATACAGTAAAGCTGCATGCCCTTGGGAAAAATTTCAGTTTTCATTACATTTAATGTTAAAATGCAGTACCACCACACTTTCAAACTGTAGGTTCCCTCAAACACCTCCATTTTCCTGCATTTATTTATTTCTGTTTATCTTATTGATATTGCTTATGTTCCTTATGTATTCTGTAGTTACATGGATAATTGTCTCTTCTTTTAATTGGTTTGTGTACCACTCTCCATGTTTCATACTTCCAGATGTAGACTTGTCTAGTACTAACTTTATTTTATATTATTAGTTTTGATTATTAATAGAAACTGTTATATAGGCATGGTATTCCTATTTTGTGCTAAAGGTTTTCATGTCTACTCCATTGTTATTTATGTACTGTTCAATATTTACTTTTTCATTGCAAAGATGTTATTGTGTGTTTCTACTTCAGTCTAGATGTGTTACTTCTCCTCAAATGTTGTTTGCAAACGTTTTAACTTCTTTGGTGATAATAGTCAGTAAATGTCTGAAGATGGCCTTGTAAGCCGAAAACTGGTTAACAGGAAAAGTTATATTGTAGAACAAAAGCAAACTGGTGCTTATTATTTCGTGTACGTCTCACCATTCCTCCTTAGTGTCGCGATTTTTTTTATTCCGTCAGAGTATACTGAACAGCGGGGAAAATCAACTTGTCTTAAAAGCTTAAATATTTAATAATTTTTCAGAACATTTCACTTGAAAAAACAGCAGTTTCTTTTTAAAAATGAACATGAACAGTCACAGCCAAAAGAAAATTCTTTTTTATGAGGTCACCACCACCGGCTACCATCCTGGTGGCATGTCTGAAGATGGTCTAAAGCGGACCGCAATCGGTAACCTCACAAAAAGAGAAGTTTCTTCTGGTTGTGATTGTTCATCCACATTTTTAAGCTTAAATATTTCTCTATTTCAACAGCACAAAATTTTCTGTGAATTAGGGAAACGTGTCAGAAGGTACACCCGGCCGTGAAACATGTTACTTGACAGCTCGCGTGTGGTTGGCTATACTGCAATTGCGAGGCTGCAACAGCTGCCACCACACACGCCCACAACTCCGACGTACGTTCTGTAAATGTAAGGTACAATCAACGTTTATACGTAAGTGTAACAAAGTACGTTTTCCTAACAATGGAGGGAACGACGGCGGAGATTAAGCGTATGGTAGTATATGAAACCGGGAAATAAAAACACGTGAAGTTAATGACAATATCTACGAAAAGTCGTTCCAAACTGTTACAGTAATAGCTGCATGTACAACGTCGTATAATAACGTAACCTAAGCATACCAAATAGCACTCTATCCACACTCATAGAAAGAAACAAAGCAAAACATGCATAGCCTACCCGATTGCAGAGAGAAAAAGAATTAATTCTGTATACATTTACACTCACTAATTTACGATGTCATAGGCGGAATTTCATCCAGTTCTCCTTTACTGTCATCGGAATCGGCGCCAAAACCGTTGTCTTCGTCATCATAATCATCGTTAAGAGATATCATTAATTGTTCGCTTTCATTTATAATGCCATCTATCGTCTGTGCTTCTCTTATTAGTTTAGCAATATGGTCTACTTTTTTCCTCCACGAGGTAGCATCTACAGTAGCAAGATCTTCACGCAGCAGGCTTTCCACTTCTGTATAGCAAAAGTCTTGTTGTTACTTCTAATGTACGCCTTGACTTAACTCCAAACCAATCCAATTGGATTAAAATGGCAGTGACAAGGCGGTAGCATAATTACCAAGTGATCCTGTTCGCTTGCAATTTCATCTACAATGTATTTAGGCGTCACAGGCTTATTTTGTTTCACGAGCGAGTATAACAGCAGCTTTGTCATGCTCATGTCTCTCGCCTGCAACCACTGCACCGTAGTTTCTTTACGGTCGCTAGTGGTCGGAGTTTTATCTAAAATCACAGAATGGTACAGTGCACCGTACATCACAAAAACTGTCGGAACACTAAACTGGTGCAACAAAATTTTAAACCACTGTAGAAACCGTGGGTGGTCCATATCCTCATGATAGTCTCCGGTTTTTTTCGATCGAAAAACTAGAAGTCCTTGAGGCACAAAGCCGTTTGAAGATCCTGCATGGGCCACAATTAATCGTGATCCTCTTCCTGTTGGCTGACGACCTCTGCTATTCGGAGTATCATGTGTCCAGTATTTCTCAACTGATTCTCCAGCGTTGACCCAGGTTTCGTCTAACCATATGAATGTCCTTTCCTACAATTTTGTGTAAGAAAATGGTATGAGCTGCAACGACCTGAGCTTTTTCTAGTACTAGTTTTCGTCCATCTCACTTTTTAAAACGGAAGCCCATACTTTTTAGATTAAATTAGATTAATACTTGTTCCATAGATCATGAATACGACACTTCGTAATGATGTGGAACGTGTCAGGTTAATAAAAGATGTCAGTACAAGATATTACATTACATGACACTACATGACACTAATGTTTAAGTTGTTTTTTTTTCCTTATTTTATATCTAAAAATTCAGCCAATGAGTAGAAGGAATTGTCATCTAGAAATTCTTTTAATTTATTTTTAAATGTTAGTTGGCTATCTGTCAGGTTTTTGATGCTGTTTGGTAGGTGACCAAAGACTTTTGTGGCAGCATAATTTACCCCTTTCTGTGCCAAAGTCAGATTTAACCCTGCATAGTGAAGATCATCCTTTCTCCTGGTGTTATAGCTATGCACACTGCTATTACTTTTGAACTTGGGTGGATTATTAACAACAAATTTCATAAGTGATTATATATACTGTGAGGTTACTGTCAGGATCCCTAGATCCTTAAATAGATGTCTGCAGGATGACCGTGGGTGGGCTCCAGCAATTATTCTGATTACACGTTTTTGAGAATGAATACTTTTCTACTCAACGATGAATTACCCCAGAATATGATGTCATACGAAAGCAGTGAATGAAAGTAGGCATAGTAAGCTAATTTACTGAGATTCTTATCACGAAAATTTGCAATAACCCTAATAGCATACGTAGCTGAACTCAGACGTTTCAGCAGACCACCAATGTGTTGCTTCCAGTTTAACCTCTCATCAATGGACACACCTAAAAATTTTGAAAATTCTACCTTAGCTACAGACTTCTGTTCAAAGTCTATATTTATTACTGAAGTTGTGCCATTTACTGTACGGAACTGTATATACTGTGTTTTATCAAAATTTAAAGAGAGTCCGTGTCTGAGAACCACTTAATCATTTTGTGAAAAACATCATTTACAATATGTTCGAGTATAATGACTTTTCTGGAGACTAGAAATCTACTCTGTAGGAATCAGCATGGGTTTCGAAAAAGACGGTCGTGTGAAACCCAGCTCGCGCTATTCGTCCACGGGACTCAGAGGGCCATAGACACGGGTTCACAGGTAGATGCCGTGTTTCTTGACTTCCGCAAGGCGTTCGATACAGTTCCCCACAGTCGTTTAATGAACAAAGTAAGAGCATATGGACTATCAGACCAATTGTGTGATTGGATTGAAGAGTTCCTAGGTAACAGAACGCAGCATGTCGTTCTCAATGGAGAGAAGTCTTCCGAAGTAAGAGTGATTTCAGGTGTGCCGCAGGGGAGTGTCATAAGACCGTTGCTATTCACAATATACATAAATGACCTTGTGGATGACATCGGAAGTTCACTGAGGCTTTTTGCAGATGATGCTGTGGTGTATCGAGAGGTTGTAACAATGGAAAATTGTACTGAAATGCTGGAGGATCTGCAACGAATTGAAGCATGGTGCAGGGAATGGCAATTGAATCTCAATGTAGACAAGTGTAATGTGCTGCGAATACATAGAAAGAAAGATCCTTTATCATTTAGCTGTAATATAGCAGATCAGCAACTGGAAGCAGTTAATTCCATAAATTATCTGGGAGTACGCATTAGGAGTGATTTAAAATGGAATGATCATATAAAGTTGATCGTCGGTAAAGCAGATGCCAGACAGATTCATTGGAAGAATCGTAAGGAAATGCATTCCGAAAAGAAAGGAAGTAGGTTGCAGTACGCTTGTTCACCCACTGCTTGAATACTGCTCAGCAGTGTGGGATCCGTACCAGATAGGGTTGATAGAAGAGACAGACAAGATCCAACGGAGAGCAGCGCGCTTCGTTACAGGATCATTTAGTAATCGCGAGAGCGTTACGGAGATGATAGATAAACTCCAGTGAAGACTCTGCAGGAGAGACGCTCAGTAGCTCCGTACGGGCTTTTGTTAAAGTTTCGAGAACATACCTCCACCGAAGAGTCGAGCAGTATATTGCTCCCTCCTACGTATATCTCGCGAACAGACCGTGAGGATAAAGTCAGAGAGATTAGAGCCCACACAGAAGCATACCGACAATCCTTCTTTCCACGAACAATACGAGACTGGAATAGAAGGGAGAACCGATAGAGGTACTCAGGGTACCCTCCGCGACACACCGTCAGGTGGCTTGCGGAGTATGGATGTAGATGTAGATAGATGTAGAATTACATCACTTAGTTCTTGATTTTTGAATGTTATTACCATACTTGTATCATCAGCAAAAAGAACTAACTTTGCATCTTCATCAATGTGGAATGGTAAGTCATTAATGTATATCAAGAACAGTATATCACCTTAATTGGTGTTTTTCCCCCTGAGAAAAGTTCACTTTCTTTTAAAGAAATTAGCAACTTCGCTATTGTGGGGTATTCTTTCCTTTTATAGTATCCGTATATGTGCCGACGAATTGCATCGGATTGCCTGGAGTACTTAAAAACGCACTGTTTCTTCCTCAAGGGCTTTTTTCCACACTGTTTACTTCACTGTCTTTCCTTTCACTGAATCCTAGAGTTTTCGAGGTACGCTCTAAAACTTTATCGGCAGAAATCGACGCAGGCCCATGAACAGATACAAATCCTTTATCTTGCTCGTAATAGTACCGCGTCATCCGTAGCAATTCCACAGCCTGACTCTTTAGTGGCACTCCACGGCGCAGCGGATTGTCGCTCGGTGAACGACATCGATCAGGTGACATTGTCTAACAAACAAAAACTGTAGCCGAGGCGGTGACACAACACAACAGCAAGCGTTGGCCCACTCGCGCGCAATGTTCACACGGAAGCCGGCAGCGTGGTATCGCCGGCTTTTGTTCGGTGCTTTTATTGGTTCAGAAGACGCGGCACCTCCCGTTCCTCTCTTGTTTGTTAGTTATACTACCAGCTCTACGGCGCTTGGGGAGTGACCTTGAAGTGACATGTTTCAGCGGCCCAGGTATAGCTCTCGCGTAATTCTATCGCTAGAAGTGCCAAATTGTAACACCAGTTTCATTGTAGACGTTGTGACGCCTTAGAAAACTCTTCACGCAGCGTCCTGCGGGCCGCATCCGACAACGGAAACGGCAGTCGTATTCCGCAGCATGCACAGAGTATGCACACCGAAGCGCCAGCGGAGGCATACGTATTCAAATACAGAGATATGTAAACAGGCAGAATACGGACCACGGGTAGGCAACGCTTGTGTAAGGCAAGTGCCTGGCGCAGTCGTTAGATCGGTTACTGCCGCTACAATGACGGGTTATCAAGATTTAAGTGAGTTTGAAAGTGGTGTTATAGTCGGCGCACACATGGGCCACAGCATCTCCGAGGTAGCGATGATGTGGGGATTTTCCCGTACGACCATTTCACGAGTGCACCGGGAATATCAGGAATACGGTAAAACACGAAATCAGCGACATCGCTGCGGCCTGGAAAAATTCAAATGTTCAAATGTGTGTGAAATCTTATGGGACTTAACTGCTAAGGTCATCAGTCCCTAAGCTTACACACAACTTAACCCAAAATTATCCTAAGGACAAGCTCACACACCCATGCCCGAGGAAGGACGCGAACCTCCGCCAGGATCAGCCGCTCAGTCCGTGACGGCAGCGCCTTAGACCGCTCGGCTAATCCCGCGCGGCGCGGCCGGGAAAAGGTCCTGCGAGAATGGGAACAGTGAAAGGTCTCTGTTGGATTCCTTTCATGTTCATTTCTGAAATCTGTTGTCATTTACGGCATAAATTCCTCTTCTAAATTTACTGTGGTGTTTCTGACTCTATCTGGGAGGAGACTGAGTAGTGGAACGTGTTACTTTTACACATAAACAAGAACGATCTGTCACACTACTACACTTTAAAACACAGTTTATATGTAATTCATGTCACACCGTCTCATACGGAACCTACATCCGCTTTGTTTTATATACTGTCTATGATAAGATACTGTCATCCCCCTTCCCTTCTGTGTGAGAGGATGAATAAGCAAATGTATTTGTAGTTGCATGCTTGAGGGTAGCAGACAAGCCTGTCTGCTAGAGAACAGTAGGACCAACGTCGGAACAGGTAGCTACGCTTTCTAAAAGCAGAGAGGTTTCTATTCTTAGTATGGTCCTGTCCGTCCCTTGTCATGTTGGTATAGGACGCTGCCTCTCTGGTCACTTCCGTTTGTATCTGTTAGCACGCTCGGTAGGAGCCCAGGTCAGTCTGTCCGTGGCGAACGTCTGAAGTGGTAAGATCTCCGGCTAAGCGTGTGTCTGCTGAGTCCGTAGGACAATGGATTTCTTAAGTTCATCCTAACTGAAAATTTAATCACCTTTATTTCAGGTTTAGATCTGAAATATCTAATGTTATTTTAAATTGCAATGCAGTGTAATTCGAGTGTGAAGTTCAGAATATCTTCCAGTAGTTGCTTTGTCACTACTTTGTGAGTAAAGTGGAACCACATGTTGATCAGTAACTCTAACTAAGATCATCAATCTTAAATGCGAATGTGCGTGAGATTATAACGTCTCGTCTTGACAGGGTGATTCAAAAAGAATACCACAACTTTAGGAATTTAAAACTCTGCAACGACAAAAGGCAGAGCTAAGCACTATCTGTCGGCGAATTAAGGGAGCTATAAAGTTTCATTTAGTTGTACATTTGTTCGCTCGAGGCGCTGTTGACTAGGCGTCAGCGTCAGTTGATGCTAAGATGGCGACCGCTCAACAGAAAGCTTTTTGTGTTATTGAGTACGGCAGAAGTGAATCGACGACAGTTGTTTATATGGGGCACTGAGAATCCGCGGGAAACAACTCAGTATGAACGTGACTCGCCTAAGGTGAACGTTTTCTGTGCCATTTCAGCCAATAAAGTTTTTGGTCCCTTTTTCTTCGAAGGTGCTACTGTAACTGGACTATAGTATCTGGAGATGTTAGAGCATTGGCTGTTCCCTCAGCTCGAACAAGAAGCACAACAATTCATATTTCAGCAGGATGGAGCGCCACCACATTGGCACTTATCTGTCCGTAACTACCTGAACGTCAACTACCCGAGGCGATGGATCGGCCGCGAGGCAGCCCTTGACAGAGCACTTCATCACTGGCCTCCAAGAAGCCCTGATCTTACCCCCTGCGATTTTTCCTTATGGGGGTATGTTAAGGATATGGTGTTTAGGCCACCTCTCCCAGCCACCATTGATGATTTGAAACGAGAAATAACAGCAGCTATCCAAACTGTTACGCCTGATATGCTACAGAGAGTGTGGAACGAGTTGGAGTATCGGGTTGATATTGCTCGAGTGTCTGGAGGGGGCCATATTGAACATCTCTGAACTTGTTTTTGAGTGAAAAAAAACTTTTTTACTCTTTGTAATGATGTATAACAGAAGGTTATATTATGTTTCTTTCATTAAATACACATTGTTAAAGTTGTGGTATTCTTTTTGAATCACCCTGTATTTTTCAATATAGCAACTTTTCTTTATGTTCAACGCACGTGGGGTGTACTTTGTGAGACCAGTACCACGTGCTTATACAGGGTTATTACAAATGATTGAAGCGATTTCACAGCTCTACAATAACTTTATTATTTGAGATATTTTCACAATGCTTTGCACACACATGCAAAAACTCAAAGTTTTTTTAGGCATTCACAAATGTTCGATATGTGCCCCTTTAGTGATTCGGCAGACATCAAGCCGATAATCAAGTTCCTCCCACACTCGGCACAGCATGTCCCCATCAATGAATTCGAAAGCATCGTTGATGCGAGCTCACAGTTCTGGCACGTTTCTTGGTGGAGGATGTTTAAACACTGAATCTTTCACATAACCCCACAGAAAGAAATCGCATGGGGTTAAGTCGGGAGAGCGTGGAGGCCGTGACATGAATTGCTGATCATGATCTCCACCACGACCGATCCATCGGTTTTCCCCTTACAGAGGCATCCAGAAGCTTTAAACTGCGCATACCATCGCCGAATGCAGTTAGCAGTTGGTGGATCTTTGTTGAACTTCGTCCTGAAGTGTCGTTGCACTGTTATGACTGACTGATGTGAGTGCATTTCAAGCACGACATACGCTTTCTCGGCTCCTGTCGCCATTTTGTCTCACTGCGCTCTCGAGCGCCCTTGCGGCAGAAACCTGAAGTGCGGCTTCAGCCGAACAAAACTTTATGAGTTTTTCTACGTATCTGTAGTGTGTCGTGACCATATGTCAATGAATGGAGCTACAGTGAATTTATGAAATCGCTTCAATCATTTGTAATAGCCCTGTACAATTGTTTGACCCATCAGGTTAACAGTAAGACGACAGTAACCAGTTCGAGTTTTTTTTTTTTGTAAATTGCGTTTCGATGTAATTTATTTTAATTATCAAAATTATTGTGGAGTTACACTCTTTGTGTAAACCAAGTTGACCACGTGAAGCATGTGGTGTAATCATCAAAGTAGCCCTCAGCTATTCTTTTCGGGAAGATTTCACAGAGAGTTAGTATGAATTTAGTGTACCAGTGTGTGGTATTTTCATGAGGGACAGGATTGCGCTACGAACGTAACTTCTTTGGGTGAAAATTGAATCGTTTGGTTGTGGCTAATTTCCTCTTGCATATGTTTCAACGTTCTTCGTGTGTTATTTTATGAATGCAGTGTTGTATGTAGTCTCCCAATCTTGGCTCCCTATTTGATGTGTTCCGTAAGATTACAAACTCACATTTTCACAATCCTAAATAAGGCACCAGTTTAGTTATGAATCAAGTTTGATATGCTGAAATTTTAACGGAACAATGATCAATGTTAAAATAAATGTCCAAATATAAACTGATTTATTTCTTTTTATTTAAATTGTCTTTTTGTATGTATATCACCGGTTATCGTAAGATGAGTACTAAAAGATTATAATTAATGTTAGTCTGGTTGGGAATTTGGTAAGCTAGACTGGATACCTGGTGAAACAGTTGCTCAGTAATGCAAGGTTGACTTCCCCAGACAGCTCACAGCTTTTAACCCACTTTTATTGTCTATCAGCACCGCTTTCATAGCAGATTAATGCAACAACATTACAACAGTGACGGGTGAAGAGAATCATTTAATGTGACAGAAGTGCAACCATTCCGTAAATTATTGCAGATATCAATTCTGGGCCATCAAAAAGTGTCAGCTGCGAACTATTCAACGAAACATAATCGATATGGGCTTTCGGAGCCGAAGGCCCACTCGTGTACTCTGGATGACGGGACGACGCAAAGCTTTCGCCTCGCCCGGGCCCGTCGACACCGACATTCGACTGACTATGACAGGAAAAATGTGAAGACATCGAAAAAGATATGATTGTCGGAAGGACAGACTCAGCATACAGGAAAGCCAAAACAACCTTCGGTGACATTAAAAGCAACGGTGGTAACATTAAGAGTGCAATGGGAATTCCACTGTTAAATGCAGAGGAGAGAGCAGATAGGTGGAAAGAATACATTGAAAGCCTCTATGAGGGTGAAGATTTGTCTGATGTGATAGAAGAAGAAACAGGAGTCGATTTAGAAGAGGTAGGGGATCCAGTATTGGAATCGGAATTTAAAAGAGCTTTGGAGGACTTACGGTCAAATAAGGCAGAAGGGATAGATAACATTCCATCAGAATTTCTAAAATCATTGGGGGAAGTGGCAACAAAACGACTATTCACGTTGGTGTGTAGAATATATGAGTCTAGCGACATACCATCTGACTTTCGGAAAAGCATCATCCACACAATTCCGAAGACGGCAAGAGCTGACAAGTGCGAGAATTATCGCACAATCAGCTTAACAGCTCATGCATCGAAGCTGCTTACAAGAATAATATACAGAAGAATGGAAATGAAAATCGAGAATGCGCTAGGTGACGATCAGTTTGGCTTTAGGAAAAGTAAAGGGACGAGAGAGGCAATTCCGACGTTACGGCTGATAATGGAAGCAAGGCTAGAGAAAAATCAAGACACTTTCATAGGATTTGTCGACCTGGAAAAAGCGTTCGACAATATAAAATGGTGCAAGCTGTTCGAGATTCTGAAAAAAGTAGGGGTAAGCTATAGGGAGAGACGGGTCATATACAATATGTACAACAACCAAGAGGGAATAATAAGAGTGGACGATCAAGAACGAAGTGCTCGTATTAAGAAGGGTGTAAGACAAGGCTGTAGCCTTTCGCCCCTACTCTTCAATCTGTACATCGAGGAAGCAATGATGGAAATAAAAGAAAAGTTCAGGAGTGGAATTAAAATACAAGGTGAAAGGATATCAATGATACGATTCGCTGATGACATTGCTATCCTGAGTGAAAGTGAAGAAGAATTAAATGATCTGCTGAACGGAATGAACAGTCTAATGAGTACACAGTATGGTTTGAGAGTAAATCGGAGAAAGACGAAGGTAATGAGAAGTAGTAGAAATGAGAACAGCGAGAAACTTAACATCAGGATTGATGGTCACGAAGTCAATGAAGTTAAGGAATTCTGCTACCTAGGCAGTAAAATAACCAATGACGGACGGAGCAAGGAGGACATCAAAAGCAGACTCGCTATGGCAAAAAAGGCATTTCTGGCCAAGAGAATTCTACTAATATCAAATACCGGCCTTAATTTGAGGAAGAAATTTCTGCGGATGTACGTCTGGAGTACAGCATTGTATGGTAGTGAAACATGGACTGTGGGAAAACCGGAACGGAAGAGAATCGAAGCATTTGAGATGTGGTGCTATAGTCGAATGTTGAAAATTAGGTGGGCTGATAAGGTAAGGAATGAGTAGGTTCTACGCAGAATCGCAGAGGAAAGGAATATGTGGAAAACACTGATAAGGAGAAGGGACAGGATGATAGGACATCTGCTAAGACATGAGGGAATGACTTCCATGGTACTAGAGGGAGCTGTAGGGGGCAAAAACTGTAGAGGAAGACAGAGATTGGAATACGTCAAGCAAATAATTGAGGACGTAGGTTGCAAGTGCTACGCTGAGATGAAGAGGTTAGCACAGGAAAGGAATTAGTGGCGGGCCGCATCAAACCAGTCAGTAGACTGATGACAAAAAAAAAAAAAAAAAAAAAAAAAAGACAGGAAACGTGTTGCCTGGTCCGACGAGTCTCGTTTCAAATTGCAACGAGCGGACGGACGTGTACGGGTATGGAGACCTCATGATTCCGTGGACCCTGCATGTCAGCAGGGGGAGGTTCAAACTGTTGGAGGCTCAGTAATGGTGTGGGGCGTCTGCAGTTGGAGTGATATGGGACCCCTGATACATATAGATACGACTCTGTTAGATAAAATGTACGTAAGCATTCTGTCCGATCATCTGCATCCATTCATGTCCATCGCGCATTCCGACGGACTTGGGCAATTCCAGCAGGACAATGCGACACCCCACACGTCCAGAATTGCTACGGAGTGTGATCATGTCTGGGATGCCCTGCAACGTGCTGTTCAGAAGACATCTCCAGCCGCTCCTACTCTTACGGACTTATGGACAGCCCTGCAGGATTCACGGTGTCGGTTCCCTCGAGCACTACTTCAGACCTGAGTCGAGTCCACGCCACGTCGTGTTGCGGCACTTCTGCGTGCTCGCAGGGACCCTACATGATATTAGGCAGGTGTGCCAGCTTCTTTGGCTTTTCGGTGTATATCTGTGTAGTGAGCACAGTGTATTGCGCATGTTCTCAGTATGAAACCGGGTTACTGTAATATTAGTATCTGATTCGATAGCTTAAATAAACTCACATTCGATAATCTAACCATGCAGGCTCATAAAAGCCATACAATTTGTGTAAAAATTTCTAAGATCGTGGCTGAGCAGTGACCACCTGATATTTCAAAGAATATCCTACGCACCACGGCGCAGAATACAAATTGTTCATAAATTGTATCGATAGCGATATTTTGTGTTTCTTATTTTTGGACAGCTGAAGAATTGTAATCCTCTTCTGTTACCACAGTCCTGACATGCTTTTTAAAGACGGCGGACGCGTATATGGCGTGGTCGGCAATCACTAATTAGTTGTTATAAAATATTACTATTGTGCAGTGCTGTGTAAGAATTTGTGTGTGCAGCTAAGATGAAATGTCGAAAATGCTAAAGGACTTTATTGAAAGAAACAGCCAGCAAGATATAAAATTGAAATGTACGGAGCCTATTGTTAGCAATACTGACTAAGGTAATTAAATTGGTTATTGTGCTCTCAAATGCTGTAGTGCCTGCTTAGTACTTAAAGTATTTGTATGCTATCCATCTCCTATTAATGCAACAGAAATAACGGTGTTTTTATAGTTTTCATACAGCTACCAGGGACCGACCGCATGTCGGCAAACGTCGCAGTTAAGGCAGGAGGCTCATTGCTATTTACCTTGTTTGTGATTTAAATCCAATTTCTTTTAACGTGTGGTGTAGTATAGCAAAGAAAATTTCCAGCTCTGTCTGGTCCCATAGGTTTCTCTGTTCGTAGTTGCTACGTCTCATATCCGTCCGTGATAGAACATGATCACGACACAAATAAATTAAGTGGCAACGCGAACTCTGTTGTTAAACTTGAGAACGCTACGCCTTCTGCAAACGATTTGAGGTGACATATAAACTATCACATACAGTAGTTAAGTTTTTGAAAAGTCTCTGCTCTTCCCGCCAAGAAGTGGTGCAAAACTCACAACAGATATCTGAATTTTCACAAGATAATAATAATTTAATCAAAATACAATTTTTTTTAAAAATAAAAGCACCACTCTACTCACGTGATTTTGGTATGACACTGCTTGTCTATAGTTTGCGGTAATAGCGAAAGTTGACTAGAACAAGTATTCGTTTTGTTTCGTATACGTTTCTGCACTTTTTAGTTGTAGCGACAGCTGTAGCGCAGTATTTTCGTTGCTACTGATGTAAAGAGAAGTATATGAAAGGAGGACCAGTTGCTTTTCATAGGTAAATACAACAAGTGTGTAATTATAATTGTCATATTGATATGAGGCCCTTTATATGTTGAAAAATATCAAATGGTTCAAATGGCTCTGAGCACTATGGGACTTAACTACTGTGGTCATCAGTCCCCTAGAACTTAGAACTACTTAAACCTAACTAACCTAAGGACATCACACACATCCATGCCCGAGGCAGGATTCTAACCTGCGACCGTAGCGGTCACGCGGTTCCAGACTGTAGCGCCTAGAACCGCACGGCCACTCCGGCCGGTTGAAAAATATCGAGACACGGTATTATAAGGACTCATATTGTGGAGATAATTTCTGCGATTTTATGTCTAGACAAGTGCTAGGTAAGTTTGCAAGTGTGACTGTGTGTGTGTGTGTGTGTGTGTGTGTGTGTGTGTGTGTGTGTGTGAGCAAACTGCTAGTCAGCGTATACATATTGCTGCTACGTTCATACGCAGCTCAAATTATGACAGCCTGATTAATTTCCTCCGATTTGTGCAGGTTCTCAAATTCTTGTGTGTATCTAAGAATTTCTACATGAGACATTTTCCTATGCAGTCTCATTGTAACGTAATTCACTAGAGCAGATTCGAATCTGGAATTCCGGAATAGTCCTGTACTCGGATCTCAGGGGGGGGGGGGGGGGGGACTACCAAGGGGGAGGTGACCGTGAGAAAAAATTTGAATAACCAACGAAAGGATAACGCTCTACGGGTTGGGGCGTGGAATGTCAGAAGCTTGAACGTGGTAGAGAAGCTAGAAAAATCTGGAAACGGAATTACAGAGGCTCAATCTAGATATAGTAGGGGTCAGTGAAGATGACGATTGACCCGCCAAGGCAGCCGAGAGCGCTAATCTGCTGCTTCCTGGACTCTGGTAGGTGCGCCGGCCCCAGATCGAATCCGCCCGGCGGATTAACGACGAGGGCCAGTGTGCCGGACAGCCTGAATGTGGCTTTTAGGCGGTTTTCCACATCCTGCTAGGTGAATACCGGGCTGGTCCCCACGTTCTGGCTCAGTTACACGTGTCGCAGACATTTGAAACACGTTCGCACTATTTCACGCTTTACACTAGACGCAGACAGCTGGGGTACACTGATTCCATCCCTGGGTGTACGGGGTGGCGGAAGGATGGGCATCCGGCCACCCCTAAAAATAACGTTACCAAATCCGCTCTAACCACACCGACCCTGCGATTGCTGTGGGACTATGGCATAAGCAAAAGAAGAAGAAATGAAGACGACGATTAGTTCGGCTTTAGGAGATGTAAAGGCACCAGAGGAACAATTCTGACTTTGCAGTTGATAATGGAAGCAAGGCTAAAGAAAATCAATACACGTTCATAAGATCTGTCGACCTGGAAAAAGCATTCGACAATGTAAAATGGAGCAAGACGTTCGAAATTCTGAGAAAAATAGGCGTAAGCTGTAAGGGAGAGGCGGGTAATACACGTTATTTACAACAGCCAAGAGGGAATAATAACAGTGGACGAGCAAGAAGTAAGTGCATGGATTAAAAAGGGTGTAAGGCAGGGATGTAGTCTTTCACCGCTACTGTTCAATCTGTACATCGAAGAAGCAATGATGGAATAAAAAGAACGATTCAGGAGTGGAATTACGAGGGTCACTCCAAAAGAAATACATACTATTTTTTTTTAATCCTTCTTTTATTCTACATGTTTGAAAGTTTTACAGTGTGTAGATACATCCTTTAGGAGCAATATTTTCATTTCTCCACACAATTTCCATCCCTATCAACTGCCTTACGCCATCTTGGAACCAGCGCCTGTATACCCGCACGGTAAAATTCTGGACCAACCTGTTGGAGCCACTGTTTGGTAGTGTGCACAAGGGAGTCATCATCTTCAAACATTGTTCCACGAAGAGAGTCTTTCAGTTTCCCAAAGAGATGATAGTCACATGGAGCCAGGTCAGGACTGTAAGGTGGCTGTTTCAGTGTTGTCCATCCGAGTTTTGTGATCGCTTCCACGGTTTTTTGACTGACATGTGGCCGTGTGTTGTCGTGCAACAGCAAAACATCCTGCTTTTGCCGATGTGGTCGAACACGACTCAGTTGAGCTCCAAGTTTCTTCAGTGTTGTCACATGTGCATCAGAATTTATGGTGGTTTCACTTGGCACGATGTCCACAAGCAAGAGTCCTTCGGAATCGAAAAACACCGTAGCCGTAACTTTTCCAGCAGAAGGTGTGGTTTTGAATTTTTATTTCTTGGGTGAATTTGCACGATGCTGCTCCATTGATTGCCTCTTCGTCTCTGGTGAAAAATGATGGAGCCATGTTTCATCACCTGTCACAATTCTTCCAATAAATTCATCTCCACCATTCTCGTACCGTTCCAAAATCCTGGGAACCCACCTGGCACAAACCTTTTTTAACGCCAACACTTTCAGTAATCTTCAAACACTTCCTTCCCCTATCCCAGCGTAGCGTGACAATTCGTTCAGTGTGATGCGTCTGTCAGCAGTCACCAATTGGTTAACTCTCTGCACATTGTCTGGAGTGTGTGCAGTACGAGGTCTGCCGCTGCGGGAACACTCCTCAATATTGCCGTGCCCGCTTTCATCACGTAACCTGCTTGCGCACCGACTAACTGTACTGCGAACGACAGCAGCATCTCCGTACACCTTTTTCAACCTCTTGTGGACGTCTCCCACTGCCTCGTTTTCACAGCACAGGAATTCTATGACAGTACGTTGCTTCTGACGAACGTCAAGTGTAGCAGCCATCTTAAAGACATGCTGTGACGGCGCCACTCACGGGAACAGGTTGAACTAAGTTTGAAAACAAGCGGGAAGGATGTATCTACACACTGTACAACTTTCACACTTGCAGAATGAAACCTGTATTTTTACAAAAATAGTGTGCATTTCTTTTGGAGTGACCCTCGTAAAATTTAAGGTGAAAGGCTATCAATGATACGATTCGCTGATGACATTGCTATCCTGAGTGAAAGTGAAGAAGAATTAAATGACCTGCTGAACGGAATGAACAGTCTAATGAGTACACAGTATGGTTTGAGAGTAAATCGAAGAAAGACGAAAGTAATGAGAAGTATCAGAAATAAGAACGGCGAGAAACTTAACATGAGGATTGATAGTCACGAAGTAGATGAAGTTGAGAAATTCTACTACCTAGGCAGCAGAATAACTAATGACGGACGGACCAAGAAGGACATGAAAAGCAGACCAGCAATGGCTAAAAGGGCATTCCTGGCCAAGAGTATCATTAGTATCAAACATAGGCCTTAATTTGAGGAACAAATTTCTGAGAAAGTTCGTATGGAGCACAGTATTGTATGGTAGTGAAACTTGGGCTGTGGGAAAACCGAACAGAAGAGAATCCAAGCATTTGAGATGTGGTGCTGCAAACAAATGTTGAAGATGAGATGGACTGATAAGGAATGAGGAGGTTCTGTGCAGAATCGGAGGGGACAGGAATATGTGGGAAACACTGACAAGGAGAAGGGACAGGATGATAGAACATCTGTTAAGACATCAGGGAATGACTTCCATGGTACTAGAGGGAGCTGTAGAGGAAGACAGAGATTGGAATGCATCCAGCAAATCATTCAGGGCGTAGGTTGCAACAAGTGCTACTCTGAGATGAAGAGGTTGGCACAGGAGAGGAATTCGTGGCGGGCCGCATCAAACCAGTCAGAAGACTGGTGACTCAAATAAATAAATAAATAAAAAGCGGAAGGATAAGTAAAGAAAAATGGACAAGCAAATGGTGCAAATCTCCTACTGCGTTTATTATAATAATTCCATAGTTCCAAATGCTTTGTTTTCTGGCGGCACTTGAAAGAAGCCGTCTATATTGTCATTAGCACTGAAAGACCTGAGTCGAAACAAGGCCCCGGGAGTAGACAACATTCCATTGGAACTACTGACGGCCTTGGGACAGCCAATCCTGACAAAACTCTATCATCTGGTGAGCAAGATGTGTGACACAGGCGAAATCCCCTCAGACTTCAAGAAGAATATAATAATTCCAATCCCAAAGAAAGCAGGTGTTGACAGATGTGAAAATTACCGAACTATCAGGTTAATAAGTCACAGCTGCAAAATACTAACGCAAATTCTTTACAGACGAATGGAAAAACTGGTAGAAGCCGTCCTCGGCGAAGACCAGTTTGGATTCCGCATAAATATTGGAACACGTGAGGCAATACTGACCCTACGACTTATCTTAGAAAATAGATTAAAGAAAGGCAAACCTACATTTCTAGCATTTGAAGACCTCGAGAAAGCTTTTGACAATGTTGACTGGAATACTCTCTTTCAAATTCTAAAGGTGGCAGGGGTAAAATACAGGAAGCGAAAGGCTATTTACAATTTGTACAGAAACCAGATGACAGTTATAAGAGTCGAGGGTCATGAAAAGGGAAGCAGCGGTTGGGAAGGGAATGAGACAGGGTTGTAGCCTCTCCCCAATGTTATTCAATCTGTATATTGAGCAAGCAGTAAAGGAAACAAAAGAAAAATTCGGAGTAGGTATTAAAGTACATGGAGAAGAAATAAAAAGGTTGAGGTTCGCCGATGACATTGTAATTGTGTCAGAGACAGCAAAGGACTTGGAAGAGCAGTTGAACGGGATGGACAGTGTCTTGAAAGGAGGGTATAAGATGAACATCAACAAAAGCAAAACGAGGATAATGGAATGTAGTCGAATTAAGTCGGGCGAGGCTGAGGGAATTAGGTTAGGAAATGAGACACTTAAAGTAGTAAAGGAGTTTTGCTATTTGGGAAGCAAAATAACTGATGATGGTCGAAGTAGAGAAGATATAAAATGTAGACTGGCAATGGCAAGGAAAGCGTTTCTGAAAAGGAGAAATTTGTTAACGTGGAGTATAGATTTAAATGTCAAGAAGTCGTTTCTGAAAGTATTTGTATGGATTGTAGCCATGTGTGGAAGTGAAATATGGATGATAAATAGTTTGGACAAGAAGAGAATAGAAGCTTTTCAAATGTGGTGCTACAGAAGAATGCTGAAGATTAGATGGGTAGATCACATAACTAATGAGGACGTATTGAATAGAATTGGGGAGAATAGGAGTTTGTGGCACAACTTGACAAGAAGAAGGGACCGGTTGGTAGGACATGTTCTGAGGCATCAAGGGATTACAAATTTAGCATTGGAGGTCAACGTGGAGGGTAAAAATCGTACAGGGAGACCAAGAGATGAATACAGTAAGCAGATTCAGAAGGATGTAGGTTGCAGTAGGTACTGGGAGATGAAGAAGCTTGCACAGGATAGAGTAGCATGGAGAGCTGCATCAAACCAGTCTCAGGACTGAAGACAACAACAACAACAACATATTCTCATTGTAACAAAGTTAATTAGAAAAGAGGTTCCGAGAGTGTAAACGTAAAAAAACAAACATTATTGGTTGTCACTTCTTATCCTGTTACTATAAGCTACGATACTGTGGTGAAAAAGCACAATACCATTGCTCTAATACATCTTTAAGGGGAAGTTTACCATCTTTGGCCCGAGACTTTTTCTCGGGATGTTTTATATGTATCATTGTCACATTTGGTCAAAATGTTTATTGATATTTCCTGTAAAAACTGGAATTTTTTCGACCGGAAATGTCGAAGAGCAAAGGTGGAAGTGCCGTCGGAACGAAACAAAATTTCGATGCTGAACTCCACGCGTGGTGTGTCACAGGTCAGCCGGCTCGTCTGAAATCAAAACTGAGTCAACGTTAGCGAAGTATATAAGACTCATCAGGAGCTGTACCTCGCTTATGTTATTTGGACCATAGGAAACGAAATGGCGGAAATTTGAAGAAAAATAGGGTCTTTTTCATCGATTTTTCGAATTCGTCTGCCAAGTAAAAATATTTATGGTTGATGGATCGGAATAAAAGTGGTACAGCTCCTAGACAATTTAGTTAGCTTCGTCGGAAACAAAGAATCACGCCAATCCGTTCAGTGGATTTAAAGTTACCATACCGCGCGATAAAAAAAAAGTCATTTCGAGAAAAACGCCTTTGAAGTTTTGACTACATATAAATGCAGCATTATGCAACTTACGTTCAGTCTGCTACTCCGGGTCAATAAACTAGTTGTTCCTCTTCCTCACAGAGGGCGCTCTGCTCGACCTGGGCCATCCTGCGCTGCTGCAGAGCCGCTCGTACGGCCGGGTTTCGGCGGCTCGAATCCGGTGGTCGTCCGAATGCTTGGCGAACTGCGTCGGATAGAGTCCCAGGGTGACGTCCATCGTTGTCACGGTCTTCAGAATTGCTAAATGCCCTTCGTTGAAGCTGCTCACTGCCAGGAAAGTCGCAATCTCCACAGTATTCGCACCAGAATGCAAATGCTCGGGGGCTAACTTCCAAACACACGCGTTCAAACTTTTTGTGTGTTTCCTTCCAAGCACCGGTACAACAAATCGTCCTGCGAAAGAAAAAACCTGGTGCGCGAAAAAGACCGATTTCCGGCAGGTGCATTCTTTTGTTCAACCGCGAATAACGAACATTTCCGTTCCGTATTCGGAAAAAGTTTCAGGGGTGGATTTTAAACACTTTTATGGATCCAAAAATACAATTTTTAAAAAAATCGATTTTTTGAACCAAACGATAGTAAACCTCCCCCTTCAGCTCATGGTATGAAATTTTGAAGATATCTGTAAAACGGTATAAGAAGTTTCACTGTAATTCTGCAGGAGATCTGTCTGTAGCAACGAAGCGATAACGCTCAAAATACGCTGAGGGCTATACGGGCTAAAATGCGCCGACCCAAAATGATGTGACTTGAGCTGGAGGAAATGTTGAGGACAGTATTCTCGTTCTGCCATCCGAATGCTCACTCCATGGATATTTATAATCAATGGTAGCACGGTGCAATAAATTTGTGCACGTAGTAAACAGGGATGGCGGTTATCGCCGAAAAAACCGGTTTTCGGTTATATCGGTTTCCCCCAATCCAGTTTTACTTGACTGTTAAAACCGCTCAAATTAACCGCTTCTGATCTAACTGGTTTTGGGTTGTCTCATTCCAGTTACTTCCTGTAATAAACGGATAAATCGAAGAAACAGTGAACATTTTTGGCTCTCAGTTTCGAAATACATATAATCAATATGTTAAATTAAGTACGCAAATAAAAGAAAACGTAGTCCGTCTACACTTCGTTGCTTTTCTATGAAACTTCTCAAAAATCATGTTTTAATAGGGGATCGTACCAGTATGTGGGCATTACGAATAGCCAATGTTGAAGCGTGAAAACTAAGGTTGAATAAGTAATCTTGGTGGTAATTTGCCCGTTTTCAAGAGCGTCAACCAGATAAAGGCAAATTGTGTAGGTACAGGCAGCAGATCATCTACCTTCTATATTTTTATTGCGTACTGTGAATGAACTGCTGTTAAGTTTTTAATTTGTTACTGACCCATAATTTCCCCCCTCCCTTATTATTTCATAGAAATGGCACAAAAATATTTACTCTTCTAAAGCAAATGAATCGTGAGTACTTCATTTTTACGTCACTTCGTAAAACTATTTCCAGACCAGGGTTGGTGCCATTCTGAAATACAGCGAATGTCCGCTGAGGACAGCGAGAAACTGCAGTAGATATCTACGCTGAAATTACACGTGTTACCTTAAGCCGCGACACACAGCAACAAGCACATTAATTGTCTCAGGAATGGTTGGCCAAATGCCATGTGTGTTGTTGCTCGTTTCTATCGTCATCATTCTTAAAATAGCATTCATCGCTTTTCCAATTTTCTGTAATAACGCAATATTTCAAACAACTAAAAATTTACGAATAAAAATTGCTCTTTTTCAGAATGATTTATTTAAAAACGAAAAATTTTTAACACTGCTGCTGTGATTATATTTCGGTTTTTTTATTCGGTTATTAGTAAAAAATAAAACAAATGCTATTTGTAACCGAGACCAAACTAATACCGAAGAATACCCGTTATTCCGAACAAAAATACCGATGCCTGTTTTAACCAGTCGGTTTTTCCCATCCGTGCTCTTCTCCGGTTCATCGTAAGAACAAACCATATGTAAACATTACACTCTGTATTCCCGGCGCTTGCTGCGAAGTCATTGGATTTAGTTTCACGTGGAACGGAATCCAAGCTGTCTCGAGTAATACAATGAGGATACGTTTTATGCTGTGCGTTTCGCAGACATAGACTCAGCGACGATACGGGACAACGGCTGTACCGGCGCATTTAACTTGGACAAAGTGGCCAGCAGCGATGTGAACAGGTGCAACAAAGACGTAAAAACAAACGACCGTAGAAACAATATAGCTTTCAATGTCATTTTATTTTTAAACAGAAGGAAATAATTTGTGGCAAAACTCAGATGATACGCTTCTTAGGCGACCGGACGGAAAAAATGACATGCAATCGATGTTAGCTAACGTAGTATTGTAATTAAAAACAAGAGTGGTGAAAATTCCTGACTTTAACAAGGGTAATTTTTCTCCATGAATTACGTGTGGCGTAAAAGCGCACTGCTGGGATTTCACCATGTAGTTAAATATTGAAGACAAATGAAGGTGTTACAGTCAGTCGTCTAGTAATCCCTGAACTCGTTCCATATCGGACTCCGAGGAGTACATTTCAGTACTGCTGCGTAGAAAACCAGGCTATCAGTAGCAGAATCCCAAACAACAAAAAAATCCACATTTCCTTCTCCTCTTTTACGAACTTGCTGTTCTGCATTTTGCTATAATTCGGCAGTGACGCGTCACAAAGCTTCGTACATTAGTTCCCGTACGTTTGGCAGCTTGAATGTTTTATTTCTCGCAACAAATCCCTTAACTTGGCTCTAGATCAGTGCTATTGGGTTCAGATAGCAGTGGTATGGTGACAACTGTAAACATGTGGCATATGTACATTGTGCTCTACGCCATGAAAATGATTGTTTTCCGCTTTTCTACGACATCATTGTGGCCCTTGTGGGATCACATCTGTCATACAAAACAATGGGCATATTCAGATAAAGAGTACTTGATTCTTCATTTTTCTCCAAAACATTTGATTGTGTATGTTTTCTTATCTTCAACTATCTTTTATAAAATATCGATACTTATGCATTTATATTTGCAATGAAAACCAGAATTTTGCGTGCAAAATGCAATTAAAAACTAGAAGGGCAGCATGTTTTTGAAAAACGATGCTTAAGTGTGAGTTAATTAACATATATTGATGAATCTGATATTCAAATGATCTAGGTATTCAAACCGCAAAAAAATTATACACCACAACTTGATTGGAACTTTTGCCTCATACAATACATAGTTGTCAGTCGACAACGTTACCCATGGTGCCTCGCACACAATTTGAATTGCCTTGCTATTTATTGCACAGCTTTTCTTGAGAAACGTCAGAGCTCTGATATTTCTCTGAAAGCATGTGAAAAACATTAAGAAAAATTTGTTTCTCGCCATTGACAGTGTCAGCACGTATGTTTCACTACGAATCAGGAAGCAGTGTCTTCAAATTTTACGGTACGTAGGAACAGCGGGACAATCAGAGCATAAGTAGCGTTAACGGAGACTCAGACTGTACAAGATTTTTGAAACAAAAAATTCGTAGCTGAAATATGATTAAGAAAAACGTCGACGGCTGTTAATAGCGCAGAATATCGCAAAGATTCATTTACAACGGCATAGTAATAAGATATCTAATACATACGTCGGACCTACTTCTAAGAGCGGAACAACACCAGTGTATGAGAGTTACGGCTGCTGACCAATTATCGCGCTTGTTTGTTTGCATCCTATTTATTATTCTGTGAATGAAGTATAGGAAGACGTTTAAACTTCACTCGGCGCACCTGCGCGCTTATATGCGCCTCAGGCAGTCGTGCAAAGTGATGGGATAAACTGCCATTTCCCGGTATCAGTGATTTCTGTGAATGCTACTTTTCAGACTCTGTTATTCTTAACAGTGATTTGTCGCAGTTGAGAATCGCAGTTAACGAATCCAGCTGTTGTATCCTTCCGCACTCCACCGCTGCTATTTCTGCGACTTCTGCGATTTATCACTGTATGAAAAAGTTACTCTTGTCCATACAGAAAATTGCATCTCAAGAAAACTGTCATTAGTAAGCACGTTTTACATTTGTCCTTCAGTTGGCGTTAATTTTGTATTAAACGAACAATTGTGAAAATATTAATAGTGTAATAAATACGTAAGTATCCTTACAGTACCGTTATAGTTCGTGTTTAGGAAACGAATTCTAACCTATTGTTATATTCACAGGTACCTGAACTACGTTTCAGTCACTCAGTATAGCGATAATTCATACCATTATCAATACATGGGGAGAAATTGCCACTGCGTCTTTAGACTGTCTTCGTCCGAGGAGACGTCAATTCCTAAGTGTTTCGATGAACTTAATTACTTAAGTGTTATCGTTCTTGCAAATGTGAAACATGCACCCTTCAGTGGCTTTCATTAGAGCAAATATTAGCAATCTACTCTGTCAACTATATTGCTTGTAATCAGTGACAGCAAAAATGTTTAATAATCCTTGTGATTTTGCAGATGCAGATCCGACTCTGATTACTGGTTGCTGTACGTATCTATCCACATCAAGGCTCTTTAGAGAGAACCGTGAAGATTCAAGACAACACTTGCACCTTAAAAGTGCCATAATTATGAAATAAGTTTGCGGAATGAGTGACTGAACTGTGTTAAATTGAAGTTTCATTTTCCCCATGTTAAGCCGTTCTACACCCATTTCCCATTTAATTATTGGCAAAGACTTGTTGGAGAGTGACAGGCCCCCCCCTCCCCCATCTTGGTGTGGTGGCACTGACCTGTAATATAACATAACCCGAGGTCTGGGGTATGCATTTTGAGGCTGTTGATATGAAAGTGGGAAGTACGTATCTTCCAGTTAAATCAGGAATAGCTTAAGTGCATTACTTGAAGGTAAACCAGGAAAAGCTTACTTATGTAGGTGGTTGTAGTGCCGCAAAAAGTTTTTGTGCGTGCAGTTGCCATGAAGAACATCAGGTGTAAAATTTTTCTCCAGTGTCTTGAACTATCTCGGAACAAACGTGAGGCGTTCATATGACTCAATAATATTGTTTTCATTTCATTACACTTATACAGATGTCGGAGTTCTGCTGAGTTAACATTGCAAAGTCCTGTAGCCATGTGGAGTATTAACCACAACTGTCATATTGGAAGCAGAATCAAACACATTTTTCAGCTGTCTCTAAATGATATTTTCAGGAGAAAAATGCAATGTTGCTTCTTATTGATATTCAGAAAAAAAAATGGTTCAAATGGCTCTGAGCACCATGGGACTTAACATCTGTGGTCATCAGTCACCTAGAACTTAGAACTAATTAAACCTAACTAACCTAAGGACATCACACACGAGGCAGGATTCGAACCTGCGACGTAGCAGTCGCGCGGTTCCGGACTGAGCGCCTAGGATATTCAGTCACAGCTGTGTTTGACCAACCGTAACTGGTGCTGAATGTGCGTGTCGTATTAGTATGCACACGCAGTACATCGATCTCGTGAGGCACAAGGTTCTTATCACAAAGTACGAACGTCGGTCAACAGATGACACTCTGCAAAGAATGTTAACTGCTCTGTTTAATTGCTACTTGCGACTTCTAGTTGCGATTTGTCACGGAAATCGCTCGATAGCGAATCGCAGAGAAAGAGCGTAGTACGAACTTTGGCCAACAGATGGCACACGGCGTTGACTGTTAACTGCGCTTTTTAGTTGCTACTTGCGACTTCTATAAACCGTTCATCATAAGAATACGGCTCGTCATGAAAGAAGAAGAGAAAATAAGTTGATAGGCTCGTTGTCAACGTAGCAAGTAACACTTCCAGAACTGAAATGTATTAACGGATTCGGGTAAGGAAGGAGCTAAGAGATTAGCAGACGACTGATTGTAATTCATACCTTCAGTGGCTTCAGTATTCAACACTACGGTGAAATCCCTGCAGTATGCTTCTGTATTACAAACAGCTCGCTCAGAAAAATTACCCTATGTTTAAGTTAGAAATTTTCATAACTCTTGTTTGTAATTAGAATTATATGTCAAGTGAGAACGAGTCCGGTCGCCTAAGAAGTGCGTGGTAGTGCTGGAGTTTCTCCAAATATTGTTTCACTCTCTTTAAAAATAAAGACATTCGAAGCTATATTGTTTCTTTGCTCGCCTCTTTTTACGTCTGAACTGCAACTGCTCACATCATTGCAAGTTAGTTGGACCGCTGGCTGGCTAGTGCTGTCCTAGTTTAATGCGCCGGTAAAGCATTATCGTTGAGTCTATGTGCGTGTGACACAGCATAAAACGTATCCTTTTGATCGTACTCGACTGTACTGGTCACAGCTTGGCTTCCGCTCCACGTGAAACGAAATCCAATGACATCCAAGCAGACGCGGAAGAATACATGGCGTAATGTTTACATCAGGTTTATTCTTATGATGAACACAGGATAACCGCTACTTGTCACTGAAATCGCAGCTAATTCCATAGCATAACACCAGGTTTACAGAAAGCAGTACGAAATTCGGCCAACAGATGGCACACGGCGTTGAATGTGAAATGCTACTTGCGACTGCTAATTGCGACTGAAATAGCAGTTAGATTCCGTAAAGTTGTTATTGTGATATCTGTGACTTCTCAGTCACTGTGATTTCTAACATAGGTGATTTCCTGCCCACCACTAGTCGTGCACTTACAATCGAATGCGTGAGGGCGCCTGTTCGGTAGCAGGCGTTTCATTGTCCTCTGCCAGGCACTTATGTAAGATTTGCAGAGTGATCATGTAGGCGTGGTTGGACGAAATGCCACTCTAGACACGGCACTGCTGGAATAGTTTGTGTTTACTGTCACAGACGGAGGGCCTTTTTTTTTCCAGTAGGGAGAGATACGAAAACAGCCGACTCACGAACTGGAAGTAGGCAGGTCACGTGCCATCCCCCTGAGAGGGATGTGATGCGGAGCGGTCCCCTCACCCCCCCCCCCCCCCATTACGGAAGACGAACTACTCGCTGTTGAGAGGAATGTCGTTACAGGTATTGCCAAATGCATTGAGGATGACGAACATTATTTTGAGCATTTATTGCATTAGTGGGGTATTTACAGGTAATGACGCTGTAACAGCATGCGTTCTCAGAAATGATAAGTTCACAAAGATACATGTATCACATTGGAACAACCGAAATAAAATGTTCAAACGTACCTACGTTCAGCCGCGAGTGGCCGAGCGGTTCTAGGCGCTTCTATCTGGAACCGCGCGACCACTACGGTTGCAGGTTCGACTCCTGCCTCGCGCATGGATGTGTGAGATGTCCTTAGGTTAGTTAGGTTTCACTAATTCTAAGTTCTAGTATGCTGATAATAGATAGTAACCCGCCAGGGTAACCTCCTGGACTCGGGTGGGTGCGCCGGCCCCGGATCGAACCCGCCCGGCGGATTAACGACGAGGGCCGGTGTGCCGGACAGCCTGGATGTGGTTATTAGGCTGTTTTCCACATCCCGCTAGGTGAATACCAGGCTGGTCCCCATGTTACGTCTCAGTTACACGGCTAGCAGGCATCTGAACACTTTCACACTATTCCACGGATTGCACCCTACGCAGACAGTCGGGTACACTAATTCCATCTCGGGGGGTATGGGGTGGCGGTAGGAAGGGCATCCGGCCACCCCTAAAACATTAACATGCCAAATCCAATTAACAATGGCTGTAACTGCAGGACAAGGCTCAAGCTATAGAATGGTGATAATAGATAGTATGGTATAAATCAAAACATGTGGTGCACACTGACAATTCATTTTGCAACCGAACAAAGTGATTTACAATGCAGTGCACCGTTTGTGACTGTGAAAATGCAAGCATCCTCGAGAATGTATTTCATTGCAAGAAAACTGCTAACACAATCGTGCCAGATGGACATTTCACGCCAACAAACCAATGTGTAATCTCTATTGAAGAAATCATGAAAAAATCATCTGATGATGAACTGTAAAAAAATTCAAAACGGTATAGGTACTTATTGAATAAAGTGATCTAAAATCAATATGTGGCTGGTTTTTGTTTCGCATCAACAATTTATTTTATACAACAGCCACGCTCTTGAATAATGTCTATATATGACAAAATTGCATGGAACTAAATTGCAATTTATTACTTATTATGTTTTTCCATATGATCCGCATTGAGCAAATTCCAAGCACAAGTTTTTCTTCTTTCTTACTCACACGTCTTTCCCTGAAGTTGCAGCATAATCAGTGGGTTTTTTTATTACCTTGCTATCAAATAACAGGAAAAATTGTTTCATATTATCTGTACATATAGAATACCAATTTTTAAGCAGATTACTCACAAATTCGAAATTTTTTACCTGGTCTTCGTGAACACGTGCTGTGGTTTCCGTGTTTTTCTTTATTTTGCGCCAGTTGTTTTTCTTCGGTAGTCTATCATCTGCAACCATAGAGAACATTTACGATGGGGAAAGTTACATTGCTGTGGTCCATGTTATTTTATTCTGTGTGAAACATTTGTGTGTGTATGTGTGTGTGCACTGAGCTTACATTTATTTTCGCAGGTTTCTGAGTTACGTTGACTGTGAAACTACACACACACACACACACACACACACACACACACACACACACACACAATGCTTCACATAGAATATAATAATATTGATCACATAAGTGTAAAGTTTCCTGTCTTAAGTTCTCTGTGGTTGCAGATGACATACTGGGGAAGAAAGCAGCCCTAGCGCAAAGAATAACACAGATACCACAGCATGTGTAAACGAAGTCTAGACAAAAAATTTCGAATTCGTGAACAATCTACTTGAAAACTGGCATTCTAAATGTACAGACAGTATAAAACAATTCTTACCGTTATTTAACAGAACGAAAATAAAAACCCACTGACGATACTGTAACTTCAGCGAAACACGTGTGGGTAAGGAGCAGCAGAAACTTACGTCTTCTAATCAGACTGCGTGCCTATGGAATATCGCCTCAGTTGTGCGACTGGATTCGTGATTTCCTGTCAGAAAGATCACAGTTCGTAGTAATAGACAGAAAGTCGTCGAGTGAAAACGAAGTAATATCCGGCGTTCCCCAACGAACTGTTATAGGCCCTCTATTGTTCCTGATCTATATTAATTACATAGGAGACAATCTGAGTAGCCGTCTTAGACTGTTTGCAGATGATGCTGTCATTTACCGTCTTGTAAAGTCATCAGATAATCAAAACCACTTGCAAAATGATTTAGATAAGATATCTGTATGGCGCGAAAAGAGGCAAATTGATCGTGAATGAAGAAAAGTGTGAAGTTATTCATATGAGTACTAAAAGAAATCCGCTAAATTTCGATTACGCAATAAGTGACACTAATCTGAACTCTGTCAATTCAGCTAAGTACTTAAGGATTACAATTACAAATAACCTAAACTGGAACCAAAGACTGCGATTCATTGGCAGACCACTTAGAATGTGCAACAGGTCTACTAAAGAGACTGCTTACACCACGCTTGTCTGCCCTATTCTGGAGTATTGCTGTGCGGTGTGGGACCCGCATCAGGGGGGACTGACGGATGACATCGTAAAACTGCAAAGAACGGCAGCTCGTTTTGTACTATCGAGAAGTTGGGAAGATAGTGTCACAAACATTATACTCAGGGCTCGCACAAAAAAATTAAGTACTCGTTTTTCCCGCGTGCCGTTCGAGAGTGGAACGGTGGAGAAACAGCTTGAAGGTGGTTCATTCTCTGGCAGGCACTTTATTGTGAATAGCAGAGTAATCACATAGACATAGATGTAATTATAGATGTGTCTGGTGTGTGCTCAAGGCGGATCTCCCCCCGAAAAGCAATTTATTTGTATGCAAACACGGCTACAAGAGTGAGCTTCAATCTCAAGGTGGAGTCTGTGAAATATGTTTTGGAGGTCTTACCACGGGAACAATGAGTAGCTTAATAATACACTTTTGGTTCACACTGAGTGTGTTGTGAATCCTACCTCTTTCCAGTCTCTCTTATTATCTTTGCCACAAAACAACTTGTTACTTTACAGTTGGCGTTGTATAAGGGCATTCAAAAAGTTTTGCACACTCGTCTCTAATTTTTTTCATTTTTTGCAGGAGGAGAATGAAATTTTTCGTGAACATACTTGGAACATTTAGCTATACACTGAGCCTACTCAAGGTAGCCTCCTGGCTGAGCGGTTGTAGGCGCTGCAGTCTGGAACCGCACGACCGCTACGGTCGCAGGTTCGAATCCTGCCTGGGGCATGGATGTGTGTGATGTCCTTAGGTTACTTAGGTTTAAGTAGTTCTAAGTTCTAGGGGACTGATGGCCTTAGCAGTTAAATCCCATAGTACTCACAGCCATTTGAACCAATGTAGCCTCCATCAGCTGTGGCGCATCCGGCCCAACATTCTTTCCATGATGTAAATGCACTTTGGTAAAATTCTGGGGCTTCCCTTTTACACCACCGCTCGACACAGGAAATAAGGTCTTTCTCGCTATGTTTTGCCGCGCTGCTGGGCCTTCAGACGACCAAAGAGGTAAAAATCAGACGGAGCCAAGTCCAGGCTGTAGGGAGGATGAGGAACAATTTTCCAACCCATTTTCGTGATTTTGTCCTGCGTCATAAGGGCTGTACGGTGTCTGGCATTCTCACGGTGTAGTCCGATGAGCTGACCCTGAAGCTGTGGTCTGTGAGTCTTGATGGCACGTCGCAGTTTGTCCAATGTCAAACAGTAACGGTCCCGGTTAATTGTGGAACCGGGTTCCAAAAAGTCAATGAAAATGACATCACACTGGTCCCAGAAGAAGGAGGCCATCACCTTTCGGCCTGCTGTTCGTCAAAGTCTCGTTTTGTTGTACTGAGGGGAACCCGGGTGACGCCATTCCGCAGATTGGGTTTTGCTCTCAGGTTCGGACAAAAACAACCGTGTTTCAAACTGGGTAATGACGCCATCAAAACATTGTTTCCACTCTCCAGTAATGGTCTTCACGAGACCCTCGCACACATTCTTCCTCATCGTCTTGATTTCTCTTGTCAGTGATCCAGGCACCAACGTACACAGATTTTTCTGTACCCTAGTGGCTGTACCAGTGATACCACGCTACCAAATGACAAACGAGTCATTTCAGCAAGCTGTCATATCGTCACACATATGTCATTTTGGATGATTTGCTCTCCTTATTCACATCACTCACTGCCATCGATGGTCTACCGCTTCGTGGATCGTCCAGTAGAGAGAAATCACCTTCTTTAAATCTCAGCAACCACCGCTGGATACTGCTGCGATCCACTGTGTCTTCCACATAAACAGGGAGCAACTTGCTGTGAATCGATGTGGCAGAGTCATCGCCAGTCTTGAAGATGAACTCCACCACCGACCGTTGTCGCAACCTGACATCTGCTTCACGGTCCATTATGGCTCACCTGTAAATCAAAGAAAATACTTTTATACACCACCTTATAGATAAATGTTCCAAGTATGTTCACAAAAAATTTCATTCTCCTCCTGCTAAAAATAAAGAAAAAATAGAGACGACTGTGTAAAACTTTTTTGAATGGCGTGTTTTACATGCATAAAAAGAAAAGAAAACGAATAAAAAATAATAATACGCTTCCAGAATGAAATTTTCACTCCGCAGAAGAGTGTGCGCTGATATGAAACTTGCTTTGATCTGCCAGCCAGTTTTAATAGTACGATTCATCACAGTGGCAGTCTGCACGGTTGACGGGTCTGTCCTCGCTGTGTTGCTGCTGCGCACGACTGACCGCACGCTCGTCGCAGTAGTGTGACCCACAGAAGGCAGGCGGCAGCACTAGCAGTGCAGGATATACAGGGAGTTTCCGCAAGAGCATGCAAAAATTTAATAGTACATAGATGAGAACTGTACCTGTGGTCTAGGGGTAGCGTCTTTGATTCATAATCAAAAACGTCTTCGGTCCCGGGTTCGATCCCCGCCACTGCCTAAATTTTGATAAATAATCAGCATTGGCGGCTGAAGACTTCCGGCATAAGAAGTCGTCAGCCTCATTCTGCCAACGGCCTTGTCAAAGAGGGCGGAGGAGCGGATAGAGGTTCAGGGCACTCTCTTGTCCTAGGGGTGGGAAATTGCCCCTAAAGGCGGAAGAATCAGCAATGATCAACGACATGAGGATGCAGATGGCAATGGAAACCACTGCATTAAAGACACGTAACGTGTATCCACAGGTAATTGAAGAAGTGTCATGATGATCTCTCCATTGGCAAAAGATTCCGGAATAGTCCCCCATTCGGATCTCCGGGAGGGGACTGCCAAGGGGGAGGTTACCATGAGAAAAAGATTGAATAATCAACGAAAGGATAACGTTCTACGAGTCGGGGCGTGGAATGTCAGAAGCTTGAACGTGGTAGGGAAACTAGAAAATCTGAAAAGGGAAATGCAAAGGCTCAATCTAGATATAGTAGGGGTCAGTGAAGTGAAGTGGAAGGAAAACAAGGCTTTCTGGTCAGATGAGTATCGGGTAATATCAACAGCAGCAGAAAATGGTATAACAGGTGTAGGATTCGTTATAAATAGGAAGGTAGGGCAGAGGGTGTGTTACTGTGAACAGTTCAGTGACCGGGTTGTTCTAATCAGAATCGACAGCAGACCAACACCGACAACGATAGTTCAGGTATACAACAGAAGTTGGGAAGGAAAACATAGGTACAAAGAAGGTAGCTGCAAAGAAACCAAGGGTAACAGAAGAAATACTTCAGTTGATTGATGAAAGGAGGAAGTACAAACATGTTCTGGGAAAATCAGGAATTCAGAAATACAAGTCGCTGAGGAATGAAATAAATAGGAAGTGCAGGGAAGCTAAGACGAAAGGGCTGCAGGAAAAATGTGAAGACATCGAAAAAGATATGATTGTCAGAAGGACAGACTCAGCATACAGGAAAGTCAAAACAACCTTTGGTGACATTAAAAGCAACGGTGGTAACATTAAGAGTGCAACGGGAATTCCACTGTTAAATGCAGAGGAGAGAGCAGATAGGTGGAAAGAATACATTGAAAGCCTCTATGAGGGTGAAGATTTGTGTGATGTGATAGAAGAAGAAACAGGAGTCGATTTAGAAGAGATAGGGCATCCAGTATTAGAATCGGAATTTAAAAGGGCTTTGGAGGACTTATGGTCAAATAAGGCAGAAGGGATAGATAACATTCCATCAGAATTTCTAAAATCATTGGGGGAAGTGGCAACAAAACGACTATTCACGTTGGTGTGTAGAATATATGACTCTGGCGACATACCATCTGACTTTCGGAAAAGCATCATCCACAAAATTCCGAAGACGGCTAGAGCTGACATGTGCGAGAATTATCGACAATCAGCTTAACAGCTCATGCATCGAAGCTGCTTACAAGAATAATATACAGAAGAATGGAAAAGAAAATTGAGAATGCGCTAGGTGACGATCAGTTTGGCTTTAGGAAAAGTAAAGGGACGAGAGAGGCAATTCTGACGTTACGGCTAATAATGGAAGCAAGGCTAAAGAAAAATCAAGACACTTTCATAGGATTTGTCGACCTGGAAAAAGCGTTCGACAATATAAAATGGTGCAAGCTGTTCGAGATTCTGAAAAAAGTAGGGGTAAGCTATAGGGAGAGATGGGTCATATACAATATGTACAACAACCAAGAGGGAATAATAAGAGTGGACGATCAAGAACGAAGTGCTCGTATTAAGAAGGGTGTAAGACAAGGCTGTAGCCTTTCGCCCCTACTCTTCAATCTGTACATCGAGGAAGCAATGATGGAAATAAAAGAAAGGTTCAGGAGTGGAATTAAAATACAAGGTGAAAGGATATCAATGATACGATTCACTGATGACATTGCTATCCTGAGTGAAAGTGAAGAAGAATTAAATGATCTGCTGAACGGAATGAACAGTCTAATGAGTACACAGTATGGTTTGAGAGTAAATCGGAGAAAGACGAAGGTAATGAGAAGTAGTAGAAATGAGAACAGCGAGAAACTTAACATCAGGATTGATGGTCACAAAGTCAATGAAGTTAAGGAATTCTGCTACCTAGGCAGTAAAATAACCAATGACGGACGGAGCAAGGAGGACATCAAAAGCAGACTCGCTATAGCAAAAAAGGCATTTCTGGCCAAGAGAATTCTACTAATATCAAATACCGGCCTTAATTTGAGGAAGAAATTTCTGAAGATGTACGTCTGGAGTACAGCATTGTATGGTAGTGAAACATGGACTGTGGGAAAACCGGAAGAGAAGAGAATCGAAGCATTTGAGATGTGGTGCTATTGACGAATGTTGAAAATTAGGTGGACTGATAAGGTAAGGAATGAGGAGGTTCTACGCAGAATCGGAGAGGAAAGGAATATGTGGAAAACACTGATAAGGAGAAGGGACAGGATGATAGGGCATCTGCTAAGACATGAGGGAATGACTTCCATGGTACTAGAGGGAGCTGTAGAGGACAAAAACTGTAGAGGAAGACAGAGATTGGAATATGTCAAGCAAATAATTGAGGACGTAGGTTGCAAGTGCTACTCTGAGATGAATTCGTGGCGGGCCGCATCAAACCAGTCAGTAGACTTATGACAAAAAAAAAAGAGGAGGCTCGACCCAACAATTTGAGGTAGCAAACCTGGAGTCGGAGAAGCCGGCTTAAGCAGATACAGAAGGAGACTTATCTACCACTTTGTCTGGCTTTACTGATTTCCACCTTATTTACAACTAGCATGCGTACACGTTTACACGTGCTGTGTTGTTTATTTACATGTGCAGGCTGACAATTACTGAACTCCAAGGGTGCTTTGGAAAGTTCTCGGAGTCACCACGAGAGGTCAGCGCTAGCGCAACGAGCTGTTCACGTGATATTCATTGGACTGTTGCCTGTAAACACGTGCCACGCCAGTGATCTCGGAAAGGAGCTGTGCCGGTGACGTGGCTCTGTTGTTGTTCTTGCGTAGTGATTTGCAAAGATGGGAAAAAAATCGAGATTCGAGCAGTGATTAAGTACTTCGGAAAGAAAGGTATGAAAGCAAAGGACATTCATGCCGATTTCCAAAATACACTGGGGGACTCTTCTCCTTCATATTCAACTGTTGCCAAGTGGACAAATGAATTCAAAATTGGTCGGGGGAGCTCAGATGAGAGGATCCGCGCAGTGGTCTGCCAAGATGTACCACTGCTCCAGAAATCAAAAGCGCACAAAGTGGTCACGGAGGATCGCCGATTGAAAGTGCGTGAAATTGCTCGCGATTGCCAGATGTCATCTGAAAGGGTGTATCACATTTTAACTGAAGAATTAGAAAAAAAATTATCTGCGAGATGGGTGCCGCGACTCTTGACGCTGGATCAAAAACGTACGAGAATGGACATATCGGAACAATGTTTGGTCCGTTTTAGGTGAAACGAACAAGATTTTCTGTCCAGTTTGTGGCCGCATATCAAACTTGGGTGCACTACTATACAACAGAGACAAAACAACGGTCAAAGCAGTGGAAACATGCTGATTCTCCGCCACGAAAGAAAGCAAAGACAATTCCTTCGCCTGGAAAGTTCTTGGCATCAGTGTTGCAGGATGCGAAGGGGATTCTGTTTGTAGATTATCTCCCCACTGGGAAAACAATTACTGGAGAATACTATACTAACCTCCTGGACAAATTGCAACAAAACATACGCGAAAAAAGGCCAGGTTTAGCAAGGGAGAAAGTCATCTTCCATCAAGACAATGCGAGCCCGTACACATGTGCCGTCCCGCATGACAAAGTTACACGAACTAAGGTATGAACTGTGGCCACAACCGCCTTCTTCACCTGATATGGCTCCTTCAGACTTCTATCTCTTCCCAAAACTGAAAATTTTTCTGGGTGGACGAAGATCAAACAATGAATTTATAGCCAGAGTTGAGAACCATTTTACAGGCCTGGAGAAAACTCATTTTCGAGATGGGATCAAGGCACTGGAACATCGTTGGACCAAATTCATTAATCTACACGGAGAATACATCGAAAAATAAAAAATTTTCAGTGATGTAAGTACTTTTTTTCTATACTGTTCTGAGAACGTTTCAAACCACCCTCGTATATGAAATAAAATTCGTCATAACTTCTGAACGATTCTAGTTAGAACATTAAAACTGTACAGTTAGGCACAGGGCATGATGGGAGTTAATATGTGATGTATGGTTTGGTTTAGCCACGAAGCCCACTTTCATTTGGATGGGTTCGTCAGTAAGCAAAACTGGCGCATTTGGGGGAGACTGAGAATCCGTATTTCGCGATCGAGAAGTCTCTTCACCCTCAACGGGTGACTGTGTGGTGTGCTGTGTCCGGCCACGGAATAATCGGTGCGATGTTCCTCGATGGCACAGTGACTACTGAACGGCATGTGAAGTTTTGGAAGATCATTTTATCCCCAGCATCCAAAGTGACCCTGATGTCGACGTGGTTCATGAAAGACGGAGTTGGACCCCACTGAAGAAGATGAGTGTTTGATGTCCTGGAGGAACACTTTGGGGACCGCATTCTGGCTCTGGGGTACCCAGAGATCACTGGGACGGGCCTCGAATAGCCGCCATATTCTCCGCATCTGAACATATACGACTCCTTTTTGTGGGGCTATATTAAACACAAGGTGTACAGGAATAACCCCAAAACCATTGCTGAGCTGAAAACAGCCATTCAGGAAGTCATCGGCGCCATCGACGTTCCGACACGTCAGCGAGCCGTGCAGAATGTCGCTGTTCGTCTGCGCCACATCATCGCCAATGGTGGCAGCCATATCGAACATGTCATAACCCAAATCCGAA
Organism: Schistocerca americana; assembly: GCF_021461395.2. Lineage (NCBI taxonomy): Eukaryota > Metazoa > Arthropoda > Insecta > Orthoptera > Acrididae > Schistocerca > Schistocerca americana. The sequence continues at coordinate 22,761,409 of NC_060129.1, read as the reverse complement.
TATCTGTACTGACGTTTACATGTTCAATAAAGTGTGTGCAGGCCGTAGTATGTAACTGACTGACGTTTCTTTCACACAGTTAAATACACTACTGGATATTAAAATTGCTACAGCAAGAAGAAATGCAGATGATAAACGGGTATTCATTGGACAAATATATTATACTAGAACTGACATGTGATTACATTATCACGCAATTTGGGTGCATAGATCCTGAGAAATCAGTACCCAGAACAACCACCTCTGGCCGTAATAACGGCCTTGATACGCCTGGGCATTGAGTCAAACAGAGCTCGGATGGCGTGTACACGTACAGCTGCCCATGCAGCTTCAACACGATACCACAGTTCATCAAGAATAGCGACTGGCGTATTGTGACGAGCCAGTTGCTCGGCCACCATTGACCAGACGTTTTCAATTGGTGAGAGATCTGGAGAATGTGCTGGTCAGCGCAGCAGTCGAACATTTTCTGTATCCAGAAAGGCCCGTACAGGACCTGCAACGTGCGGTCGTGGATTATCCTGCTGAAATGTAGGATTTCGCAGGGATCGAATGAAGGGTAGAGCCACGGGTCGTAACACATCTGAAATGTTGTCCACTGTTCAAAGTGCCGTCAATGCGAACAAGAGATGACCGAGACGTGTAACCAATGGCACCCCATACCATCACGCCGGGTGAGACCCCAGTATGGCGATGACGAATACACACTTCCAATGTGCGTTCACTGCGATGTCTCCAAACGCGGATGCGACCACCACGATGCTGTAAACAGAACCTGGATTCATCCGAAAATGACGTTTTGCCATTCGTGCAGCCAGGTTCGTCGTCGAGTACACCATCACAGGCGATCCTGTCTGTGATGAAGCGTCAAGGATAACCACAGGCACGGTCTCCGAACTGCAAACGTCGTCGAACTGTTCTTGCAGATGGTTGTTGTCTTGCAAACGTCCCCATCTCTTGACTCAGGGATCGAGACTTGGCTGCACGATCCGTTACAGCCATGCGGATAAGATGCCTGTCATCTCGACTGCTAGTGATACGAGGCCGTTGGGATCCAGCACGGCGTTCCGTATTACCTTCCTGAACCCACCGATTCCATATTCTGCTAATAGTCATTGGATCTCGACCAACGCGAGCAGCAATGTCACGATACGATAAACCGCAATCGCGATACGCTACAATCCGACCTTTATGAAAGTCGGAAACGTGATGGGACGCATTTCTCCTCCTTAAACGAGGCATCACAACAACGTTTCACCAGGCAACGCCGGTCAACTGCTGTTTGTGTATGAGAAATCGGTTGAAAACCTTCCTTATGTCAGCACGTTGTAGGTGTCGCCACCGGCGCCAACCTTGTGTGAATGCTGTGAAAAGCTAATCATTTGCGCATCACAGCATCTTCTTCCTGTCGGTGAAATTTCGCGTCTGTATCACGTCATCTTCGTGGTGCAGCCATTTTAATGCCCAGTAGTGTATATTTTTCAAAGAAGTTGGATTTTCATAAACGTTTTCATTTATCAGCCGAAAGAATTTCGTGTGCATTTCAAAGTATTACAGCCAGCATTGCACACCTCTGAGCCTGTAGCTAGCATATTCATATCTTTTGTGAGAGACCAGAATATATCGCGTTACTCCGTTGCTGCTCTACAGGTAACACAATTAAATTTATTTGTTATGTGCACAGGGACCAAAATTTATCACCTTTGAACAGGACCAGAGGATTTTATTTTGCAGTGACTGTATTTCGTTATCGGTATTGGGAGTTGCATTGCCCAATCAATTCGTGTAAAGTTTTGCTAACAATAACTCGGAGTAAACACACCACTTGCACTTACAACACGCTATACTACAATTCGAGTTCAGTACTCATTCCACAGATCAGACATTCACTCAACGTAAAGTTTATTATCTCATTTTTTAAAGAACGTTACAAAGTACACAGTAATGTTATTTTATTCCTATCGTCTCCTTAAGCCGGCTTCTCCCTACTTCAAATTGTTTAGTGTAGTTTCCTCTCACGTCCTGTTAAATTTTTGTATGCTCTTACCGAACCACCATAATATTGTCCTCAATTACATCACCCTTGTATAGACCCTCTATATACTCCTTCCACCTTTCTGCTTTCCCTTTTTTGCTTAGAACTGGGTTTCCATCTGAGCTCTTGACATTCATACAGGTTGTTCTCTTTTCTCCAAAGGTCTCTTTAATTTTCCTGTGGGCAGTATGTATCTTACCCCTAGTGACATAAGCCTCTACATCCTTACATTTGTCCTCTAGCCATCCCTGCTTAGCCATTTTGCACTTCCTGTCGATCTCATTTTTGAGACGTTTGTATTCCTTTTTGCCTGCTTCATTTACTGCATTTTTATATTTCCTCCTTTCATCAATTAAATTCAATATTTCTTCTGTTACCCTAGGATTTCTACTAGCCCTCGTCTTTTTACCTACTTGATCCTCTGCTGCCTTCACTACTTCATCCCTCAGAGCTACCCATTCTTGTTCTACTGTATTTCTTTCCTCCATTCCTGTCAATTGTTCCCTTATGCTCTCCATGAAACTCTGTACAATCTGTGGTTTAGTCAGTTTATCCAGGTCCCATCTCCTTAAATTCTCACCTTTTTGCAGTTTCTTCAGTTTTAATCTACAGTTCATAATCAATAGATTGTGGTCAGAGTCCACATCTGCCCCTGGAAATGTCTTACAATTTAAAACCTGGCTCCTAAATCTCTGTATTACCATTAAATAATCTATCTGATACCTTCTAGTATCTCCAGGATTCTTTCATGTATAAAACCTTCTTTCATGATTCTTGAACCAAGTGTTAGCTATGATTAAGTTATTTATGGAAGTGAAACATGGGCAATAAATAGTTTGGACAAGAAGGGAATAGAAGCTTTCGAAATGTGGTGCTACAGAAGAATACTGAAGATTAGATAGGTAGATCACATAACTAATGATGAAGTATTGAACAGAATTGGAGAGAAGAGGAGTTTGTAGCACAACTTGACAAAAAGAAGGGACCGGTTAGTAGGACATGTTCTGTGGCATCAAGGGATCACAAATTTAGCATTGGAGGGCAGCGTGGAGGGTAAAAATCGTAGCGGGAGACCAAGAGACGAATACAGTAAGGAGATTCAGAAGGATGTAGGTTGCAGTAAGTACTGGGAGATGAAGAACCTTGCACAGGATAGGGTAGCGTGGAGAGCTGCATCAAACTAGTCTCAGGACTGAAGACCACAACAACAACAACAACAGCCGAGCCACCCTGTATAGAGTGAGATAAGGGGGACATAGACAACAATGCAATACTTGCGAAAACAGAGCGATTTATCTGACTCGCAGATGGCTGTGATCATTGGCTTTCGTTCCAAGGGTGGAAGCATTTGCGAAACGGCTACGTTTGTGAACAGATCGCATGCCGTTATGGTTAAAGTATGCCGTGTGTGACAAAATGGCGCTATCCAGAACCAGTGTCGAGGGAACTGTGGCACACCACGGGACATACACGGTGATTATAATACAAATTAAACTTTCAAAACGCTGTAGAAATAACACTACTGGTCAGAATGACGTCAAACTGCAACGAAATATTATTGTAGAAGGGGGAAAACGTATGGCAGAAGAAAAAGAATAGTGTGAAAATTGATCTGTATGTGTGAGAATACGTAAATGAAAACACACGTCATGCACACGACCCATTGAAGTAGGTATAAACTCACCGAATACACGGCTTTTCCTCCTTTAGCGGCTGCGACGTTCGCCGTGACTGCCTCAATGCAGGATCGCGCTCTGCTTGTAAACCTGTACTACTAGAATTACGACTGTGCACACGTCGCTCTGAAGAAGTTGCGGACACTTAAGGGTTTGAAAAAAGGCGTTGGTCCGATGACTGCCGTGGGTCTGGAGAAAATGATTCGGAAACTCGAAAAGACGGGTTCTTTTGGTGTGCAACCTGGTAGTAATATACGACAAATCATCGAGTAAAACTGAAGTGATATCAGATGTTCCGCAGGGAAGCGTCCTAGGACCTCTGCTGTTCCTGATCTATGTAAATGACCTGGGTGACAATCTGAGCAGTTCTCTTAGGTTGTTCGCAGATGATGCTGTAATTTACCGTCTAGTAAGGTCGTCCTAAGACCAGTATCAGTTGCAAAGCGATTTAGAAAAGATTGCTGTATGGTGTGGCAGGTGGCAGTTGACGCTAAATAACGAAAAGTGTGAGGTGATCCACACGAGATCCAAAAGAAATCCGTTGGAATTCGATTACTCGATAAATAGTACAATTCTCGAGGCTGTCAATTCAACTAAGTGCCTGGGTGTTAAAATTACGAACAACTTCAGTTGGAAAGACCACATAGATAATATTGTGGGGAAGGCGAGCCAAAGGTTGCGTTTCATTGGCAGGACACTTGGAAGATGCAACAAGTCCAGTAAAGAGACAGTTTACACTACACTCGTTCGTCCTCTGTTAGAATATTGCTGCGCGGTGTGGGATCCTTACCAGGGGGGATTCACGGAGGACATCGAAAGGGTGCAAAAAAGGGCAGCTCGTTTTGTATTATCACGTAATAGGGGAGAGAGTGTGGCAGATGTGATACGCGAGTTGGGATGGAAGTCATTAAAGGAAAGACGTTTTTCGTCGCGGCGAGATCTATTGACGAAATTTCAGTCACCAACTTTCTCTTCCGAATGCGAAAATATTTTGTTGAGCCCAGCCTGCATAGGTAGGAATGATCATCAAAATAAAATAAGAGAAATCAGAGCTCGAACAGAAAGGTTTAGGTGTTCGTTTTTCCCGCGCGCTGTTCGGGAGTGGAATGGTAGAGAGATAATATGATTGTGGTTCGATGAACCTTCTGCAAAGCACTTAAATGTGAATTGCAGAGTAGTCATGTAGATGTGGATGTAGATGTAGAAACGAACTGATTCGACGTCAGTGGAAGCAGTGACCACGGCAGTGCGGGAGGAGACGAGTGGTGGTGTGCAAACGTGTGGTGCACGGAGAACTGCCCGTACATTGGACACACCCGTGAGCACGGTGCGTAAAATCCAACGGGACAGCCTTCTTTACTACCAATACAAAACTACCCATGTGCATGAGTTGCTTCCTGTTGAGCTGCCAGAGACCTATTGTAACATCCACGTGATAAATTTTTGGCTACAGTGCGACGAGAGGAAATTATGCTTGTAACAGTTATAAACATTTTCTATTCGACATACGAAAAAATGTAATTGGACATATCGATGTGTATCATTCAAAGACCATGATAATTGTAAATTCCTTTTATGATCTGCGTTTGTCTTCCCCTTTTTTTTTTTACCTTTTGTTGGATGGCTTTTGTAGGTTCAGCACGCAAGACGCATATCAAACTGAGGTCTGTTCAGAAATTGTAATTATTTGTTAATTATTACTTGAAAATAGAGTTAATTATTATTATAAATATGAGTGAATAATTATTTGTAACTTTAATTCCTCTCTCAGTAACCATTATCTGTGTTAATTATTTCTTTCCGCTGCAACGAGCGCAGCCATTGATGATGGCGATTTGTATCGCGTTTTTGTCTGTGTTTTCCTTAGAAACAAATCAAATGTTTGCGTGATGAGGTCTAAATACTGCACAATACCGAAGTATAGTCTATAGAGTTTAATAAAAATTTTAAATATTTACTTATTTGCTCTAACAATAGAAAGCCTCTATCAATTGTCTGGCGCCATCTTAACAATTATCACAGCGGCAAATTCAAATTACGCAACTCTGCAGACATAAATGCTGAACGTAATACAAATGTGTAAAAATAAATGTGCACCGGTGGTTCCGAACTCATTTTAATGAAAATAATTCGAATCAGATTGGTTCTTTAAAAACAGTGCTCATAGCACGATCGTTATAACAAACTTTTCTAGCTGATATATGGAGCCGGAATTAATTACGCACGAGTTGCGAAGAATATTGTTTCAGGTAACATACGTCAGTGTTGTGCGCGGCTGATGTTCGGTGGTTTTAATGATCATTTTGCTGAGGATAACTGTTTCCATCATAATCTGTTGTATGAACTGTGATTTAGTGACACTTACACAACTTACAGACAACACTTTAACACGACGTTAACTTGGAGTTCTTTAGCAACTTGATCAAATCTTTAGCCGGGAGAAAAATTATTTAGTAATTACTCAATGTAATAAAATAAGATTATCATTTTCATTTACAAGTTAGTTAAATACCAAACCACTGAATAACACAGCGAACGCCACACTATGCTTTAGAATTTCTTGTTAGCATGGAAGAGCACAATGATTGGCCGTGGAAGATTTTGTGAACAGATGAAGCCCACTTCCATTTGACAGGATATGTCAATATGTCGACATGGGCAACGGAAAATCCACACGCGAATCAACCGGTACCACTTCATCCTGAGAAGGTCAGTGTGCGGCGCGGGTTTACGGCATCATTTATCACAGGGCCATATTTTTTTGAAGAGACAGCTGCTTATCGCCATGGTAACCACTACGAGTGCCTTTTGCACATCCACGTCATTCCAGCTCTCCAATATCGTGGATGTGTGGATGCGATGATTTTTATGCAAGATGGCGCACCTCCGCACATTGCAAATCCAGTTAAGCAGCTGCTGAAGCGCCATTTCGGAAATACTAGAATTATCAGCCGCCATTTTCCTACAGCCTGGCCGTGTGACTTCTGGCTGTTGTGCTATCTGAAAGATGTTGTGTTCAGTGTTCCGATTACAAACTTAGTTGTATTGAAGGCACGCATTGCGTAACACATTCTGAACGTGACCCTGGGAACACTTCGATCAGTTGTGGAACATGCTGTTTCTCTACATCTACATCTACATCTACATCTTCATGGATACTCTGCAAATCACATTTAAGTGCCTGGCAGAGGATGCATCGAACCACCTTCGCATTTCTCTATTATTCCAATCTCGTATAGCACGCGGAAAGAATGAACACCTATATCTTTCCGTACGAGCTCTGATTTCCCTTATTTTATCGTGTTGATCGTTTCTGTCCGTGTAGGTCGGTGTCAACAAAATATTTTCGAATTCGGAGGAGAAAGTTGGTGATTGAAACTTCGTGAGAAGATTCCGTCGCAAGGAAAAACGCCTTTATTTTAATGATTTCCAGCCCAAATCCTGTATCATTTCTGTGACACTCTTTCTCATATTTCCCGATACTACAAAACGTGCTGCCTTTCTCTGAACTTTCAGAGCCGAAGGCCCACTCGTGTACCCTCGGCGACTGCACGGCACAAAGCTTTACGCCTCGCCTGGGCCCGTCAACACAGACATTTGACTCTTGATGACTGGAAACATGTTGCCTGGTCGGACGAGTCTCGTTTCAAATTGTATCGAGTCGATGGACGTGTACGGGTATGGAGACAACCTCATGAGTTCATGGACCCTGCATATCTGCAGGAGACTGTTCAAACTGGTAGAGCTTCTGTAATGGTATAGTTGGAATGATGTGGGACCCCTGATAAGTCTAGATACGACTGTGACAGGTGACACGTACGTAAGCATCCTGTCTGATCACCTGCATCCATTCATGTGCATTCCGATGGCCTTGGACAATTCCAGCAAGACAATGCTACACCCCACACCTCGAGAATTGCTACAGAGTGACTCCAGGAACACTCTTCTGAGTTTAAACACTTGCCGCTGGCCACCAGACTCCCCAGACATGAACATTATCGAGAATATCTGGGATGACTTGCAACGTGCAGTTCGGAAGACGTCTCCACCCCGTGGCACTCTTACGGATTCATGGCGTCAATTACATCCAGCACTGCTTCTAAAATTAATCGAGTTCACGCCACGTCGTGTTGCGACACTTCTGCGTGCTCGCGGGGGCCCTACGCGATATTAGGCAGGTGTACCAGTTTCTTTGGCTCTTCAGCGTACTCTAGGGAATTTCTTTGTGGATTGCGCGATCTCGTCATTTTCGGAGGCACAGTGCATCAGAAGTACGCATCTATCCTTGAGGACTATGTCCACCCCTACATGCAGTTTCTTTTTCCTCGGCACAATGGACAATGCAACGTCTCACACAGCTCATAGAGTACGTGCGGAGTTTGGAGAGCACCAGCATGAGTTTGCGATACTCACTTATCGACCCACCTCCCCAGCTGAGAATCTGCAGGACCACCACAATTGGGTTGTTCATGTCGTGGATTCTCAGTTATTAAACCTACGGGTAGCGTCTTTCATTAGTCACAAAAGCGTCCTCGGTGCCGGGTTCGAAGCCCGCCACCGCTTAAACTTTGATAAATAATCAGCATTGCCGGCCGAAGACTTCCGGCGTAAGAAGCCACCCTCACTCTGCCAACGGCCTTGTCAAAGAGAGCGGAGGAGCGGGCAGAATTCAGGACACTTTCCTCTACTTGGGTTGGGAACTGTCCCCAATGGAGCGTCGTGATCAACCGCATGAGGGTGCAGAAGGCAATGGGAACCACTACATTAAAGACACGTAACGTGTATCCACAGGACATGTGGCCTGTAATTTAAGAAGTGTCATGATGATCTCTCCATGGGCAAAAGATTCCGGAATAGTCCCTCATTCGGATCTCAGGGACGGTACTGCCAAGGAGGAGGTGACTGTGAGAAAAATATTGAATAACCAACGAAAGGATAACGTGCTACGAGTCGGGGCGTGGAATGTCAGAAGTTTCGACTTGGTAGGCAGGCTATAAAGTCTGAAAAGGGAAGTGCAAAGGCTCAATCTAGATATAGTAGTGGTCAGTGAAGTGAAATGGAAAGAAATGAAGCCGGCCGCGGTGGTCTAGCGGTTCTAGGCGCGCAGTCCGGACCGCGCGACTGCTACGGTCGCAGGTTCGAATCCTGCCTCGGGCATGGATGTGTGTGATGTCCTTAGGTTAGTTAGGTTTAAGTAGTTCTAAGTTCTAGGGGACTGATGACCACAGATGTTAAGTCCCATAGTGCTCAGAACCATTTTTGAAAGAAATGAAGGTTTTATAGTCAGATGAGTACAGGGTAATATGAACAGCACCAGAAAATGGTATAATCGTAGTAGGATTCGCCATGAACAGGAAGGTAGGGCAGAGAGTGCGTTACTGTGAATAGTTGAGTGATAGGGTTATCAGAATCGACAGCAAACCAACAACAACGGTAGTTCAGGTATACATGCCAACGTCGCAAGCTGAAGATGAAGAGATAGAGAAAGTGTATGAGGATGCTGCAGCGAAAGACAGTACTTAAAGGGAGATAAAAATCTAATGGTCATAGGGGATTGGAACGTGGCTGTAGGGAAGGGAGTAGGAGAAATGGTTACAGGAGAATATTGGGAATGAGAGAGGAGAAAGACTAATTGAGTTCTACAATAATTTCAGATAGTAATAGCGAATACTCTGTTCAAGAACCACAAGACGAGGAGGTATACTTGGAAAAGGCCGGGTGATACGGGAAGATTTCAGTTAGATTACATCATGGTCAGACAGAGAGTCCGAAATCAGATACTGGATTGTGGCATACCCAGGAGCAGATGTAGACTCAGATCACAATGTAGTAGTGATGATGAGTAGGTTGAAGTTAAGAGATTAGTCAGGAAAAATCAATACGCAAAGAAGTCGGATAGGGAAGTACTAAGGAATGACGAGATACACTTGAAGTTCTCTAAGGCTATAGATACAGTGATAACGAATAGCTCACTAGGCGATACAATTGAAGAGGAATGGACATGTCTAAAAAGGGCCATCACAGAAGTTGGAAAGGAAAACATATGTAGCAAGAGGGTTGTTGTTGTTGTTGTGGTCTTCAGTCCAGAGACTGGTTTGATGCAGCTCTCCATGCTACTCTATCCTGTGCAAGCTTCTTCATCTCCCAGTACTTACCGCAACCTACATCCTTCTGAATCTGCTTACTGTATTCATCTCTTGTTCTCCCTCTACGATTTTTACCCTCCACGCTGCCCTCCAACGCTAAATATGTGATCCCTAGATGCCTCAGAACAGGTCCTACCAACCGGTCCCTTCTTCTTGTCAAGTTGTGCCACAAACTCCTCCCCAATTCTATTCAACACCTCCTCATTAGTTATGTGATCTACCCATCTAATCTTCAGCATTCTTCCGTAGCACCACATTTCGAAAGCTACTATTCTCTTCTCGTCCAAACTATTTATCGTCCATGTTTCACTTCCATACATGGCTACACTCCATACAAATACTTTCAGAAACGACTTCCTGACACTTAAATCTATACTCGATGTTAACAAAGTTCTCTTCTTCAGGAAGCTTTCCTTGCCATTGCCAGTCTACATTTTATATCTTCTCTACTTCGACCATCATCAGTTATTTTGCTCCCCAATTAGCAAAACTCCTTTACTACTTTAAGTGTCTACTTTAAGTGTCTAATTTCCTACCAAGAGGGTAACTGCAAAGAAACCATGGGTAACAGAAGAAGTACTTCAGCTGATCGATGAAAGAAGGAAGTACAAAAATGTTTACGGGAATTCAGGAATACAGAAATACAAGGCATGAAATAAATAGCAAGTGCAGGCAAGCTAAGACGAAATGCCTGTATGAATAATCTGAAGAAATCGAAAAAGAAATGATTGTCAGAAAGACTGCCTGAGCGCATAGGAAAGTCAAAACAACCTTCGGTGAAATTAAAAGCAAGGGTGGTAACATTAAGAGTGCAACGGAAATTCCACTGTTAAATGCAGAGGAGAGAGCGGATAGGTGGAAAGAGTATATTGAAGACCTCTATGAGGGGAAAGATCTGTCTGATGTGATAGAAGAAGAAACAGGGGTCGAATTAGAAGAGATAGGGGATCCAGTATTAGAATTTAGGAGAGCTTTGTAGGGCTTAAGATCAAATAAGTCAGAAGGGATAGATAACGTTCCATCAGAATTTCGAAAATTAATGGGGGAAGTGGCAACAAAACGACTATTCACGTTGGTGTGTAGAATGTGTGAGTCTGGCGATACACCGTCTCAGTTTCGGGAAAATATTATCCAGACAATTCTGAAGTCTGCAAGAGTTGAGTGGTGCGAGAATTATCGCACAATCAGTTTAACAGCTCATGCATTCAAATTGCTGACCAGAATAATACACAGAAGAATGGAAAAGCAAATTGAGGATGTGTTAGATGACTATGAGTTTGGGTTTAGGAAAGGCATAGACATCAGAGAGGCAATTCTGAAGTTGCAGTTGATAATGGAAATTGGAACGTTGTGGTAAGTTCCTATGGGACCAAACTGCTGAGGTCATCAGTTTCTAGGCTGACACACTACTTAATCTAACTTAAATTTGTAAGGTGGCTATAGTTTCGCACCTTACAAACACTCATCCACATACTTTGCCCTGATCTACAAATACAATTAGGTATCATGTGATAGGTTGCAGATCGTATATATGAATATATAAAGGAGACTGACATTGTCACGTGTGTCTTGTAAATAATTGTTAACGCTTATTGCATAAAAGGTGACGGAGTGTCTTTAAAAAGGCGTAATGAATGATTGCCTATACTTGTAGAGGTTGGAACGCCAGTGGGAATGAAACGGCTGGCGGAACTGAAGCCCTGGGTGGAAGGCCCACACAGCTGTGTTGGTCCTGCTTAAACACAGGAAATCACAAGACAGACGCCGTAGTACCTAAGCGCTGGAGCACGGTAGAGTCGCGACCGGCCGCTATTGTAGCAGGACCGGAAGGATTATACTTCGGAAACGCTGAAAATCTTGGACGCAGGTGAGAGAAACGAAGAAGCGGCATGTCGGAAACCACGCAAGCTGGGTTATTTCCAAGGATTTTTACTCAGAAGCGTACCGTTGTACGAGTATAGGTTTTTCCTCGCAAACTCTCCGCACTGGACGACAAAAGACTAGAATATGGTTGGTCGGCTTTCGGAAGAATCTGTAGGGATGGAGAATATTCCGTGGTTTCGGGAATATGATTCGTTTTCGGAATTACTACGGTGGGGAGCCGAGCCTTGCTGGGAGTCCAGAGACGAGGCCTTCCGTGTGTGACGGTCGCCCGATATCAGCTTCTGTTGGGACAGACGGACTTGCTGTCTTTGCTCTCACGAGAGTTTATAGCTAGAACAGTTAGGTACTGCACTGCTGCGAACCTATACGATTGTGGACTTCACCTCCGGGTTGGAAGTCGAAGTTGAGTACGCAGCGTTCAGTAATTGAGAGCACGTCCTCTGCCTATACTTACGTTGGGACGTTATCTGAACTCCGTCCTTGTGGCTGGAGGTTCGCGTTTCTCGTCCGTAGAACACAGAGGGGAAAAGATAGTATTAGAGTGTATTAGTCAGAGGACCGCCTTCTGCCGTGCTAGTGTTTGAAAGAGTTTTTATTTTTTGTGGCTGGAGATCTTCCATCGCCGCAGACGAGTACGAGAACCAGCACGCCGACGCACCGGACGCAGTACATACAGTGATACTGCAAACTGCTTCGGCTTATTAGGGCTATAAAGCTAAGCAGCTGTGATCACGCTAGTTTATTTCCACTGGGGTTGCACACCACCGTAGATCATCTTTGAAAGCAGTGTCTTCTAGTGTTTGGTACGTAGACGATGTCAGTCATTTCGCGTTATTGATATTAGGCCGCACAGTCATAATAAGGGGCAGTGTTGGGCAATTGATAAGTAATTTTACTTAGCAAATGTAAACTTTGTAATATAAGGTTTTTTAAATCTACAATAAACATATAAGCAGGAACAACGTTTATCATTTAGTAGGATTAGTTGCCTTCGTCATTCGTTTATGTTTAGATTGTAATTTATAGAATTAAGATATCCTAAGATCTGCTTCAAGGGGTAGTCAGACAGGGCCAAATCTTCATTTTAGCATTTATTATTCTCTGTTGCACACATTCATTTTACACCTGCCTGGAGCAGCATATTGGAAACTAATTTACGCTAAGGACAACACGTACACCCACGCCCGAGGGAACACTCGAACCTCCGACGGGGGAAGTAGCGCGAACCGTGGCAAGGCGCCTGAGACCAATCGGTTACTCCGCGCGGCTGTTGATAAGAGAAGCAAGACTAAAGGAAAACCAATACACGGTCATAAGATTTGTCGACCTGGAAAAACCGCTCCACAACGTAAAGTGGTGCAAGGTGATCGAAATTCTAAGAAAAATCTGGTTAAGGTATGTGGACAGACGGATAACATACAATATGTACAAGAGCCAAGATGGAGTAATAAGAGTGAACGACCAAGAACGAACGGCTCGAATTAAAAAGGGTGTAAGGGATGTAGTCTTTCGCCCCTACTGTTCAATCTGTACATCGAAGAAGTAATGATGGAAATAAAAGAAAGGTTCAGGAGTGGAATTAAAATTCAAGCTGAAAGGATATCAATGATACGATTCGCTGATGACATTGCTATCCTGAGTGAAAGTGAAGAAGAATTACACGATCTGCTGAATGGAATGAACAGGCTAATGAGTACACAGTACGGTTTGAGAGTAAATCGGAGAAAGACCAAAGTAATGAGAAGCAGCAGAAATGAGAACAGCGAGAAACTTAACATCAGGATTGATGGTCACGAAGTAGATGAATTCTGCTGCCTAGGCAGCAAAGTAACCAATGACGGACGGAGCAAGGAGGACATCAAAAGCAGACTAGCAATGGCAAAAAGAGCCAAGTGAAGTCTACTAGCGCCAAACATAGGCCTTAATTTGAGGAAGAAATATCTAAGAATGTACGTCTGGAACACAGCATTGTATGGTAGTGAGACATGGACTCTGAGAAAACTGGAACAGAAGAGAATCGAAGCATTTCAGATGCTACAGATGTTGAGAATTCGGTGGGCTGATAAGGTAAGGAATGAGGAGGTTCTGCGCAGATTAGGAGAGGAAAGGAATGTGTGGAAATCGCTGACAAGGAGAAGGGACAGGATGTATAGGACATCTGTTAAGACATCGGGGAATTACTTGCATGGTACTAGAGGGAGCTGTAGAGGGCAAAAACTGTAGAGGACGACAGAGAGGGAATACAATTGGAAGTGCTACTTTGAGATGAAGAGGTTGGCACAGGAGAGGGATTCGAGGCGGGCTGCATCAAACCAGTCAGAAGACTGATGACCCTCCACCCCCTCCCCCCCCCCCCTCCCAAAAAAAAGAGAACCCTAGCGGAGCACTGGAGTAGGCAGGGCTCCACACCCCTCCCACAACCTCACTTCTCTTTTTCCTGCTCGCCTCACAGCCTTCCCTGCTGCAAAAGGCGGTTATTGGGGGCTCTCGGCCGGTGGTCACCTTAATGTGTCAGTACGGTGTGCTTCATGAGGACATGCAGCTGTACTGGATGGCTTGATGATGAAGATACCCTCTAGCGTCGAATACAGGGTGACACAGAAAAACGGGAATATTTCCACAATCCAAAAAAAGTAGAATTGATGAAGGAAAGAATTTTCATTCATAGTAATTGAAACCTTGCAACTTTGCCATTTACGAAAAATTGATGGCGTTCATCATTTTTCAAAAATTGGGTCCTTTAGAGGTACGAATACATTCGTGAAATCTGCTGTTGAGATTCCTCATTGACCGTTGGAACATCTCAGCTGGGATCCTGTGAATTGCATCCCGAATTCTCTGTTTTAACTCATCCAGGGTTCGTGGCCGAGTCGTGTGGACTTCGGTCTTGAGGTAGCCCCACAACGAAAAAAAAATATCAAGTGGATAAATCTGGCGACGTAGGTGGCCAGCGAATGTTGCCAAACAATTCTCGCACATATGGCATTAATTGCCGTGCAGTCCGCAGCTCGTGGTCGTGCGGTAGCGTTCTCGCTTCCAGCGCCCGGGTTCGATTCCCGGCGGGGTCAGGGATTTTCTCTGCCTCGTGATGACTGGGTGCTGTGTGATGTCCTTGGGTTAGTTGGGTTTAAGTAGTTCTAAGTTCTAGGGGACTGATGACCATAGATGTTAAGTCCCATAGTGCTCAGAGCCATCTGAACCATTTTTTGAATTGCCGTGCAGTGTTGTGATGTCGCTCCGTCCTATTGAAACCAGGCTTCTTGCGCGTTTGGAAAGCTGTTAAATGCAGGTGTAACGGAAGTTCGTAACATCGCCACGTAACGATCGGCATTGGCATTTATTGTGCTTCCCTGTTCATTTAGGAAAAAATACGGTCCGATAATCCCATGTGATGAAACTCCACACCATGCCGCCACTTTAGTAGCGTGTAAAGGGCGCTCATGGACGACATTAGGATTTGTGTTTGGCCAGTAGCGGCAGTTCTGTCTATTCGCGTAACCTCATCTGACATCCACAACTTGTTTAGAAATTCATCGTCGTTGTTTATTTTTGATATCATTTGTTGACACTCTCCTAATCGTAACCGATAACAGTCGTCCTTCAATTGTTGCACCATCTGTAGTTTGTACGGATGAAATTTTAAATCGAGAGGAAGAATTATGCAAACACTCTCCCAAGACATTCCAACCACTGCTGCTTGTTTACGAATCGAACGCTGTGGGCTCCGTAAGACAGCCTCGCGTACGACATCAATGTTCGCTGGAGAATGCACACTTCTCGGTCGTCCTGTTGGTTTCTTCTCGAGGGCAGATCCAGTCTCTTCAAAGTTATTAACCCAACATTTTGTCACGCGTTTCGACGGAATGGCATCATGACGTACTTAATTATAAAAACGTCGAAACTCCCTCTGCGTCGCTACCAAACTGTCATTGTTTTTATAAAACATTTTGTATGGCTAACGCACGCTGTTGTCCGTTCCCCTGATCCATGATTACTGAAATGGCGGACTGTCTGCTCGCTGTCACGAAGCTGCAGTGCTGCCAACTGCCCACGGCTGCCACTACTCATTTCAAACATTCCCGTTGTTCTGTGTACCCCGCATTACGGGGCCACAGTACATCTGCATCTACATCAACATTTATACTCCGCAAGCCACCCAACGGTGTGAGGCGGAGGGCACTTTACGTGCCACTGTCATTTCCTCCCTTTTTCTGTTCCAGTCGCGTATGGTTCGCGGGAAGAACGACTGCCGGAAAGCCTCCTTGCGCGCTCGAATCTCTCTAATTTTACAATCGTGGTCTCCTCGGGAGGTATAAGTAGGGGCAAGCAATATATTCGATACCTCATCCAGAAACTCACCTTCTCGAAACCTGGCGAGCAAGCTACACCGCGATGCAGAGCGCCTCTCTTACAGAGTCTGCCACTCGAGTTTGCTAAACATCTCCGTAACGCTATCACGCTTACCAAATAACCCTGTGACGAAACGCGCCGCTCTTCTTTGGATCTTCCCTATCTCCTCCGTCAACCCGATCTGGTACGGATCCCACACTGATGAGCAATACTCGAGTATAGGTCGAACGAGTGTTTTATAAGCCACCTCCTTTGTTGATGGACTACATTTTCTAAGGACTCTCCCAATGAATCTCAACCTGGTACCTGCCTTACAAACAATTAATTTTATATGATCATTCCACGTCAAATCGTTCCGCACGCATACTGCCAGATATTTTACAGAAGTAACTGCTACTAGTGTTTGTTCCGCTATCATATAATCATACAATGAAGGATCCTTCTTTCTATGTATTCGCAATACATTACATTTGTCTATGTTAAGGGTCAGTTGCGACTCCCTGCACCGAGTGCCTATCCGCTGCAGATCTTCCTGCATTTCGCTACAATTTTCTAATGCTGCAACTTCTCTGTATACTACAGCATCATCCGCGAAAAGCCGCATGGAACTTCCGACACTATCTACTAGGTCATTTATATATATTATGAAACGCAATGGTCCCATAACACTCCCCTGTGGCACGCCAGAGGTTACTTTAACGTCTGTAGATGTCTCTCCATTGATAACAACATGCTGTATTCTGTTTGCTAAAAACTCTTCAATCCAGCCACACAGCTGGTCTGATATTCCGTAGGCTCTTACTTTGTTTATCAGGCGACAGTGCGGAACTGTATCGAACGCCTTCCGGAAGTCAAGAAAAATAGCATCTACCTGGGAGCCTGTATCTAATATTTTCTGGGTCTCATGAACAAATAAAGCGAGTTGGGTCTCACACGGTCGCTGTTTCCGGAATCCGTGTTGATTCCTACATTGTAGATTCTGGGTTTCCAAAAACGACATGATACACAAAAGACATGTCCTAAAATTCTACAACACATCGACGTCAGAGATATAGGTCTATAGTTTCGCGCATCTGCTCGACGACGCTTCTTGAAGACTGGGACTACCTGTGCTCTTTTCCAAACATTTGGAACGTTGCGTTCCTCTAGAGACTTGAGGTACACGGCGCACAGTAGTCCACCACTTGAATCATTTCGGTGAAGTTCCCATCTGAGTGGGCTAAAGCTGCACCCGAGGCCTACCTCGGCAAGAAACACAGCACGCCAGCACATCAGGTGTAGCCCTGCCCTCGTGCAGCTGCCTGCTTCGGGAGGTCGTGCGCCGCACACTGCCCTCACATTTGGATGCACTACTGCAACCGTCTCTGCAGTGACGCACGAATTTTTTCAAACACTCCCGGACCACTCCGTGCAATTCGTCGCTCCAGTTGTCGGTCGCTTTCAGTGGCAGTGCTCAGCACTTCACTTTTGAGGTCCTCTACATGCAGCGCACAAATGATACGGCGGACGGTGCTAGCACCAATTTACGACTATTTTCCGAAGACGTTGTGGTGTCGTCGTCGACTGAATCTTTTTGGTTGGTGCATAAGTTCGTACCGTTTATCGATAAATTTCATAAACACGACAGATACACGGAACAGACTCTTTAGCCGTCAATAATACATTCTCCTTCACAACAGTCTGCCAACGCTGGGGTAACTTTTTCGATTCCGCGACTGTAGAAATCGCGTCCTTCTGAGGCGAACTCGTCGAGCTATTTTCGAAGCGCATTTTCATACGGAAAGGTAGTGCCTTGAAGGCTGTTCGATAGAGAGCGAAAAAGGAGTAAATCTGAGGGCGGAACATCAGCTGAATGAAGTGCGTGCGGAATGGCTTCCCAACCCAACCCCAGGATAGTCTATTTTGTCAGTCTAGCAGATCGTGGGCGGGCGTCATCATGGAATAAGGCTAGGCGCAAATTGAGGCGGGTACAGCACGTGTGACGTACATGTTCTGTACATGTCGCGCTGGTCCAGCACATTTTGCGACGCGCGCACACACACACACACACACACACACACACTATGTGATCGAAAGTATCCGTATACCTGGCTGAAAATGACTTACGAGTTCGTGGCGCCGTCCATCGGTAACGTTGGAATTCAATATGGTGTTGGCCCACCCTTAGCCTTGATAACAGCTTACACTCTCGCAGGCATGCGTTCAATCAAGTGCTGGAAAGTTTCTCGGGGAATGGCAGCCCATTCTTCACGGAGAGCTGCACTGAGGAGAGGTATCGATGTCGGTCGCTCAGGCCTGGCACGAAGTCGCCGTTCCAAAACATCCCAAAGGTGTTCTATAGGATTCAGGTCAGGACTGTGTGCAGGCCAGTCCATTACAGGAATGTTATTTTCGTGTAACCACTCCGACACAGGCCGTGCGTTATGAACAGGTGCTCGATTCTGTTGAAAGATGCAATCGCCATATCCGAATTGCTCTTCAACAGTGGGAAGCGAGAAAGTGCTTAACACATCAGTGGTAGGTCTGTGCTGTGATAGTGGCACGCAAAAGCCGGCCGGTGTGGCCGTGCGGTTAAAGGCGCTTTAGTCTGGAACCGCGTGACCGCTACGGTCGCAGGTTCGAATCCTGCCTCGGGCATGGATGTGTGTGATGTGCTTAGGTTAGTTAGGTTTAATTAGTTCTAAGTTCTAGGCGACTGATGACCTCAGAAGTTGAGTCGCATAGTGCTCAGAGCCATTTTTAGTGCCATGCAAAACAACAAGGAGTGCAAGCCCCCTCCATGAAAAACACGACCACACCATAACACCACCGCCTCAGAATTTTACTGTTGGCACTACACACGGT